>NW_027397087.1:11085353-11394410 GCF_003265705.2 Callorhinus ursinus
AGCTTTCTTAGGGAGTAGACTCCTTGGTGTTAATTTGGGCATTTAAAGAATTGAGGTTGGCATTGGGGTGTGGCATTGGCAGGCCCTGTTATTTTTGGTAATATGTGATATGCCAGCAAATTCCAGTGGGGTTCTGTCTCTTACCCGGAGTGCTCAAGGAAACAACCACTGTTCTTTCAGATAAGTCTCTAAGAATATGGGAAAATTGCTGAAAACTCAGAGGATATTATACAATTGAGTATTTCAGTAGCACAGTTTATTTTTTTAAATTCTTTTTAAAAAAGATTTTATTTATTTATTTGAGGGAGAGAGAGAGCACAAGACGGGGGAGGGCCAGAGGGAGAAGCAGACTCCCCGCTGAGCAGGGAGCCCGATGTGGGACATGGTCCTGGGACTCTGGGATCATCACCTGAGCCAAAGGCAGACGCTTAACCGACTGAGCCACCCAGGCGCCCAGCACAGACAGTTTAATGGACCCTGGGGAAAGGATCTGAATTGTGAGGATGCTGTAGTTGTATTTGTGTATTATAAGTGCATTAATAATAAACCTCTTATAACATTGTCAAATTTTTCCTTTGTTTTTAAGCACTGTTGGATATTATGTAATTCTATTTTGTTTCTCCTGGATGTGAAAAACGGAAAATATATTACACGTACTGTATCTATTTTTAAAAATTGAGGTATAATTGATATACAGCATTATACTAGTTTCAGTGTAAAACATAATGATTTGATATTTATATATATATATGTGTTGTAAAATGATCATCACAATAAGCCTAGCTAACATCCGTTACCATAGTTAGAACTTTTTTGTGATGAGAAGTTTTAAAATTTACTCTTAGCAGCTTTCAGATATGCAGTACTGTATTAACTGTAGTTGCCATGCTGTGCATTACCTTTCCATGACTTAACTTATTTTAGAAATAAAATTTGTACCTTTTGACTCCCTTCACCCATTTTGCCAGCCCCCACCCCCCACCTCTGGCAACCACCAGTCTGTTCTCTGTGTCTATGAGCGGAGTCTTTTTTTCATTTGTTATTTAGATTCCACATACAAGTGAGGTCATACAGTATTTTAACTATCTTCACTTAGCACATCCATGTTGTCCATCCATGTTGTCACAAGTGGCAAGATTTCATTCTTTTTAATGGCTGAATAATACTCCAGTGTGTGTGTGTGTGTGTGTTTGTGTGTGTATGTATCCCCCATACAGTCTATCCATTCATCAACAGATGAACACTTAAGTTGTGTCTGTTGGCTGTTGTAAATAATGCTGCAGTGAACATGGGGGTACATATCATATTTTATAAGTGTAATCTATAAGGCAGAATGCCTATGCTCAATGCATGTTTTTTTCCTCATATCTTAAGGAAGAGAGAGAAAATCCTTCGAAACGGAGTAGGATTGAACGTGATATAGATAATAATTTGATCACATCAACACCAAGAGCAGGAGAAAAGCCTAACAAACAGTTATCTCGAGTAAGACGGAAAAGTCAAGTAAATGGAGGTTTGTTAATATTTAGATATTGTTCTATTAGGTGTAAGCAGAGATCTCACCTGTCATGTTTATTTTCTGTTTTTAAAAATTGACTCTGCAGTTTTCCCCTTATTTTTGTAATATTCTTTGTATTAAGTATTAGTAGCATGAAATAAAAATTTATCTAATACTAATCTACTTTGCTGAGTTAAAATAAGTAAAGGCAGAGCAACTAGCTTTATACTGTTTATCATAAAAATGTATACGGAACATTTTTGACCTCTAATAAACTCCGTTCTTAAAGCAGTAATAACTGTGGCTTAATTTATTGAAATATGTACAAAGAATTTGTTTCTGGATCATGGAATTTCAGAGCTCAGGGCTTGTATCACTTGGGACAGTGGTTCTTAACTAGGGGTGGTTTTGTCCCCAGGGGACATTTGTTAATATCTGGAGACCCTTTTGGTTGTCACAACCTGTTCGGGGGTTACTACTCATATCTAACAGGTTAGGGATGCTGCTACACATCCTACAATGTACAGGACATCATCCTTCAATAAAGAATTATCCAGCCCAAAAATCAGTAGTGCTGCTGTTGATAAACCTTGTTCTAGGTCAATATGTTAAAAGATTGCTGGGAAGCTCCTGAGTCAAACAGGAAAAAATCAAGAAGGACAAGCAGAGAAAGCTATAAAAAACAACACTTTAGAGCATAGATTACTGCATTTAATCACTGCTGTTTTAAACACAACAGCAAGAATAATTTCTTACCTCTTTCCCCTCATTTCAGTGTTTTATCTCTATTGTTAGAATTGACTATTAGGGAAAAAGAAACAAAAGACCTACCGCAAAGAAGGAAAGAATGTGGTAGATATCAAGTAAAGTTGTGGAAGGTCAAGGATGATTAATCAAAACACATTTGTTTGAATTTGTTTTTACTGTATCGTTTCCAAAAACCCATGAAAATTTTTTTATTCATAAGAAACTAAAAAAACAAAAGACAAAAAAACCTGTCTGTTCTTAATCACTCTGAAATGATGCCTGGGTATACATAAGTAATTGACACTGCTATACAGTCTTCTGCTTCAGTAGATCTATGTTGCCTCTATTTATTTAGCTGTTATTCACTACTAATAGATTGGTTTTGTGAAGTAGACAGCCTCACAAAATGTAAATAAGGGCAGGATCTTGCATTTATGTTTTTGATGTTGTAATCTGGTTTATTTACAAAGAGTTTATCACTGGATTTTGAAGCCTTTCAGTCTATATTTCTAGATGTAAACGTGCTTTGTAGCAGTTGTAAAACATTATAAATAAACTTGTTATAAAAATCATTTGATTTACAATTTATTTACCTCAAGATATTTTTAACTAATCAGTTTTTTTAACAGTAAATGTTAATCAGTCTTTATGAAGTATTTTGAGGCAAAAAATTATTTTCATAATGAATTGTTTAAAACATTTCTTAAAGTTATGTTTTCTAGATTGCAACTTTTTTCTTGTTTCTTTCTTAGAAGCTGGTAGTTATGAAATGACAAATCAACATGTAAAACAAAATGGAAAATTAGAAGATAATCCTTCCTCTGGCAGTCCACCAAGGACTACATTGTTGGGGACCATATTTTCTCCTGTCTTCAACTTTTTTTCACCAGCAAATAAAAATGGTAAGTATAAACTATTACCCATAATTTGGGTTTAAAAAATTAATAGTTTTCCTAGTTTTTTGAAAAAAGATCTGTTTGATTTTACTGGCATATTTTATCAGCATCTTATGTTTGTCTTCAGCCTCATTAAAAACAGCTCCTGAAGAAAAAGAGAAAGAAAAAAAAATACACAGCTCCTAAAAGTTTGTGTTTTTTTGTTTATAGTGGCTGAAATAAATTTAGGTCATGTTTAATTCTGTTGAAGTACATGAACTCCACTTTCACTATCTGAAAAGCTAAATAATAAACTTTGGGCTGGAAGGAAAGTAATTTCTTTTATGATGGAATGACTTCTGTAATCCTTAGTGTGTACAGGAGAGGATCCAGAAATATTTTCAGTATTCTAGATCAATAAAGTAGAATTTTTAAATTCTACATTTTTATCATTTGTTTTTTAAAGATTTTATTTATTTATTTGACAGAGAAAGATAGAGCAGGAACACAAGTAGGGGGAGTGGGAGAGGGAGACGCAGACTCCTGCTGAGCAGGGAGCCCGATGTGGGGCTCGATCCCAGGACCCTGGGATCATGACCTGAGCTGAAGGCAGACGCTTAACGACTGAGCCACTCAGGCACCACCCCCATTTTTATCATTTGTAACCCATTTTATTTATCATTCATCATTTATCATCAAAGAACCCCTAGGGATCTTTAATTTGGAAAATTAATACTCTAATGCAAATGAATTGAAGGTTTTCATTATATAATGCCTTTGCAAAAGAATCAAACTTGAATTGTTTCCCAACCTTTTTTTTTTTTAAAGATTTTATTTATTTATTTGGCAGAGAGAGAGATAGTGAGAGCCGGAACACAAGCAGGGGGAGTGGGAGAGGGAGAAAGCAGGCTTCCTGCTGAGCAGGGAGCCCGATATGGGACTCGATCCCAGGACCCTGGGATCCTGAGCCGAAGGCACACGCTTTACAACTGAGCCACCCAGGCGCCCCCAACATTTTTTTTTTAAAGATTTTATTTGAGAGAGCCCTCGCACCCTAGGAGAGGGAGAGAAAGAGAATCCCAAGCAGACTCCGTGCTGAGTATGGAACCCAGTGTGGGGCTCAACCCTATAACCCTGAGATCATGAGCCAAGCTGAAACCAAGAGGTGGATACCCAGTGGACTGAGCTACCCAGGTGTCCTGCCCAACATACATTTTTTAAAAGATTTAGCTAATGTCCTGTCTTTTTTGATGATTAATTCTTAATTTCATAAATGATAATTTAGTCTTTAGATTATGTGAAGGCAAGAGTTCATGTCTTTATTTTTGCATCTACCATGTTGTTTGATATAGTACAGGGCACATGGAAAATAGTCATTAAATGCTTGTTGCTTGATTATTTAAATTCTAGTTTGAATTATGTTTCTGGATGATAATAAAATTTTTAAAAGACAGAATGGTGCACTATAAAATCTAGATGCTCTGGGGGCTAAAAATAATGCATATTGGCACATGAAAGGACTTGTGAAGTCCTATAGTAGAAATAAAACAACAAACTAACTTTGTTTAACCCTGTATTTCCTAGGCATATTTGACCCCAAGAACCCTTTTCTGTGGAACATCTATGAACATCTTGTAAAACTAGTGCCCCTTAGAACATCTTTGGAAATGGCTGGTGTGGTGGAAAAAGAATGGGCATTGGAATTAGAGAAGCTTGTTTTAAAATTCCAGCTCTGCCACTCTTTAACTATGTTACCTTGGTCAAGTTCTTTAAATTGAGCCTCTTAACCTGTGAGAGAAGATAATTATACTTAAGTATGGGACAGGGGTAATTTGAAGATTTCAGTTCATTCAATTCAATATTTGCCATGTCCCAGCCATTGTACTAGGCCCTGGAGATTCAAGGATGATTAACACATGGTCCCTGCCCTCAAGGAGCTTGCTTTTTTACAAGAGGGAGAGAGATCCATAATAGGTATAATAAATTTTTATAAGTGCATTGATAGAGGTATGGGGCAGTGGGGTGTTCAAAGCATGGAATGGTTCTGTGTTTTTGGTGGCATCTAACAATAGTCTTTTTAGAAAAGCTGAATCTTGAAAGGTGGTAAAGGGCATTTCAGGTAGAATGAGCCATATGAGCAAAGGCATTGTGTGTTTGAGAAACAAATTAGTTTGTTACAGATGGAGCACTGGATGTGAAGAGTGCATAGGATGGGTTAAGATAGAGTTATAAAGTTGGCAAATTAAAGCTAACATGGTAAGATAAGTGAATTTTAATTTTATCCTTAGTGGAGGATGATTGAAAGGTTTTGAACTGGTGAGTAGTATGAACAGATTTGTGTTTTTAAAGCTCTTTGGCAGTAGTGTGTTGGCTACATTCTAAAAAGGTTGGATATGGGGAAAACAATTAGACTTATAGTCCATGTGAGACTTCATACAACCTTAATGGTGATACTAGAGAAAAGAAGGGTCAGAGATATAGAATGGAGATGAAAGAGACAAGAGATTAAGAGGACACAAGGTTATTTTTTCAAGAGCAAGAAGTTATGTTTCAGGAGATAGATAATTGAATTTAATTTGGGCCATGCTGAGTTTGAGATGCCATGAAACAACCAAATATAATGTCTGGTAGCCATCTGTCCTTCTGGTGTGGTGTGGAGCTTAGAAATCTGGGTTTAAGCAATAGTCTATTGTATTACCAGCTTATAGGTATTAGTTAAAACTAGTGGAGTAAATGGTGTATATGGTTCAGTGACCTAAGATCTTGGGGGAATAAATGTTTGGACAGAAGTTGATGTTTCATAGTTATAACTTTTTCTTTGAGGTAGGTGATGGTGCCATGTGCTGAGATTCCTGGTGGCAGGAATTGAAGAGAACAGTGAAGGTTTACAGTGTTTGCTTTTGGGTATAATTAAAAGAAACACACCCACCCATCCACCCACCCACCAGTAAGCCTGTAAGTTACATTGATTCAAGAGGGATTTCTGTGATGGATGACAGTGGAAAGACAAGGGAACAAGGACCCTGAAGCTGCTGGCTTGAGAGTGGTTTAAGTGATATACCATGAAATCTAACTAGATGAGAAGGGTGGGGAAGGAGCCGTTGAGGGATTGTTTAGAATGAAAGAGACTGGCTTTTATCAAACATGAAGATCACATGTAATAGGAATATGAGATAGATAATTAAAAGATTAGGAGGTTATGGTAGGGGATTGATATGTTTGAACTTTAGTTTTCAGAGATGAACCTTTTCTTAGTGTGAATGTCCATGATATGATCATGGTAGTTGCTTAAGAAAGCAGTATGAATGAAGAAGGAGCTAAAGAGGGCAAAACCTTTGAGGATAAGTCTTAGGATGAGTCATTGACATCACCTGTAGGAGGTGTTTAATAGAGCTTTAAACTGGTAGCTAGGTGTTAAATTCCTCTGGTTGAGAGAGGATGCTGGCAGCAGTTGGTAGATGTCAGCAGTGGGGATAAGTGAAGAATTATATACCTAGGTGACATCAGTCTCAAAGGAACAGGCATTTTTTTGCAAATTCAGTGGAAAACCATTGATCTGGTAGCAGCAATAGAGATAAATGAATTCTGATTCAGTTAGTATGTTGAATGTGGAAGAATAAAGAGCTTTGTGGGAAAGATGTCAAGAAAAGATGTTTTTTGGAAAGGGGTTAGTTACATTTAAAGCTATGACAGAGAAGGTACATTCTGTGAGAAAGTTGAGAGTATGGGAGGTTGATTTTGTTACTGAAAATGACATTTGGAGGATTCCATAAAGAAATAGAGTTGGGTTTATCTCATAGTGGAAGAAGAATTGGGCAACAGGGTCATCTAGGTGGTGGCTGAGTATGATTAGGAAACTAACTTCAGTCTTTGTCACTGAGATAGAATCTTGTTAGGAAATTGTTCTTGTGTCTCTGAATAAAAATGTTATGATTAGGGGAACAGTTAGCTCATTCTTGCATAACTACCTCTGGTTTAAAAATTATAACTGCCTACAGTGGCTAGGATGCTGAGTACTGGAAAGATCAGGAGCTGTTTAATGGAAATAAATAATGGAAATGATAATGGAAAAAATATATATATAATTTCTAGCTCATAGTAGGCATTTAATAAATGATATTTGCTTTATAGAAAAGAAGTTCTATAGTCAGCAGTACTGTATTGTATACTTCAAAGTTGAAAAGAGACTAGATAGCTTTTCTCACCACAGAAAAATGGTAATGATGTGGCAGGATAGAGGTGTTAGCCTAATGCTAGGTTGGTAATCATAATCCAGTATATAAATGTATTAAATCAGCACATACACCTGAAACTTATACAAGGTTATATTGTCAGTTATGTATCAAAAATTTTTTAAAATTCTAAATTATGACTGGTTTGACTATAAATAGGTGTTTCTAAACTATTTGAACACTTAAGAAAATTTTGTTCACCAATATCACTCTAGCTTATAATAGTCTTTATTACTGATTTGAAATGTCTAGAAAAGACTCACTAAACAGTGGTATCCTCAGCTCTGTTTCTGTTGCATTTAGTTTTTCCAAGTATTTATGAGTTTTTCATTATTTAATTTCACTTTTATTAAAATATATTTCACATACAACATTATGTAAATTTAAGGGTACAAGTTGATTTGATAAATTTATATATTGTAATATGATTGCCATGTAACAGTAATTAGCACCTCCATCACATTAACATAATTACCTTGTCATTTTAGTGGTTAGAACAATTAAGTTTTATTCTCTTAGCAAGTTTGATGATTATCATACAATATTTGTCTATATTCACTCTATGGTACATTAGGTCTCTAGGGCTTATGTTTGCTTGCTATAAGTTTGTACCCTTAAAAACATCTGTGCCTCTCTCCCCACCCCCTTTTGAGTTTTTAAATGATGGTTCTGAGCATACTGAATCTTCATTACAGGAACATCAGGATCCGATTCCCCAGGACAGGCTGTGGAAGCTGAAGAGATAGTAAAACAACTTGATATGGAACAGGTGGATGAGATCACTACCAGTACTACTACGTCAACGAATGGAGCAGCTTACTCAAATCAAGCAGTTCAAGTGAGGCCATCGATAAATAATGGTTTAGAAGAAGCAGAAGAAACAGTTAATCGTGATATCCCACCCCTTACAGGTGAAGAAAATTCCTTTTCTTAATGCATCTTCATGAATAATGTATAAAAATGCAGGATCTCTTTTTTTCTTTAATAGAGCAAATGCATAAGTTTTTCCTTCTTGAACATAAAACAAAATTGGAAATAAAACTTTCTACCTCAAATCTGGTCATTTTGAAATTGAATTTTTTAAAAGGTTGTTTTGACTGAGCATTAGTCATCTTACAGTTTATTTGTACTAATCTGACTACTTAGAAATTTAACACAAATAGGGGCGCCTGGGTGGCTCAGTTGGTTAAGTGACTGCCTTCGGCTCAGGTCATGGTCCTGGAGTCCCAGGATCGAGTCCCACATCGGGCTCCCTGCTCAGCAGGGAGTCTGCTTCTCCCTCTGACTCTCCTCCCTCTCATGCTCTCTCTCTATCATTCTCTCTCTCTCTCAATAAATAAAAATCTTTAAAAAAAATTAACACAAATAGCAAAACATATGCTCATGTTTATGAACACACTTATTATAATTGCACTAGTCTCAGACCCTTCGGTCTGAAGTTCCCACCTAAAGGCAGGCCTTATACCTTCAGATTTGTTGCATATATAGATGACATCCCCCCAAAAGAAGCTTCTTTTCCTAGATCTTTCCCTACATCCAAACTTTGCAGCCTAATTCTGGATCCTTATAAAGGCCTACCATAATTGTTGGGTCCCTGAGCCAGTTGTCATGGAAATGTAGAACATATGAGATCAGAATTTATTACCTCTGAGGGTTGTGGTATACAGATGTATAAAGCTAAAAGATGAAACTGTTCCATCATGCTTAAAAATGCAGAAATAAAATTGAGGATGGTCATCTTTTCCCAGAGGGACAAGATCTTGGGCTTTTGTTTTAGATTTGTCTTTTTATTTCCTATAATGCCAGGCATTTGAGAGACCCTAGCACATATGTATTGGTTCAGAAATGTAGTTTGGCATAAGGACGTGGAATGATGTTCTTCCCTTGAATATAAGGGGAAACTTGAAGAAATATAATCAAAACGGCAGAAAACATTTAAAGAAAAAATGCTACAGTTATGAAACTTCTATATAGGGCAACCCAGTAATACCAATATGAAGAGAAAAGCGACATAACAGAAAGATTTATTTTAAATTGGTCAAATAAAAGATTAATTTCTATAGTGTTAAACGTAGGATCTATAATGTTAAATTATAATGTTATATTTTTTAAAAGATTTTACTTATTTATTTGATAGAATACAAGCAGGGGGAATGGCGGGCAGAGGGAGAAGCAGACTCCCTACTGAGCAGGGAACCCAATGCGGGACTCGATCCCAGGACCCTGGGATCGTGACCTGAGCCGAAGGCAGACGCTTAACCGACTGAGCCACGCAGGCATCCTATAATGTTATATTTTAAGAATAATACTGAATCTGTCAAATCAACATGGATTATGTACATAGTTCATCCTTGGGCAGATAAGATTTGCAAAGGAATCTACTCTTCACCTGTCATTTTATGCTCATTCCTTGCCAGTGTTTGGGTGTATAGACTAAGTCCACGGCTTTGGACCTCTTGTTTGATGTTTGTTCTATATTTTTGTGCTGCTGTATAATCCTGTGTATTTATTTTTTTTCTGACAACTATGAAGATGGAGAAGGGATTTCTATAGCATTGGTGGTTTCTGGAGGGGGAGGGGAGTAAAATTTACTCCAGCTGTTGCATTCACTCATTTATTTCCTTAACTTTTATCGAACACCTATTTTCTGTGATGGACATTATTTATAAACATGAATAAGATAAATGCTCCTTGACCCTGAAGAGTACATTATCTAATTGATGAGCCAGGTAATCACAAAAATTACTGTACATTGTGGTGAGTGCTATTAGAAATAAATGTGCAGAATGATGAGTTGGCACACTGCATTCACTCTGGATCATGACAGGATAGAAGTAAAATTTTTGCTGATCTTAAAAGATGAGTATGAGTGACAAAGGTTATTACTTTTCCTTAACTTCAAGAACCTAGTCAAAGAGAACAAGAAGGAAGGAGGCTGGCTCTGTCATTTACCTAGCTTTGTGACTTCAGACAACTTACTTAAGCTCTCTGAGATGGTTTTCTTACCTTTAAAAGGGAAATAATTCAGGGTTATGAAAGCTAAATGGGATAAAATAAGAAAAATGCTTAGCATGAAGGCACTCAAATACTGCTTCCTTTCCCCCTTTTTCTGAAGTTAATAGGAATTTGAAACAGAAGTGGTTAGAAGGTATATTTTTCCATTACCCCTTGTGCTAATGAAATGTTATTGGCATGAAATTACAGATGGACAAAAATTATGCTTTACCTCTGTTGTCATTCACTGAACATACCTAATACATTCTGTGTTACAAGGTAATACATAAAGAATTATTACATGATAGGGGTGCCTGGGTGGCTTAGTCAGTTCAGTGTCCGACTCTTGGTTTAGGCTCAGGTCATGATCTCAGGGTCATGAGATGGAGCCCCATGTCAGGCTCTACGCTCATTGCAGAGTCTGCTTGAGATTCTCTCCCTTTTCTTCTCCCTCCCTCTTTGCCTCTTTCCCCACTCATGCATTCACTCAGTCTGTCTCTCTAAAAGAAATAAAATCATTTTAAAAAGAATACATACATGGTAATAGCAAAAAAGATTTTTTTTCCTTTGACTATTATCCACCAATATTCCATTCCTATAGACAGATTATAGCAGTTTTAGTGAGTTCCACTGTCTTAGTCCTTTTGGGCTGCAATAACAAATTACCACAGACTAGGTGGCATATACACAGCAGAAATTTATTTCTCATGGTTTAGGAGGCTGGGGAAATCCAAGATCAGAGCACCAAGCAGATTCATTACCTGGTGAGAGCCTGCTTTCTGGTTCATAAACAATTATTTCTCATGCACCCTTACATGGCACAAGCTATGTGAACTCTCTGGAGGCTCTTTTCTTAATAAGGGCACTAATCCCATTCATGAGGGCTCCACCCTCATGACCTAATGACCTCATGACATCCTAAAGTCTCCACCTCTAAATACCATTTTGTGGGGACATAAACATTCAGTCTCTAGCATCCATCTTGAACTTTTATCTCTGAGACATTATGTCTAACTTAGAATTTTACCTTTTGTCCTTTCCTTGAATTTGTTATAATTATTGTCTTAGAAAATTCCCAGCATAATT
Source organism: Callorhinus ursinus (assembly GCF_003265705.2). Classification (NCBI taxonomy): domain Eukaryota; kingdom Metazoa; phylum Chordata; class Mammalia; order Carnivora; family Otariidae; genus Callorhinus; species Callorhinus ursinus. The sequence goes on from NW_027397087.1 coordinate 11,096,786, forward strand.
TTTTTTTAAGTTTTTTGTTTATTTAAGTACTCTCTGCACCCACCATGAGGCTTGAACTCCTGACCCTGAGATCCAGAGTCACATGCTCTTCCGACTAAGCCAGCCAGGCTCCCCTCCCAGCATTATTTCTAATGCTCTGTCATTTGATAGAATTTTAGCTTAAATGTAGGATGGACCATTTGTCATGGAATAGAGAATTACTTCATGATTATTTTTAGGTTGCTTGTAAATTAGAAGTAAAATAAGGCCTCTTCTAAAGCAATGGTTTCTATATAAAGCAGCATTTTTTAACTTTTGAAAAGATTTTAGACAGCCTTGAGATTCCTATAAAAATGTACATACAACATTTTTCATAAGTCTTCAGGGGGTTTCTTGAACCTCTTAAAGACTGTTCATAGATCTCAGGTTAAAAACTACCTCTCGGTCTAAGGTCAGCGCTGCGTGTATATGTACGTACAAGGTACTTTGCAAAGTGTCACTGCTTACAAGAGCCCTGTGAAATTTTTATGTTTATACCTATAACATCATGCAGTTAGAAATTGAAATTTTGTGGAGTGAGTGTATGATTCTGGTAATAAGTAGTAAATTTTCTCTTTGCTGTGAGGGATTTTAATTCTGCCAGCCATGATCTAGCTTCTATTTTATCTATAATGGCAGTTTTTTTCCTCTGGATCTGGAGTTAGATGTATGTATTAATAAATTTGCTTTGCAATACTGTTTGTAAGTTATTTCTGTCATTTCTTGAACCTAAAATACATAGGGCTTCAGGAAAATCTTATATAAAAATGGTAAAAATGTATACTTCATAGTGAGTAAAAATAACATTTTGTTTTTCATTTTATTAAATAGCACCAGTAACTCCAGATAGTGGTTATTCATCAACTCATGCAGAGGCTACCTATGAAGAAGACTGGGAAGTATTTGACCCGTGAGTTTTTTGTTTTTTTGTTTTCCTTTCCCTCTTGGAGCAGAATGAAAGACATGTGTGGAGGGGTGGCTGAATGGTATATTGCAAAGAACATGTGACTTGTAGGTTACTGAAATATTTTATATTTTTAGTTTTATTTACCTTTCATAGGTTCGGTTTACTAGATTAAAATGTATTATTTAATTAAAGATTTAAATATGAGCTGAATTTAGTAATATGTCTTATATTTATAAAATGTAGAAATGTTGAGATTTTCTTAAAATTTGATTTGTAGGTATTATTTCATCAAACATGTTCCACCACTGACAGAAGAACAACTAAATAGGAAACCTGCTCTTCCATTGAAAACAAGAAGCACACCAGAATTCTCCCTAGTTTTAGACCTGGTAAGTATATTGTATGTACTACAGGTAGAGAAAATAAAGGAGTTAAATTTCTTTTTTAAAAACTCTAGCCCAAAATACCTACGAGGATAAAAGTGAATGTAAATAGTCTTACACATTTACTAAACATGTCTCAGATGTTCTGAAATGTTTTTATTTGAAGCATAGTCAAATGCCAAGGTCCTCAGTTTGATTGGTATCAGGTACTCTTTGAAAATAAATTAGGCTTTCATTTTTGTATTTAAATTAGTTCTTTCCCCCATATTTCTGAGACCCTTGTGATTTTTTTTTTTTTAATTTCCCGATAAATTCTTTCATTTCATGCTTGGATTTTGCCTTTTGGGGGGGGGTGTCAGGATTATATTTCCTTGAAGAACCAAATATTCTTTGGGTCCCAATGAATTAACCTTATGCAAGATTATAGTCCTTTTTGTCTTATTTTTGTGCAGTATCTAATACCAATAACTTTATTAATAAAACTCCCAAAAACATGATGTCTAAATGCTAATAAAATCTTTAATATGCTCTCTTGGTGTGTTAAAAATTTATGTTTTAGGGTACCAGAAGTGCTTTGAGAACTGAACACCTACCTATTACATAATATTGGGAAGCATTTTATTATTTAGCCTTTGTTACTGGTATCCTGTAATTGGAAATGTGGTTTATTTCTCATAAAATTTTTTTCTTGAGGAAAAGTTTATTATTTTAAATCTTAACTAGCACGTATAGTTCTTTTTTGAGAGTTCAGCACCTTAGCCTTTGTCTAGCCAGAGAGAGGTAAGAGAGGTCTCCAGAGGTCCTAAGTATTAGGTATTTATTAGAGGATAAGTAGCAAGAGAAAAATTTTGAAACTGATCATGAGTAGTGTAGATTGATGTGCAAGTTAGTGGAGAAACTGAAAAAAGAGATTTTGCTAGATTTTTGTGTTAGGAGTTGATGTGGTCATGATAGCAAGCTTGACCATATAATTTTTAATCCAATGTGGAGGTAAACAGAAAAGAAAAGATAGAATTTGGCTTAGCATAAATGAGTAATTTTATAGAAATAAATGAAGAATGATCAAAATTTAGATAGTCTATAGATGAAGAAGTAGTAGAATTAGTTATGATTCAGTTGAAGGAAAGAGGATACCTTTTTTTAAGATGCTAAGACAATACCTTGAAATGTGTAGACTGATATGCTATTAAAAGAAAATGAGGCATGTCTAGAGTATTTTTTGCTCTTTGCCTCCCCAGAGTTAACTTTAGGTTAAAAGAAACACTCCAGCTAATAAGATGTGGAATCACAAGGTATGAACATTTGTGTTTCATTTTAATTCATTGTAAATGCATTGGAAAATTTTGGGGTTAGGATTGGCAGCTTTTTTTTTTTTTTAAAGTGTTTTATCACTTACTACAAATAGAACTGTTTTTTAATCATTCAGTATTTAAGAAATATAAATATTTGCACATATCTTAGATGGAATGATCCTCACCTTCTTATCCTCTTAATAAAAAACAGGGTTTGGTAATCAAAAATGACAAGTCTTCATTGACTGCTAATTTAGTTAAATAATGTTTTTGTCTGAAACATTCAACAGATACTAAGGCATCCATTTTACAAAATAAAAAACTTTATAAAAGTTTAAAGGATAAGGAGCTATCTGAATAGGATATATGTATTTTTAAAAATAATTAGATTCTAAACTTCCATTTGCTAATTGTTAAATAAAAGGAGCATATATTTATTTTACTTATCAAAAAGTTGGCAACTGCAGAACTCAGAACACTGGTTCTCAGACTTGAGCATGCATCGGGATCACCTAAAGGGCTTATTAAAATATAGATTGCTGAGCTCCTTTTTTCTTCATCCCCTTTTGAGTTTTTGAATTATCACAAGTGGAGCTGGAGAATTCACATTTCTAACTAGTTAAAATTTTGCATTTTTAACTATTTGCATTTCTAACCCAGATGATGCTGATACTACTTGCTGGTCCAGGAACCATACCTGAGAACCAGTGGCTTAGAAAATTCTATTCCAAATTGCCATGCCACACACAGGAATGTATGATAAATATAAAATTCCGCATATGAATGAGTGTTTTCATAAATGTTTCTGGTGGTCATGGGTACATAAAATTATCATTTGAAATTTTCTTTTAATATCTTGGTTCATTTGGTGTGTGCTTTTTATTTTAAGGATGAAACACTAGTACACTGTAGTCTAAATGAGCTAGAAGATGCAGCACTTACTTTTCCAGTCCTTTTCCAAGATGTCATTTATCAGGTAATTAAAAACAATTTTTAACTTGATATTTAGCCTGTTAGATAATGTTCTGAACCAAGAAATCTTTTGTAATTTTATTTGTGTGTGTAAAGTTTAATGTGTTTTTTCCTAATGGATTTCATCAATATATTACTGATTTATTAACACAAAGTAGCATCATGCTAAATAATTACATAAAACATTAAATGTTACCCCAAAATGTCAACTTTTTTAACCCAGTGATCTCTGCTAGTTTCATAATCTGTTTGCCAGCAGGTGGAGGCAGGAGCACTGACATCATAGATCCCCAAGAAGAACTTGCCAGGTTAACACCTGGTGTTTTGTTTTTTGTGTTTTTTTTTTCCCAAAAAAATCCAGTTAGTATAAAGAAACCTCATTCCTTGTTCATTTTTATTTCCTTTTGTAGTAATATGGCTTGTAGATTGCAGTTTGGTATATCTACTTTATATTAATCACAGAATTCCAGGACACTTCCGGTTATTGCTTTAAAAATCTGGGTAAAAGCATTTCTTCCTCATCTGTGTTGATGCACAAGTAACCATGCAAAATGCAAAGATCATTTACATTTCACTGTGAATTATGTGTGTTGGCCATAGTTTTTTCTTTATGTTTGAGATTTTCCTATCATAAAATTTCAATTAATTTATACGAATACACTTTGAAAACTGCAAAGTGCTTTTCTGTGGTGGTGGTGGTTACTTAATTAGCATTACCTTCATACATACCAGTTGTTGAAGGGTTGGGAAAGGATCAAAAAGTTTGTTCTTTGTTAAGAGGAAGCCAACCCAAGGATTAAATAAAGCCACAGAACATTTACTGTGTGAATGATGCAAAGGTGTTCATGGCTGTTTGTGCTCTTAATAGGCAGTTAGAATATGGTATAGTTTTCTTGGCACATGATAGTTACTGTCTTTTGGGAATCAAAAAATTTCAGAGTTAAATAGAAGGTTGTGGTTCAGGATCTGCTTTACCTACTTTATCTTGTAATGAGTCGTAAGAGAATTTATTTTAGCAATTCTTGTTAGTTCTGGTTTAACCTAGATAGGCATTGTAGGCATGCTAATATTTTGAGTACTATATTCATTTCCCTTTTATGGAGGCTTATTTTAGTTCTGGCTTTTGATTAGAGAATGAGCAAAATATACATAAAAATAAAGGATTGTAAGATTTTTGTATTTCTTTTTAACTGGATATTATTTGGCTTAACGTAATCTCTTTTCTTAATAAGACTTTTTTTGCCAAATGGGTTTTTCTTTTTTAGTTCACATCAAGGACAGGAGTCTTGTGGCAAATATAAATAGTATAGCAATATCTTAGTTCTCTCTTTTTAGCTTGATAACCTTGTTTTTTGTTCAAAATTGCATTCAGGCTTTGAGTTTGGAAAGTTGTTTTGAAAAATATTAAATAATTATTTTGGAATGACTTCTTAAGCTTTCAGATTTGAAATTTGTTTCTTGCAGATAGTTTTGGTTTGTTTGTCATTTTTAATAGTTAAGTAAGAAACTTGGAAAGTAGATGAGTTTGATTCTTCCCTTTCATGAGCATTTCTTTTTATTGTGACCATAAAATTGAATTTTTTCTTGCTGCTTCCACCCTTTCTGCCTTAATTCTCTTCTTTTTTTTTTTTTTATAAAATTCTTACTATTTTTATGTGGATCTGGATAGTTGTCTTATTTTGAATAAAAGTCTTGTAGCAGTGCATACAGGTAATACTTAATAAAAACCATATATGTACTGCATCTGCCTCTGGAATTCAAAGAACTCTTTTTCATATATATTCTGAGTTATACTTTCAGAAACTGAAAAATAAATGATCTAGCCTAAATTAGGAGCAGTGAGCAGGAAGTTTGAATCTTATAAGTTAGAGAGATGATTGCATTTTATTATTATGATTTATTAGTTACTACATCATGTACAGAGTTTAGTCCCCCTTCAGTAAATTTTTGAGGATGTCCATAGTTAATATTGAGTATAATCCCTTGGATTTCTGGTTTTGGCATAGCCATTCTGTCTGCTTTTTTAAAAAGAACTTTGAAGAAATCTTGGGTTAGGGTTCCCCTAGTTTTCAGACCAGCAAGCTCCCTTTAAACAGGGAATGATGTCTTTTAAACTTTCAGTGGTGTTGTCTCCATCTACTGGCAAAGAAGAAATATACACAAGGGTCTGAGATGATCTAAGAGATTTTGGAGAAACCACATTATTAGGTAAGATGTAACTTACATATTTAACCACTGCAATATAATGTGGCCCACTTAAAGGTAGAAACCTGTAAAATACTGTATATACTCTTAAAAAATAATTTATTGAGGTGAAATTCACAACATAAACCATTTTTAACTGAACAGTTCCATGGCATTTTATCTATATACTCTTGAATCTGTCAGTTCCATAGCATTTACATAGCATAGTGTATACTCTTAAAAATAAACTGGTAACATTAAGGTAGGATCAGATTCTTCATCTGAATCAACACCAAGTGTCCTCTTGGGACTTATTTTAGTTTTAGTTTCTTTTTGTGGTAAGTTTGTTATGGTTGACCTATATCTAATTTTCATTCTACTTGTTATTTTTGTTTCTTTCAAAACAATTTAAAGTGTAAATTGTTTTACATATGTTTTAATCATCTATATTAGGGGTTGGCAAACATTTTCCTGAAAAGGGCCAGTTTTTATTATTTTAGGTTCTGCAGTCTCTGTTCCAAATACTTTTTCTGCCATTGTAGCATGAAAGTAGTCATAGACAGTAAGTACATAATCAAATAAGCGTGGCTGTGTCCCAGTAAAACTTTATTTACAAAAATAAGTGACAGTTTGTAATTTGACCCACAAACCATAGTTTGCTGACCCTTGGTGAAATAATTATGAGAGTATATACAGTAAATTTACTCAAATTCTAAGTGGAAGTAAGTAATAAAATGTTCATCAAAACTCATATAGAGAAATTTAAAACTAGATCCACTGTAATAACCTGGTTGTGGGCTTTCTTAGTTTTTTCAGACGAAAGTTTAAGGGAAATTTAAGGTGACCACTACTCACATTTAAAGATTGCCTGACTAATGGTATATACTCTCCTTTTGATTGATAAGTAGGACTCAACTCACTGAATGCAGGTGTCAATTTTTGAGCAGGTCGATTATTCAAGCCTCAGTTTAGTACATTGCGTGTATTTGAATTCCATTTCTCTGGGGGATAAGAAATCCTAAAAGACACAATCAAATTAAAATTTGATACATGTTACTACTGACACTATATGGATAGACTGTAGTTTGTGTAGTTGGAGAGAAAAAGTCATTCGAAAGAACTGAGTTTTTAAAGTGAGGGTATGGCACTCACAAAGGCAAAAGTAATGGATTTTTGTTTGAATGGGTTTTTTTTTTCCCCTTTAAATTGGTTGTTTTTCCATATTATTTTATAGTTAGTTATTGGGAAAACGTATTTGTTCATAGAATGGTGCAAATGCATTTGATATCTGAAAAAACAAGTGCATGATCAGTTCCAGTGCACATATTTAATCTTTATATTTAGCTTATATTGACACATTATCAGGAAATCCATCTCGTGGTGTTACTCAGTTAAGAGGTCTCCACTGTATTTAGTTTCTGTTCCTGCAGATCCACCAATTCAAGACTCTAGGTCATCTCACTCCCTCTTCCATCCAGAAGATGACTTCTATCCACAAGCAGGACTGAATCAAAAGACAGATTTTTCACTTAGCTCTTGAGCTGAACCACCTCCTCAATGACCTTCCTCTATCTCCATCAAGAACTGGAGCTCAGTTTTTTGAAGATGTAATAGAGCTACTCAGCCCAAACGTGGCTAATTGAAGACAAAAAGAAGATGCCTCATATGTCTCACCACAGTACAGCCAAACGTAACTGTGCTGTCCAACTCCTCATTCTGTAAAGTATGGCAGGGGCATCTGATTTTTGACTCTGTTCACCAATAAGACTTTAGCCAGTCAGTGGCTTTCTGAAGATCAGTAAAATCATCAAACTTTGGGTCAGCTGTCCAGAAATCAGATTGTGGTAAGCACTCAAGGAGAGATAGGTTCCGTAGGGAGCTACTTGCTAAAGGGTGCTTTGTTTTTATTAGTAGAGGTTGCTTTTATGGGAAAAGTTGGGGGGAGAGGTGGGTGGGAAATCATGTTAGCAAAGCTCCACCTCTTCCCCATTATTGTAGTTTGTTTGTTTTCTGGGAACCTTATAGCCTAGGATAATTTTCACAAGGATCACAAATATTTTGTACTACAGAACAAGAGGAATAGAGGGTCAGTGGCTTCTTTCTCCTCTCTATAGTCTTTCTTAGAAAAGTCAGCATTATTTTTGCTTCATGAAGAAAAAACAATCATGTAAATGAAGAGTTTTGTAGTAAATATCTAATCAAATTTTTCCTTCTCTCAGGCTCTGACTTAAATTGACAGTAACCACGAGGCATTTTTGTTTTGACCTTCATAAAGCATAATTTTTGTTGTACAAAAGTAGTATGTATAATTGTGCCTTAAATAAAACATTTGGGGTCGTGGACACTTAGTTTTGAGGATTAATGTAATATTTTAGCTGGTAGGGTACAATATTTTGATAATTGTAGGTTAATATTAAAAAATAATTTTAAAGAAACCTTCCTATGCTTATTAGTAAGTATAGTCATTGGTACTAATTTTTTCATTGTAACTATTCATTATTGACTTCTAAGGTTAAAAAAAGAGCTGAAACCTATAGTTACCTACTTCTCAAAGATGATAAAATGTATTTCATGAGGAATTCTTCGTATTCTTTTAAATGTATCTTAAAATTAGAGGCAGTTCATTTTAAAAATGCATGGAAAATTCTTGTTCAACAGCTAAAAACTTTTTGCAAATTTAGGAGAGGTAACAGTTGATTACTAAGCATATTTATAGACAGTTTAGAATTTGTTTTTAAAGGCAGCATTTTTTGTTTTACTAAAATGACCTTTTTTTGCTTTTAAAATGACTAAATTTTATGTAAATAAAAACACAGCAATAGCTTATATATATACACACACAAATATATATGCACACATTTAAATAAACAATATATGTAATGGCCAATTTTTATCTGAAGATTTTGCTTTGTTGCCAACTTAATCTATATGAATACCATAAGCTTCACTTTATCCCACGTAGACTCTATAGGAAAATCCCTTTTCAAATTTATTTCTATTTAGTATAATGTTTTGCAGAATCTTTTAGTTTGGGGTTTTTGTTTTTCTTATTCGTTTCCAGATTGGTCTACAGATAGTATCCCCAGCAGCCATCTACTTGTTGGGACTGTGTTAAGCAAGGGATGACTATAATGTCACCCAGTGGGTTATGAAGTTGAGGTCTCCACAGGGCCTACCTGAGCAACCCTCTTCTGTAAACAGGATTTAGGTTCCATCTCTGTGCTCTAGTACTGATGCTAAGAAAATGTTAACTAAGTTAAACAGTTAAGCTATCAGCTGATGCAATTCATGATTTAAAAGTATAGACTGCTGCTGTACAGCTTTCTCTTTGAGTTGAGGTTACCCAGTTCTGCCCCATAGAATCATACTCATTCCCACTATTCTCCTTATGACTGAGTACTTTTAAATAATAAGGTGGATAGTAATAATAGTTGGCAGTCTCAGTGTGCCAGGCACTCTTCTAGGTGCTTTATATGTATTATTTAATCCTCACAACAACCCTATGAGGTAGGTACTGTTATTTTACCCATTTTATAAATGAGGAGACCAAGGTGTACAGAAGGGTTAACAAACTGGCAGTCACTTATACACCTATGTTATCTATGAATAGTTAGATTTTTCAGTTATTTGTAGCATCTCATTCTTCACATTCCCCAGCTTTGTTGGTTTTCTACTGCTTTAAAGTCTTACTGCTAATTAAATAAGTAGCATTTACCAGTCATCTTTTTATTTAAAGGTGTCATACTCTTTAAGTAGGTGAGTCCCACTGAACTGACTGTTTTTTGTTTTGTTTTGAACCTGTATCAGTATGGGGCACCTGGCTGGCTCAGGTGGTGGAGCATGCCACTCTTGATCTTGGGGTCATGAGTTTGAGTCCCATGTTCGGCATAGAGATTACTTCAAAAAAATTAAAAATTAAAACAATTTAAAAAGCTTTATCAGTATAGCAATAAATTCAAAGGATATCATGGAAAAAATTTTAATAAGATGTTTCTTTTTGGATATGTTAAGGTTATATTATCTGTGCTTACAACCATTTAGAAATATTTTTCCTTAGGGGCACCTAGGTGGCTCAGTCCATTAAGTATCCGCTTAAGCATCCGAGTCTTGGTTTCAGCTCAGGTCATGATCTCATGGTCCTGGGATCAAGCCCCGCATCAGGGTCTGCACTCAGCGCAGTCTGCTCAAGATTCTCTCCCTCTCTCTCTCTGCCCCTTCCCCTGCTTGAGCTTTCTCTCTAAAATAAATCTTTTTTTTAAAAAAAGACATTATTTTTCCTTAAAAGATTTACACGTAAGGAATTTTTTTCTTCTTCACTTGCCCACAAAGTGATGGCTGCTTTGGGTGTTTTCTTCTCCCTCTCCTCCTCCTCCTCCTCTTTCTTCTTTTTTTGGTCATGCTCTTAAAGTTATCTATGAAATTAGATAAGGTTTGGTAAACTAATAGAAATTATTCAGTTTATATAGCTTGACATTGCATACTTAGTCATGAATTTGAACTTAGACTATCACAAAATATAATCAATTTTACTTTTATTAAATCTAGTTTTGCTTACCATTTATGGCCTGGTGACTATATATTTACACAATTACAGGCTGTTCTCATTGTCTTAATACCAAAGAAAGTATAGGCTGTCAGGTATTGTTTATAAGAAGGAATGTTGATGTACTGTTAATGTAATAGTTTGTTATTATATATTCATTACTTTTCTATGTAAAATTTAAATTTTAGCAAAATCAGTCCACAACAGATTATATACAAGATTAGTTCCATTATCACTATTTTGCAGGTATTATTCTAGTAGATTTTATTTTTAAAGTTTTGTATTTTGAACATATTCATAAATTCGTATCTTTGCATAGTAGTCAGTCCTACTTAAGACGTATCTTTGGGTATGGTATTTTTATATAATTGTTTCTTTATAGCATTCTGCATTATTTTTAAACTTTTGGCTTTTTCAAAAGGTATGTTGTTCAGTGATGGAAGATTAAAACTTTGTAAAGAGAAGTTTGAAGAAGGATGGTTAGTGAAATACTAAGTAGAGAAAGAACATGGAAAATAGGAAATAGGCAGTTCAGGACAGGAATCTTTGTGATGAGAAAGTTAGGAGAAGATAAATGTAGTTAAGAGCATCTGTGGAATAGATTTGGAAGCATTCTGGAATGCCTCTGTGCATTTGTTTATTTCTATATCTCTGTGACCCCACACAATAAATGATTGTTGTCTCTTTTTATTATACATATCTTACAACTGTTTTCTGTTTCCTACTAGACAGTACTTAGTGTTTGACTTCTATAGATTTCTGCTTTAATATATCTGTCCAAATGACTTAGACCCTGCTTGCCTTGTGTCTCAATTTCTATTTTTCTCTCTGAGATTTTGCCTTTGTAGCACATAGCAGAACTTCCACCCCTGCTCACTGTTACCTTGTATCTTTCTATATTCTTCCCCCGCAACCACCTTAGTTTCTGTATATATATTTTAATACAGAAACACCTTCCTGTTCAAATGGTGAATCTGTTTTGAGGATAGGAATTTCTATAGCTAACAATTAATTCTATTCTCATGGTAAGGAAACAGCCTAGCAATATATTCCCCCATCTTTAGTGCCACCTTTCATTCTCTGTAAACAAGTACATTTTTAAAAGTAATGTCAAATTTTAAGATGTATTTTTATATTAAGAATGGTCACAGTAGTAGAATGTATAATGAAGTTATAGTTTTGATTTAATCTGAAGTCATGTGTAAGAAGTTGGAAATGTCACCTTTGTATGGTGTTCACCTTCCTATGCTTGGATAATATTGTTTACATAGAAGTTTCCTCTAAAATGGAAGTATGTTAGGGTTCAGAGGAAACAAATCCCAAATAACAGGGACCTTACTTAGCTTACTTTAGAGTATGGAGCAAGTGATAACAGATATTGAGAACAAATGAAATAATTTATATAAATGCAAAAATAAAGTATTTTGGTTATTAAATGCATGTAAATAATAAACTTCCTTAGGAACAAACAAAAGGCTTTGATGGTTCATAGTTCATCAGCCTTGAGATGAGGTCATTGGGAAAAAGTATTGACTAAATTGATGTTTTTTTTCTTAATCATCACAAATCTATTTTTGAAAAGACCCATAGTTAATAAAAATGTTCTTACCAGTTAAGGCAGTAGTAATATATCTGAAATCTGTCAGTTACTTGGGTTGGCCACAAAGTACACCAAATGTTTTTAGGATGAAAAATGTTAAATTTAATTAGAAGAGCAGCTCTATAGTTAAATTGTTGTGCCTTATCGTAAATGATAGTGATTGGATACCAAAGATTTGGTTATTTTTATTTGGTCTAGGGGTATGGCTTCACTTTGTTTTTGATTAGTCAAGAAACTGAAATAAAATGCGACTAATAGGATTCAAAACAAGTATACTTTATCATCCTAGCCTGGAGGTAGGGGTAGTGATACTATTAGCATAGTAACAATTGCTCAAAATTTGTCTTCTACAAATGATTAGTTTTTAAGGAAACTCAGTTGTTGTCCTTGTGTAGTCATATAGGCTTGCTTCTCTTTCTCTGTTTTGTCTATATTGCTTAACTTTGGGTAATTCTCTTTCATTTACTCAACAGGTTTTTTCTTTTTCTTAATCAAGTATTTATTATATATTTGGCATTGTCTTATGCCCAAAGGGCTCTGGAAACTATAAAGATTGGTAGTACAATGGTCGCTACTTCCTAGAATCCTTTGCATGATTTCCCTGTTCTTCCCTAAAACATTCCCAGAACAAGATTTTTATCATTTTTGTGTGGTTGTGTATTAATGACAGAATTAAATTTTCATGAAGCCTAGATGTTGAATTTGTTGTTACTAGTGGTTTGTTTGTTTTTTTTAATCTGAATCCAGTGAAATCTGGTGCATAGGTCTTCTATAAATATTTGTTGTTCATGGTGTTTGAAGTTAATAATCACTGTTGAGTATAAAGTATAAAATTTTCTTTTTATAAAATTTTGTCACAAAATGAATATAATTTAAAATCTTTTGTAAATCCATTTTAGTGATTGCTCATGGTTTATAATTCTGTGCTTTTTGAATTCTAGAGTGTATTACAAGAGCTACATTAAATGTAGGCAAGAAGATAGACACAAAGAAATAAAATAATGTATATAAGGCAGTTTTTTGGGTACTGTAGTTTTTCCTGATATTGCCAGTAGGTTTTGGTATCTGGTATTTGACTGTTACATTTTCAATCTTGAGTAGCCCAGTAGTGCTAATTTAGATGCCATGTCTGAATCAGTAAATGTAGAACAAGATTGAATTCTGAAAAATTCCAGTATTTAAACCCACCAATCCAGACATCTCTTTCTTGAACATTACTTATCTTAATAGAGATTTAAAATAAAGGTATTATTAGCAGGTGATTGTTGAGAAGAAATTCTGAGTATAGAGGAAGGTCATTGAGACAGGTCAGCTAGAGGTGGACACACAGCCTGCCTAATAATTGGATGGATGCTACCTGGCTGGAAGATGGAGCTGATTGGTGGATCAAAATCTCAAAGGGAAACCTTCCGTTTTTAATTTAAATGTTTACTAAATTTATATTCCACAAAGTTCTATTATATTGTATGCTGCCATTTAAATATTAAAAAGTGACATCACCAATGATTATTATTACCCTGCCAAAAGATTGTTGTGATTTTGGGTTTATGAAATATATTTGGTTGAGTGGTACTTAGTGTACTTTTCCTATTACTTTAAGATATGAACTTCAATTATATTCAAAGTTAGAACACAACATCTCTTATAAATAAGTTGTTTCTACTTCTATATGTCTATTTACTGAAGGCTGTCTTTGTTATTTCTTCAGGTTTACGTGAGATTAAGACCATTCTTCAGGGAATTCCTGGAACGAATGTCTCAGATGTATGAGGTAAACATGCTTAAGCTAATTACATAAGTATTTTTATTTTATTCAATATAGTACCCATATTTAGATCATGTATAATGATTACTTCTTTTCCCCTGAATTTGTAGATCATTCTTTTTACTGCTTCTAAGAAGGTGTATGCAGACAAGTTACTGAACATACTAGACCCTAAAAAGCAACTGGTCAGGTAAATTTAATTAAGAAATAGTGGAAATGTCTGTCACACTGATCTATGAAATTACTATGATTCTATTTAATTTTGATGGCCATTTTCAGTTGGCTGCATATATAGAGATTGGTTGTGTTGAATGGTGAAATGAATTTTTTTAAGCCCCCAAACTCTTTAAGAGTTCCTAATGATATAACTCCAGACAGACGTTCTTTAAAGGATACAAAAGTCAAATGTATATATTCACTCACGGTTCCATCTGTATCCTCACTTCTTTTGGGACTGGGGGGAGATTGGGGGTATGTGGAATTTTTCACTGTGTGCATGATACTTTCTCTGAGATAATGCATGTTATATCACCTTTTTAATGGCATAGAGAAATAAAGGTTAATTTTAACAGAAAGGATAAATTAAACTCTTTTGCTTTTTTCAAGAGCAAATTTGTCCTCCATGGAAAGGCAACATTACATGACTCTAATTGGAAATTGCAGTTGGTTTAGTCACTCAAGTTATCCTGATCTGGACTCAGTGCCTTGTGTGTGTCCTGAGCCAGCAGATGCAGTGTGTTCCTGGTTAGGTGGGAGTGCCTTGGGTAATTTTAAAACAGTTTGAAAATTAGTTCCATTATTTCTGTCAACTGAAGTGAGATATTAAGACTGCTAGCAGTCTTGCTGCATCCTTTAAGATGTCGGAGTTAGTCTTTGATGTTTTTGACCAAGAGCTGTGAGAGATGCCAGAAAAGGCTCATAAAAGCTTTAATAGCTGGGAATTAATTTTCCTGAATACTTTCTTCCATATTTTTGTAGTGGAAAATCCTAATTTCTACTGTTAATAGGACCTTTGTTATTGAGTGGTTGCAACTATGCTAAAAGACTTTTTTCTCACGTCCACACTTAGGAGATTTTCTTTCTTGTAAAATAGAACTGTGATTTTTTTTTTTTTTAATCTAAAGGATCAAAATTTGTCCTTGTTGTCACTTTCCATTTTATCTTCCATATAAGCAAGCATCAGATACAAAAATGAAAATGGTGTTTTCTATTCATGAAAGTATAATACATGCTCATTTTACCTAACTTTAACAAAAGTACACAAATGATTTTGCTTTGATGACTTCATTCATTCTGAAGATTTCTATTCAGCACCTCCAATGTTCCATGGAACAGTGGTGAGCAATACAAGCCTTTCCCTCTTAGAGCTTTCATTTTACTGGGGGGCAAGTCATAGTCATGGAATTATGATGTTACAGATTAACACCCCTCTTTTAAACTAGTTTTATAAAATCTACATATTTGGGAGTTTAAATTTGTTTTATGTAGTTGTATTTGAGTCATTTAAAAAGGAAGAACTTTTTAAACAGTATACTGAATTCATTAGAGTGCTTAAGGGAATTATGTTGAAGACAAGGTATACTCCGAAATTCCTATGATCTGTGAATCTCACGAGTCCAAATACAAATCTGATGACTGGCAGAAGTAGTTTCTTTCTAAAACTGCAAATACCTGCTACTGACCCTCAGACTCCTGAATAACTGGAGGGGTTTTAGTGTAATTTAATTGAAGTAATCATTAGTATCCACATACATACTTATATGTCTCCTGTCTTGGGTGTGTTTGCTGCTATTAGGGAAGAAACATTAGTAACTTGCATTATGTGCTGCACCTGCCTCTCTAGTTTCCTCATATGTAATGTAAATGTTTATATAAATAAAAATGGAATCTTTTATAGGCCCAACCAGGACTTAAATTCTTTTGTCTGGTCTTAACCTTTTCAAAGTAAGATGGTCTTTAAGCCATACAGAGGTAGATACCATTTAATGAAAAGTATTCTTTATAAAACGGGAGGAAGAGAACTATTTTTACTACATTTTGTCTGGTTGGAAAACTCTGTCATCACCACTGGCACTGGTGTTTTTAAGGTTGAGTTTTTTTGTTGTTTTTAGAGCTATGGCAGATTTTGTTGGTAGAAAATGCCCCTTTCTTGAAATTCCATAATTAAAAATATAGGTATGAATAGGCCCTAGCTGTTGAAAAATTGTTTAGTGGGATTAAGACACAAGGAAGCCAAACTACCAAATTATTAATATATGCGAATGGAGCATTTCAAGGTGATCTGTATTAATTATTAGTATTCGGAGACTAACATTTTGAGTGCTAAATGAGATGATATAATTATGACAGTATATAAGTATTATTATAAAGCCTTTAATAGTTTTAAATGATAACAGCATTTTTTAGTTGAGTATCATTGGTGAAACATTAGTTTACATTTGTAATACTTAAATCAGAATTCATTTCATTCAATCCTTGTTTTTTCAAATGATCATATATACACTCACACTAAAATAAAAGAAAGATGGGTGTTTGGGAAAAGTTGAAATGATGGAATGTTTTGGCCTCCACACCTTTTCTCAAAAACTATAAGGGAAACTAAAAACATTTTTAAAAATGCCAACACAGAAACATTCCTTCTTATATTTTCTATTCTGGCATGTACAGGGATAGGGAGGCTGTGTGGTCTTCTGGTTAGAGCAAAGGACTGGGAGCCAGGAGGATCCTGGGTTCCAATGCGGGGCTAACCACTGACTTACTGTGTGACCTTGGGCAAGTCACTTGACCTCCTTGTGCCTCAGTCAACCATCTGGAAAATTGGTTAAAAAGCAGGACCTCGCTGACAACCAGATGCTGCATCTGAACTGAGCTTTCCTGGGTAAATAAATTACAAAAACAATTTACAGAGTTTTTAATCCCTCTTTATAATTTAATAATAACATTTTGGGATAAGCCGAAGTTCTTAAAGGCATGGTAATATTTGGTTGTAAGGTTTCAGTAATTGCTAACATTTTTAAAAGTAAAACTGTAGCCCAAAGCTTAGGCTCACATTTATAATTGAATTTCCTTTGTGAGAGAAAATAATAAGGCTTAAATTGTAAAGCCTATGGTATGTTTCAGAAATGTTGTAATTTTTAGAGATTTTTTTTTTAGTTAATTTGTTTTTATTTTTATGTTTAGGCATCGGCTTTTCCGTGAACATTGTGTTTGTGTACAAGGAAACTATATAAAGGACTTAAATATCCTTGGAAGAGACCTTTCAAAGACTATAATAATTGACAACTCACCACAAGCCTTTGCATATCAGGTAGGAAGGGAGGGTTGCTAAACAAATGCAGATTGGGGAAAAATATATATAATGAGAACAAATGCTGCCAAACAGAGTATGATGGGAGAACAGAATTTTCACTGATGAAATTTCCCGGTTTAGTGTTATCTTTTAGAATTAGAAATGCCAAATTGCTATATTCCTTGTGGAAAATTTTCTTTTAAATGAATTACAACACAGATAAAAATCTGGGTAGTAAGTCTAAATAAGAAGGAACTATAAAATATACATCAGTTAATGGTATTCTTAGCAGTTGTTAAGTAATTGTAAACATGTTTGAGAATTATAAATAGCTTAACCATGTTCTGGTATGTTTGCTTTGACATTCTGAAATAACTTCTTAGACTAATTTGTCAATATATTTATACCCTGTGTCAGTATTTCTTTGAAATATAACTTGGGGGTGCCTAGGTGGCTCAGTTGGCTAAGCACCTGCCTTAGGCTCAGGGTCCTGGGATCGGGCCCTGCGTCCAGCTCCCTGCTCTGCAAGGGAGCCTGCTTCTCCCTCTCCCTCAGCCTGCTGCTGCCCATGCTTGTGCTGTCTCTCTCTCTAATAAAGTCTTAAAAAAAAAGGGGGAGCCTTTAAAAGAAATATAAGTTGGACTAGAAATGAGGCATCCTTGCAAGATCTGTTTTACATTATGAATATTTTCATGTGATAGTTCTGAGATTTCCTTCACAATAAATCTGTGCAGAATAGGGATGGTGGGAATTGGGTTGGATGTAGGTAGAACAAGTAAAAAAGTAAAAAGATGAAAAAGGAGAAAAGGGGAAAACTGCATATGATATTGAAATATGTTTAATTTAGGTCATTGCTCACATTTTGAAATGTGTTTTTAAGAATTTCATATTGGTTCCTGGATAAAATCATTTCACTTGTCCTCTATCTTAAACACAGTATTCTGCATAAATGTTAAAGACAACCTAGAGATTATTTACTATAAAACAAATATGGTTTGCATTCTTGCTTCTAGACTCCTCTTCAGTGAAATATCACTGAATCTGTTTGTTACATTAACGCTGTTTCAGGTTATCCTGCTGTTTGTTGGGAATAAAACAATGAAATGTGACACGGTCCGAGTGTAAAAGTATAGGCTTTCTGGTAGTGTTCTCTTTACATTGGCAGTACCCCTTCATTCACGATACCTTGCATTGACTAATAGTAGCCATTTCTTGAATCAGTCAAGTAATATTTTGTTATGTTAATGCAAAACTTGTTTCAATGGATCTTTCTTGTTTAGTTTCATATACACTAGGGAGACATTATGCAGAAAAACAAATTAGGCTTTGATGTATTCTTTAACATCTGTCTCTTGCACTGTGGAGTTGTTAAATATGACAAGCAGTAACTTTGACGGCATTCCTTTTCAGAGGAACTTAACATAGATCAGTATTTCTTAAGTATCTGTTATTTCTCTTTCAAGGTTTTACAAACTAGTCAAAATGTAAATTAAGAGGATTTAACTATTTATCGTTTTAGCTATCTAATGGAATCCCTATAGAAAGCTGGTTTATGGATAAAAATGACAATGAACTCCTAAAATTGATTCCATTTCTGGAGAAGCTTGTAGAACTGGTAAGTATCTTAATTTTCTTTCTCTATTTTGCTTTTGTTGCCTCAACTCTATTGAAATAAACCTTTTTAATTGCTTTATGTGTACTGACATTTTAAGTCAACTTGGTGTCAAATTAGGGCAAAAGTTGGAAAGGATTACAAGCATTTCCTAACCTTGTAAATTATATTAAAATCATGCTTATCAGTATTTAAAAATTTGTAGACTGGGTGTTTTTATTTCATTGCGCTTCTTCTTGCAAGTCACTAACTAGTAGTATTAAATTGATTTCACTTTGCTTTCATTGTTGAGGTCTAGAATTCATGCTTATGCTACTAAAACTTTATTCCGGGGTTATTTTTTCCTAATATATAAAGTAGAGTTCAGTGGCTTAACACTTTTACCTGTCTTTTGGTTTTGCCTCTTAGTGCATAATCATTCTTTACAGAATTAAAACTTGACAGTTCTTTTTTAAAATCTAAATTTAATTCTTAGTTAACTGCTTCTATAGTATCTTTATGTTTGGCAAACAAAATAATATAAGTTGTAAAATAAATAGTATATTTTCTCTGCAAAGGAAAAATGTTCACAATGTTATGAGGGTCATATTTTTGAAATTACATGGCTTTTAAAATGTCTTTTTCTCCACACAGAATGAAGATGTTCGACCTCACATCAGAGACAGATTTCGCTTGCATGATTTGCTGCCCCCAGATTAAGTACAAAGACTTGTCAAATCACTGAAGGGGGAGAGAATGCAGGACCCTTTTGGACTAAGACAAAAACATTGCCATTACTGTTGAAATTTTGCATTTTTGTACCCCGTCTTGCTTTTCTTATCTTTGGTGCCCAATAATAATCAAGGGTTACAGAAAGAGACTTTATCTCAGATTGAATACACACAGTAGGTAGGCTAAAACAGAAGAGTCTTTAGAACTAGTGCAACTCCAGTGAAATTTTTTTATGTACAGGACATCTGCAGTTTATAAAGAATTCTGTTTCTGCCACCAGCAGTTTGACCTGTAGTCACACAGGATTTTATGATAATAACAGAGATGAAAATGGACTTTTATTTTCTCTCTGTTTGGTGCTCTAAGTGGGTTTGTAGCCACTTTTCTGTTACTTTAAGATTCTCATTTCAACAGGAATGGCCAGTAAAAGTTGTTTTATTTTTCCTGTTAAGGTTTATAACCTTTTTACATTTTTGACCTGTATTAGATTAGATTTTCATTATGCATTCCTTTTAGTTGAGGCGCTTCATAGTTTTCTGGAAATAGTCAATTTTTAGTTTTTTATTATACATTTGAATGGCCGTTTTCCTGCTTTGTCTGCCTGCATATTGTATATTTGTTTAAAAATATTCTCTACTTTTAGTCCATGTAAGTTTCATTTAGAAAGACATGCATTTATATTTTGTTTCTGTAATATTCTACTGTAGGTGAAATCTTTTAAAAAAAATCAAAGGACTGGGTAGATAAGAATATATGAATGACTAATATTCAAAAGATTTAAACCATTGTGATGGCATGTGTTCCCAAATGGTAATATCTTGCAATGGCACACAGATTTAATGGATAAAGGTATACCTCAGACTTCACTGTGCTCACCAATCTTTGAGGAGAATGAGTTTGGTCACCTGTTGGGCTTGATGTGGTTACTGCTGCCTTTGGTTTTCTCCAGGAATGAAGTATTCAGCACAGTGACTCAGTATTTTTAGTTATTTTGCATGGGCTGGTAGTACCTCTGTTATGCTCTTGGTTACAATCAATTTAAAACTCTGTGTAACAGTCTTGGTACCTTACAGTAGCTATGCATAATCCTGTGGCACAGTAAACTCCCAAGCCACCAATGCAGTTAATATGCTCTCATAGTGGTTTTCTATGCTATATGAAAATAGTCTTCAAGCCTTGGTTCTCTAATGCAGCTACCACAAGAGGTTGATATTTTTATAGTGGTGTGTAATCTCCTTTTCGGGAGGCTTTTTATGGAAGGTAGAATTTGTAAAAGTTAGTATGCTTTGCCTCTCAACTGCATTAACATGCCACAGGCTCAGACTGTTTTTGTGTAAAGGATGTCAAAGAACGGCACTTTTTCTAAAGAGAAGTTTGATATTTTGTATGCTTGTTAAGAAAGTACAGTATTGGAAATTAAAGGTGGACAACTGATAATTGAGGAGTATGTCACTTAATTTTTTATGTATATTACCTGTTTACTTGTACAACTTATTGTACAAATTACATGCAGCTTCATTTTCAAATGAATCCTTAAAATAAGGAAATCTTTTTAGGAAAACATTTAATTTTTGTATTTTTGATTTTAAAGGCATGAGTTATGTCAATTTTCAGTGTATTAATGAAGATTTTAACTTTTCATCAGGTTGAGTGTTTTCTTACTATATTATCTGTTGTGTATGTAGTTAGCATATTGTGTCACTGAACTGTTTAAAAAATCTAGCATGTAGAGCAAGCCTGTTTTGTGGAAAATCCTTATTCATTAAAAAAATAATCATGGCAGATTTTCTGCAAAAAAAAAAAAAAGCAAAACATTTGCAATTCAGAATACTGGTTTTTTTTTTATTTGTTTGTTTGTTTTGGTTGTTTTTGTTTTAATTTAAAGAAAGGTATTTTGCTTGCAGGAAAAAATACTCCAGATTCATTTTAATGAGAATCTTTGAAATGTATTTATCTTTAGGGCATCTGGGCATCTTTATGCTGTTTGTCTTCTGTCTTTCTTGAAATAAAATGTACATACGTTACCTTTACATATGCTCTTGTTCAAAATTGTGAACCCAGTTACATTTCTCTTTGCTCCCCTTTTATGCTCAAACAGTAAAACCCAAAACCTATACAAGATCTAAGCTTTCAGCATGCATTATAATTGCTGAAAGCTTTTCTGATTAAGTAAACACAGTCTCAAAGGGCTTTCCCGTAACTGAAAGGGAATTGTAAGCACCTGTACTGTTGTGCCTATGGGCACTTTAAAATAAACACCAACTTTTAATCCTCTTTTATTAATGGTAAAGCTGTTCTCAGTCCCATGCTAGGAGAGTTCTTTAAGTCAACTGACAAAGGAATCTAGCATAACAAGATTCTGTAAAGGAATAAAGAGAAATTTTATATGGCCTGAGAAAATTTCTTGAGACCAATTTATTTTTCTTCATTACTCGATTTGAGTCATTTTAAATTTGTTGTTAATACAAAATTTAAAATAATTTGTGAAGAGACAGTTACTCAGTTTCCTTCCACTTTAATATGTTTTACCTTCTCATTACCCCTTCTTTTCTTTAGCTCTTGGTAAATGTTATCTTAAACACTTCCATTTAGTTAAGTGGAGGTGCCTATTTTGTGAATTGAGATGTGCCCAGCCGCTTCAATTCAGGCAGGAAACATGAACTCTTTAAAAACTGACTGTAGGAAATGCAGGAGAGATGGATACCTGATAAGACACAGCAAAAGTGACCTATTTACACATTACATATCTGAAGTACATATTATAATTGTGATATTTCCAGTGATAAATGTCTGGCTTTTAAGACATTCTTTTAAATATTTGTATTGTTAGGATGTTTAAATCAGTTGTGTTTTTTAATTCTATGTAAAAATGTAGCCCTAATCAGATTTATATCACCATATTTCTCTTTGAGTCTTAAAAGAGTTGATAACGATTTGAAACCATAATTGTTTTATATTAGCTAGTATGTGTATTTATTTACCCGATGGCTTTATCTTGTTTCCCAAAATTGGGGGGGGGTGTTGAAAGCATTGTAACTTCTATAAATGGCTATTTTCTTGTACCTGTCAGTGAAATGGATGTGTACATTGTTTTTTTATATTTCTCTGGTTTTTCTGGTTTGTTTGGTTGTTGTTATTGTTTTGTTTTTGTTTTTTGTTTTTAGTGTTAAACATAGAATGGTTTAAAAAAAAAGTTATCTTTGGCCAATGACTTTTTCAGCTAGATACTACTTTCATTCAACCTTCTAAAGAAGTTCGTTTTCATTGTTTTGTTCAGTCAACTTGCCTGAAAAACAGAGAGACTTCATCTCATCAGTGAAGAAAGCATTTCATTATTCCTACACATCTTTACAGCGAGCACAGAATACTTCATAAGGACCAGATCTCTTCCACATCTTGTGTCAAACACATAAAGCTGAAATGTAAAGGACACTGAAGCCTTCATTTAATTGTACTAACATGATGGTGTTATATACCACATCCGTAGCTAGTTAAAGTTTTCTGAACTGACTTCTCTTTGTCTTCCTAGGTATTTATTTGTTATCTCTTTTAATCTTATGTATCTAAATTAACTTAGTTAATAGTTACCCACTGAATTACTATGCCAAGCAACTAGGAAAGAATGTTTATTTTATTTCCCCTTATAGGGGAAGAGTGGACTGGGAACAAAAATGTATGGGCCAAAAGGCCTTAGGTTGTCATTCATTCACTTTCTTATTCCTCTCATGAGCTATATTTGAGTACAGTATTTTTTCAGTGCTAATATGCTTGATTATGTCATTACTTTTCATATCTTCCCAAGGTGAAAACCTGCTAGGAACCTGTATAAAACACATCTTAAAATTTCAGATTAAGAACCACAAAACTCAGTATATTTAAATGCCACTTAAATTATTATTGGAATCCAAGTCTCACTCACTAGGATACATTTTTATAAAATGTTTCTCTGTATCTTGAATTGAAAGTACTTGCCCAGAGGCAAGAGTTCTGGGGATATAATGTGTTTTGAGAAATTTTTAAAAGGGGATAAGAGAGCAGCAAGTTTATATTTAGTTACTTTTTGGTTTTGATATTAGTATTTTAAAATACATCAGCAGTTCCCAAACCTCAGCATTAGAATTACTCTGAAGAGCTTATGAAATACAGATTCCTGAGGCCTAGCCCCTACAGAATTGTCTCAATGGATCTAGAGTGGGGCCTGAGAGTTCTGTGTTTTTTAAAAAGCTCTCCAAGTGATTCTAATAGCCAGCTTTGGGAAATCACTGTTTTAAATAATGTGACAGTGGTTTGAGAGTAGGCAACTAAATAAAAGTTTACCAGACATCTCTGTGGTAGTTTTTTGTTGTTTTTTTTTTTTCAAGCTGGGACCAGATTTTGCAGAACTTACTCAAGATACATGGAGGAATAATAAAGAAGATTCAGGCTACTGCTCATTATCATTCTTGTCTCATACTTTTTAAGAGTTTGCATTTCTAGCACTTGGAATAGTTGATCATATATATACAGCTGAAGGACATCCCTGAATGAGACCATTATATATATTAACTGTAAAATATTTCACTATTTTTTTATTTTATAAATCTTTGTAGAAATAAGCAATGAAATACTACTTTCATCTTTTGAAATGGGATTTTTCAAGGCAGTGTCCTTTTGGCATTAAGGTAGGGGGGAGTTAATATTCTCTCTGCCTTTTTCCATGTGAATCAATATAAAAGTCATGGATATTTAAAAATCTCAGTTTAATTTCTACATATTTACTATGCAGTATAGCCGTGAACAAGTAATGTAGACTTAGTTTTCTCATCTTCAAATGCCCTGATCACCCTACCTCACAGGGTTGTTGTGGGGATAAATAAAACTTTTATGGAAGCACTTTTCTTTGACGATATTTTATCAGCCATTAGAATCAATATCTAACAGCTTATATTTGTATAGTGCTTTTTTTGTTACAGGATTTTTTTCACATTACTTTCCTCTATGATATGTATCTTCAGGACATACGGGTAAGGTACACCGTAGGTTACAGACAGAAGGAATCACAATTTCTGGAACTACTGTTTGAGGAAGTAGAATAAAATCTGAATAAAGGGGTGGATTTTGAAAAGGAGATATGATGACCAAGAACCAGATTATGGTGAGCCTAAAATGGGGGAATTTATACTTGATACAATGGGCAAAATAACGAACCAGCATAACTACAAAATAGCACTCTGGTTCCAACCCAATCTCTGTGGTGAGACTTTTTTTCCCATCTTTATTGAGTAAAACTGATACTGTGTAAGTTTAAGGTATACATGTGATGACTTGATACATATATTGTGAAATGTTTACCACAATAAGGTTAGTTGACACATCCTTCACCTAATTATCATTTTTGTTAGGGTGAGTTGAGAACATTTAAAGTCTACTCTGATAGCAACTTTCAAGTACACATTTACCACACTGTTAACTACAGTCACTGCTGTAAACTAGGTCCCCAAAACATCAGATCCTCATACAACTGGATGTCTATCCTTTGGACAGCATCTCTTTGTTTTCCTCAGCCCCTGGCTGTGATGGGGTATTTGATGACTATTTTCCCTAAGCTCCCATGGAGTTTAGTGTACATACACATTTGAGAGGCCCTGCAGTACCCCTACTGTAGGCTTTAGAAATGACTTCAGGTGAATAGTTGACTTGGGAGTTTGGTTAATAAAAGGGTCGTTCAGAGTCAATCTGAATCCAAATCCGTAAGTATTCATTACTAGACAAAGTTTTCTGAGCCTTGATTTATTCTCTGTGCAAAGGGTGCACCAAGATTTACCTTTCAGAATTACAAAGATGGAACATGTCAAGACAAACTGTAAGGCAATATACAAATAACTACCACAATGGAAATGTTAAAGCGGCTAGTTCTCTTGAGGATATGTAGGCGATACATATGCACAGTGTCTGGGGAGAGGTCTGAAGCTAGAAGAGACAGGAAAGGGCAGTGGAAAATCATGGAATTCCTTTTTTGTTTTAAAGGAAAACATGGGCAGTAGGGTACATTCAAATGAAGACAGGAAGTAATAATGGAGAGGTCACCTATGAAAATATATTTGATGAAAATATGCTGAGTGTTAAGGAAAAAGTGGGTGATGAGAAAACAGTACTGAATGGCTTGAGAGATCTGGTAAGTAGTTGGGGTAGCGGGTTGACATAAATGATTTCATCTTAGTGGCTGAACCAAATGAACTAGGTAAGAGTTTTAGTAGCTACCACATAATGAGCTTTAATGTTACATTCTATATATGGCAATATTTGTTGAAAGTATAAGTAGCCTTCCTAATGACAGTAAAACACTGCCTTACTGTGTGTTAGCCACTATTCTAGGCTCTACGAATGGCAAAAAAAAGCAAACCTGACACTGCCCTCAAGCTTACAGTCTAGTAGGGAAGACTGACAATAATGTTGGGAAAAGGGTCACAAAGGAGAAGAATGGCTTTGAGAATGCCAGTTACACAATCTAGTGTGGAGCCAGGCTTGGGTTGGCTGAAAAAGCATTACGTTGAGATCTGTAGAACATTTACTGAAAATGTAAAGCCAGGCTTGGCTGTGGGAGGAGGGGACGTAAAATCAAGCAATGGAGTATATGATCAGATTTGTCTTGAAAAGATCACTTTGGCTGACATAGGGAATAGAGTGGGTGAGTGGGAAACTAGTTGAGGGTTATGTAGAAGTTGACCTAATTCACACAACGTATTCTCTTCCTCTAAGACAATAAATGGTTAATGCACTGGGTGCTACCCTCGTAATGGACAATGTGAGGCCAGGAGATTGGTAAAGTCCTAGGAAGAGTATGTCTTGTCCAGTTTACTGACAGGAATAAGAAGGTACTCTAGGATTGTGGTACCGTATAAAAGTAAATAAGGGAAAATGTATAGGATTTGAACAGAGATGCTGTCATTTCATGTCATAAAATTCTTGGGTAGGCTTTTTTGGGAGGGCTGGGGAGAGCTAAAAGGAAAAAGTCTTTCAATTAGGTTTTTTGTTTTGCTGTAATGCAGACTCCATGCCTAGGGTGGAGCCCAATGTGAGGCCTGAACTCACCACCCTGAGATCACCTTAGCTGAGATCAAGAGTTGGACACCAACTGAGCCACCCAGGTGCCCCCAGTTTTTTTTTTTTTTAGATTTTATTTATTTATTTGACAGAGACACAGCGAGAGAGGGAACACAAGCAAGGGGAGTGGGAGAGGAAGAAGCAGACTCCCCTCGGAGCAGGGAGCCCAATGCAGGGCTGGATCCCAGGACCCTGGGATCATGACCTGAGCCAAAGGCAGACACTTAACAACTGAGCCACCCAGGCGCCCCTAGTTGTTTCTATATCAAATATAAATCCAATCTTTTTACATATGTAATGACTCAGTGATTTTGGTACTTTATAAATGTCTTAACTTGGTCCTATTTGCAATCAAAACCTCTTCAGCCTTAATTCATTTAATCTCTGAGATTTTGAGTCTGGTACTTAAGGGACTTCATTTAAAAAGAAGCCATTGGCAGCTCTGCTTCATTTCTGCTGTCATTTACTACCCTTACGGTTTTAATGATGAAGTTCTTGCAGGCAGAGGTTTTAATATTAATTTGTTAAACCAACATTGATCAATTAACTCTGGTCATCTAAAATAATACTGTTATGTGTGATTATAGAACTCCCCTAGAGACTAACATGTGAATCACAGATTCATTTTAAGGACTGAATGAATCTTCTACCACATAATTCTAGACAATTATTTCCCTGCTTCCTCATTTCAAAAAGCAGCATGCACAACACTGTGAATAAATTCTCAATTTCTGCTTAAAAAATTTATCAGTGCTGGGGCGCCTGGGTGGCTCAGTCGTTAAGCGTCTGCCTTTGGCTCAGGTCATGATCCCAGGGTCCTGAAATCAAGCCCCGCATCGGGCTCCCTGCTCACTGGGAAGCCTGCTTCTCCCTCTCCCACTCCCCCTGCTTGTGTTCCCTCTCTCGAATGTGTCTCTCTGTCAAATAGATAAATAAAATCTTAAAAAAAAAAATTATCAGTGCTGCATACCTATAGCCCATGTATTTTTCCATGGCATCTCCAACCCCCAAAACCCATTTTCAATTGCACGTAGATTAATACCTTCAAGTTAATATCCCCAGAACCTAGAACAGTACTTGGTACAGGGTAAGCACTCAATAATTATTTGTTGAATAAATCAATGAATGAGCTCACACTTCAAAGTTTGGACTTCTAAGTCCAGAAAATTGATTTATTCAGTTCAACCCAGAGCTGATGAGATTCAGGAGAATTGCTTCACACCAATTAAACTCACAACACACTAGTTTTTAAGCCAGATTCAATTTTCTTCATTCACTGGCATCAAGTTTTCTCCCTATGAAACTAAATTACAATCAGATGGCTGCTTGCTACAGGTGGAGCAAGAAAGGCTACTGAAAATGAATCATAGTGGCTAATATCAATTCAACAGGACACCTCTCATCTCTACTAGGTATCTGTCAAAAGTCTGTAGGTCAGCTTACCTTTTTTTTTTTAAGATTTTATTTGAGAGAGGGAGCACAAGCAGGGGGAGCAGCAGAGGAAGAGAAGCAGGCTTCCTGCTGAGCAGGGAGCCTGATATGGGGCTCGATCCCAGGACCCTGGGATCATGACCTGAGCCAAAGGCAGGCACTTAAACGACCGAGCCACCCAGGCGTCCCTCAGCTTATCCTTTTCTCTAGAGACTCAAAATCTTGTTTTTTGGTCTTACCTTCCCTATGTTTCACCTTCTTTCTGTTAACATTTTTTTTGTTCATTTTAAGATACATTGTCTTAGAACATCTTCAGGCAAGTTAATACAATGAATAAATAAAATCTTAAAAAAAAAACAGTTCTGCACAGAAATTTATTCATGCAGTCATTCAACAGTTACTAAGTGCCTAATGTGCCAAACACTGACTTTATAGCAGAGCTTAGGCTCTATAAAGATTCATTATCTGTAATTTACTACTACTACTACTACTACTACTACTACTACTACTACTACTACTACTAAATTTGTTAAAATTTTTGCTGAGACCAAGAATGAAATGTACTGGAAAGATGCTGGGGTACCTCATGACATTTAAAGAAGAGCTGGACAACTGGACCTCAAAGGTAGGCAGAAGGAAGTAAGGTGGCCTGGAAAATCATCACTTCATCAGGAGTTTGTGGTCTTCCCTTCAGGGTGCTGTCATCAGTCACCAAATTCTAAAGTCCTGGGAAAGAGAATCTTTCTGTTATCACTGCATACAATTCACCTCAAAAGTTAAGAGGCTTAAGATAACTTCTCCCTCACTCATCTGTAGGTTGATGGGGCTCTTGCTGAGTTGAGCAAGAGTTGAGCAACTCTTGCTTTAGGTCTTCTGCAGTTGCATTCAAACATTTGGGATGGAATCATCTGAAGCCTCGACTAGGCTGGATGTCCAAGATGGCTTCTTCACTCCAATGTCTGGCTCTTTCCCTAAACAGCCTCTCCATATAGTTAGCTTGAAACAGCACGGTGGTCTTAGAGTAGTAAGACTTCTTACATGGCTGCTGGCTTCAACCAGAGTGAGCATTCCAAAAGATGCAAGTGGAAGCTATAAGGCTTGTTATGGCCTATTCCATGTCACATCTGCCCTATTCTACTGGTTAAAAATGAATCACTGGGCTAGCCCAGGCTCAAGGGGAAGAGACTGCATAAGGGCTTGAGTACTACTCATTGAAGGGACAGCTTTGGAGACTAGCTACAAAGAGAATTGATAGTTCCACTGAGTTACTTACATCCCACCTAGAGGCAGTTCCAGATTTTATAGAGTTTGAAGCATATACAATTTGGAGGGCTTTCTTTGAAGAGTGGATGGGGTCCATGCAACTAGCGACCCTGAAGCTAAAGCTTCGTTGGCTTCAGTTAATTTGCTTTTGACCTTCCCAAACCAGCTATGTCCTTCCTAAATCAGCTAAGAAAGCAAACACAGCTTTTGGGAGCCTACCTACTCTTGTGTACTATGACAATTTCCAGAAAAGAAGGAATCATTGTGAGCTTTCTCCAGTCCTCAACGGAAGTGTCCAATGTTCAGTTCAATATAATCTTGATATTTGAATGACTAAAACCCAGGTCTCCTGACTTCCAAAAATGAATTTTCAAATATATCATAATCCACAGTGTTTTAAAATTAATTTTTTTTTACAAAAAAAAAACAACAAAAAACTGAGAACTGGAAGGCTCCTTTTTTTTTTTTTTAAACCCACTATCCTTTCTATATCTTTTTTCTCTGGTTGCTCCTTAAAATGTTGATGTCCTTCATGATTCCATCCACCACCGTAATCAGATGACTCCTAGTTATCTATCTATAACCCAGACCTCTGTGGTTCCAAATACATACTAGACATTTCCATTTGGATGTCCCACAAGAATGTCAAGATCTGTGGCCAAAAGTTAATTTATCTTTATTCCTTATTATGATGAGGCACCATTCAGTCATTTTCAGACATTTACTGACCACATACTATATGCCAGGCACTGGGAATACAGTAGTAAAGAACACAAAGTCCCGGGGCGCCTGGGTGGCTCAGCTGGTTGAGCGACTGCCTTGGGCTCGGGTCATGGTCCTGGAGTCCCGGGATCGAGTCCCGCATCGGGCTCCTTGCTCAGTGGGGAGTCTGCTTCTCCCTCTGGCCCTCTTTCCCTCTCGTGCTTTCTATCTCTCATTCTCTCTCTCTCTCTCAAATAAATAAAATCTTTTAAAAAAAATCTTTAAAAAAAAAAAACCATAAAGTCCCTGTACTCCAAAGAGACATTAAATATGTAAACAGGGTCATTAGAGATTGTGATAAATGTTATGACAAAAACAGTGATGAGATAAGAGTCAAGCCTCCTGAGGGAGGCTTCTTGCAGGAGGGAGATCAGGGAAGAGCTTTGTGCAAAGGTAACATTTGAACTTTGATTTGAAAGAAAAACCACCCATGCAAAGAAGTGTGGAAAGAACATTGTAGGCAGAAAGAATAGCAAGTACAAAGTCCAAAAATAGGAAAGGGCTTAGTAGCCT
The DNA here is from genome assembly GCF_003265705.2 of Callorhinus ursinus. Lineage (NCBI taxonomy): Eukaryota > Metazoa > Chordata > Mammalia > Carnivora > Otariidae > Callorhinus > Callorhinus ursinus. The sequence goes on from NW_027397087.1 coordinate 11,127,114, forward strand.
TACATGTCTAGTAGCAATGAAGTTAATGACAGAGAATAACATAGGGGATTGATGGGAGGTAGGAGTCTAACAATACAGGACCTTGTATGCTATGGTAAGGAGTTGGAATTTAAAAATAACAAGCCACTGAATGGTTTTCAACTGGGTGAAAGGGGTGTCACAATCTGATTTACATTTTTAAATAAGCAAACTGCCTGGTGTGTAGTGAATGGATTGTGGAGGGGCAAGTGGGTGAGAAGGAAAACCAATTGGGAGGTCATCATAGAAAGGCCTAGAGAAAGCTTGGATGAAGGTGGTAGCAAGAGATATGGGGGTAAATGGATTCAAGATTAATAGTGAAAGTAAATCACCGAACTTGGTGACTGAATTTAGGGGGTGAGAGAAAGCAAGGATAGCTCTCAGGTTTTTTATTTCAGCACCCATAGACTGGTGTCACCACCACTCATTCAGTCTCCAAAAGGATCATTCTCTACTTCTGCCATCATCCCCTTCCCCCCCCACATACAATCAGTCACTGTATTAGTTGGGGTTATCCAGAGAAACAGAACTAATAGCATATGTGTGTGTGTGGAGAGGAGGAGAGAGAAAAGGAGAGAGAGAGAAAGATGTTAAGGCACTGATTCACAGATTGTAGAAGCTGGCAATTCTGAAATCTGCAGAGCAGGCCAGCAGGCTGGAGACTCGGGCAAGAGCTGCTGCTGCGGAGGCCAAAGGCAGTCTGGAGGCAGAATTCCTTTTTCCTCAGTGTGGGTTTTTTAAGGCCTTCACCTGATTGGATAAGACCCATCCAAATTTTGGAGGATAATCTGCTTTACTCAGAGCTTAATGATTTAAATGTTAATCACATACAATAAGTATATTCACAGCAACAACTAGTGTTTGACCAAAAAATGGTTATCATGGCCTAGCCGAGTTGACACATAAAATTAACCATCACAGTCAATGAATTGTTTTAACCCTTAAATATTTCTCAGGTTGGTTCTTTCCTGTTACCATCGCTTTACTTTAGGCTTGTGTTCTCCTTTAAATAATTCATAAAATATTTGCTTTATGGTATTAGATACTGTGCCAAATGCTGGAGATACAAATGTGAATAAAAGAAAGATTGTGTCCTAGGGACCTTGCATTCCAGGCTTCCCTGCCTTCTGCTTGCCTACTTATCTATCTTTATAATGGATGACTGTGTATCATTGCCTCTCACACTTTAACAGGCAGTCATCTGAGGATCTTGCTAAAGGTCAGATTCTGATTCAGCAGGTCTGGGATGGGGCCTGAGATTCCGCATTTCCAAGAAGCTCCCCAAGTACTGTTGTAGATCAAGAATAAACTATGAGTAACTGGGCTGTAGAAAATCTCTCCAAAGACCATGTTTATAAAAGGTGTTTGGTAGGAGCACCGGGCTGCCTCAGAAGAGCCTGCCACTCTTGGTTTCGGGGTCCTGAGTTCGAGCCCCACCCTCGGTGTAGAGATTGCTTAAGTAAATAAGTAAATAAATAAATAAACTTTTTTTTAAAAAATGTGTATTTTTAGACTCCCTGAAAGGACACACAAGAAGCAGAGAACCGCTGCTCCTAGAAAGAACTGAATGGCTGATCATTGTATATACTCTTTTATATACCAAGTACGTGTATTACATATTAGAAAATAAATTAACAAAAGCAAAGTAAAAATATCTGAAACTGCTGCCCTCTTAACACCCTGCAGTGGAGCCCAGTGGCCCAAAGGATAGAGCGCAGTTTAGCCCATCTTAAACCCTTTATTATGATCAGTTTACCTATTGAGCTTATCTCCGATTGTGCCAGTCAGGTCTGGGAGCATTCAGGTCTGGGAGCATTCCTTCCACCGGAAATGCACTTGAGCAAATTTCACGTGGTCTTTCAAACTCCAGATACCGCAGCACTTACCCAGGAAGCCTTTCATGCACCCCCCCCCGCTCCCCCTGCCGTTAAAGTTATTACCTTTTTAAATTTAACCTCATAATGCTTCTTTTTGTTGCAGTCATCACACTGTGTCGAAATTCTGTTTACATGTCTATCTTTGCTACTTGATTGTGCGCTCCTTGAGGACAGGTCTAGAGATTAGGCCTACCGCAGACTGAGTTCCGAAATTATTCTGCGAAAGAACCATGTACTGGCCTCAAGGGGCTCACGGGAAGGGAAAATCCTCGAGTTCTGGGGCTCTCTTCGATCCCTTCGTGACTAACTCGGGGCAATCGTGCCAAAAGCTGAATTCGAGCACCCAGGCTGGGAAGGCGGCCAAGAACGCGGGCCGGTCCACTCGCTCCTTCCCGGGCGACGGGCCCACGCTGGCTTCCAGAGGGAGCTCCCCTCCGCCTGCGCGCGACGCCCCCTCCGAGGGTCGGGGCCGTCGGTCCACCGCCCCCACTGGCGGGCCTGGCGCTCACAGCCCGCTTCAGAGCGCAGCTTGGAAAGCTTAGGGGTCTCCTTGGTATCCGCCAACAACCCCGGGCGCCAACCAAAGTGAACAGAGGGAGGGTGCACCCGACCGGTCGGGGCGGGGCTGGGGTTGGCAGGGGAGGGCTGGCGAGGACAGGCGAGGGCCAAGCGCCTGGCAAGGGGCCGCCCTTATAACTTCCTCGCACTTACGTTTCCTCCCCGGGGCCCAGGCCGGAGCAGCCCTCTCCTAGCCGCTTCCTCTCGTCCCGCCCCACTACCTTCAGGACCACTACCTCCACGCCGTGGAGTACTGTACACTTGGTCTCACCCTCCCGCCCGACTCTCGCGCCGGCGGCCGCATTCCACGCCCCCCTCGAGCCTGCGCACGCGCGTCGCCCTGCCGCCGCCGCCGCCGCCGCCAGAGAGGGCGGGGCCTGCCTGGGCCGCTGCGCACAGTCAGCCACGGTCCCAGCCTGCCCCGCGCCGGCCAACGAGAGCAAAGCCAGTGACTCACCTCCGCCGCGCTAACTCCTCGGAGCTCTCCCCTCACTCACGCTCACACCCGGTTCGAGATGGCGGCGGCAGCGGCAGCGGCGGGGGACTCTGATTCCTGGGGTGAGGAGAAGTTACGGGGGCAGGGCCTGGGCCAAGCGCTGGCCTCAAGCCGAAGCAGGCACTAACGCGGCTCGCTCTCTTCCGTAGACGCGGACACGTTCTCCGTGGAAGACCCTGTGCGGAAGGTGGGGGGCGGCGGCACCGCCGGCGGGGACCGCTGGGAAGGCGAGGACGAGGACGAGGACGTCAAGGTGGGTGCGGGCGGGGGCTCCGGGCTGCGCGGGAGCGGACGGGCGCTGTCGCGGGCGGGGATGCCCGCCAAGGGGCGGGCGGGTGGACTCTGGGCCCAGAGGCGCCGCCCGGGCCTGCGGGCTGTGGGTCCAGACGCGAGCGTAGGGCTCCCCGGTGCCCTTCTCTCCTCTGCTGGCCGGCCACATGGGCCGGAGTCGAGCAGCGTGGCCTTTTGGACTTCCTGGGCGGGGGCGGCCCCGGCCTCAGCCCGTCTTTAAGGGTCTGCGCCCAGGCCAGGATCCCACCCGCCAACTGGCGACGGGAGGTGACAGCAGCGGCAGGGCCCGGCCCACGTGCAAACTTCGCGGTCTGGAGCCGCTCGCCAGAAGGATCTCGGAAGTTGGGGATTGAGCCCCATGGTTTTTCCCATATGGAAAGTCATGCAACCTACCTGCCTTTTTGAGCTCAGGCCTCCCCAAGTGTCAGTAATTCATTTATGTTTCCGAGGGCTCATTTGTAGAGTTTGTTCCAGCAGTTAGATGAAATACTGAGGTTTAATTTCAGTCTTTTTTTTTTTTTTTTTTAACACAAGACAAACAGAAGCAGTAAAGTGAAATAACTTTAGGCTTCCCTCTCCCACCCTGTGGTAAAAGGATGAACCAAGTACTAAGATAGTCAGCGGCTAGTGGTCAGAAACCTAAGGTAGTCCTTACAGCGACCTGGAAAACGGACAGTTGACAGAGTGAGTTATTTGTCTACATACGAACGACACCTAAGGAAATACTGGTTAGAATAGACGAGGGGCCAATGTTTTTCTCTTTTGTCGTTTGTTTTTGAAGACTGCTGGGGACTCATCAAATGGCTTCAGATGACATTATGACTAGTGCGTTCATTTTTTTGTTGTTTTTAAGTAGCTAACAAACCTTTCAAGCCCAGAATGTTAAGATTCTTATTAACAGAACTCTCAAAATCTTTTTATATTTGTGCAGATAAAGTTTTGTATGAATTGAGAAAATGGTTTCTCTTGGTTTTGATTCGCTTAGTGGGTGTTTTACTTTCCTAACTTCTACCCTTCAACACATATTGGGAACCCTGTTAAGTCCTTCTGCTTGGGTTGAAAAAATTTAAGCTAGATAACACTGAACTTAACACTATTTTTGTTTGGATTTTACCTTTTTCTCCTGAGTCTGATGAGGTTGATGTCCAGTTTATGGAACAGCTTGAGGTTCAGGAATAATATGAGCTTTGCACACACTGGAATTAATAAATGAGTAGTACTCTTGTGAAGATACTTAGATGCTCTATTTACATGTTGTAGAGACATGGGAATGGATTGTCTTATCAGACTCATTGCAAGATATTAGTTAACCTCCCTACATTGTAGTAGACTTTCTGTTTTGAGCCTTCAAATTTGTCATTTCACTTTATCGGATGCAGCCGTTACGACATCTTTCTGAAAATTGGGAATAATTTAGCTAATGAGAAGAAAAGATTAGAGAAATCAGAAAAGAAGTACCAGAAAATGAAGTCTGAATGGAGCAGTCTGAAGTGATACCATGAAGTAGCCTGCCTGAGATTATTGGATCTAAAGGGTGTCAGTCCTGATAAATATAATTCTGACCACTTGGAACTAAGAGATTTACAGGTTGTAAGAGACCATAAAGGTCATCTTGTCCACTCACTCTTTCACTGCAGATTCTTTCTTTTATGCAAATATCTTGTTTCTTTTACATAAACATTGAAGTTGATCTTGGAGAAAAACTGAACTTGTCCATTTTATTTCTGAGTTGAAATGTTGGTTTATTTCTTTTGAATTTCTTCAAGATTCCCAAGTTATGGTATTCAAGGAATAGTTTGATTCCTAGGCTTGGGAATCAGACCTGGATGTATGTTACTGGCTTGTCATTTTCTCTATTTGTGGTCATAAACATGTTCTTTAATCTTTCCTTTTAGTTTCCCAATCTGTATTTTCATTATAGGAGATAACTTCAGGGGGTTGTTTCGCTTTATTCATTCATTCATTTATGGTGGGAAGGGAGAGAGAAAATCTTAAGCAGGCTCCACACCTAGTGTGGAGCCTAAGGTGGGGCTTGATCTCATGAGCCTGACATCATGACCTGAGCCGAAATTGATTGAGTCCTACACCAACTCAGCCACCCAGGCACCCCTGTTTTGCACTTTAAATGATTTAATATGTCTTAGCATTATGCAGAGTTGCCTAGCACTTGGGAGGCACTCAATAAATGTTAATACTCTCTTACTTCAAGATGTAGTCTTAATTTTTCTGGCTAAAGGAAAATATACTGGTTAGATCTAGTATCTGGGGTTTATTTTGTGCCACATTTTGTGATTTCCTGAGCTCCAGAGTAAGTTCACTCCACAGTGGCTATTTATTGTGAATTTTGGGTTTTGAATGGGATGAGAGTTTACTTGCTCAGAGTTTACCAATCTAGAGTTGAATTTTGTCACTTTGGATGGTAGCGAGTAATACCAAATTTCTGAATTCTGATGTTTTAGTACTTAATCTTTTTGTAAGGATGCGAAAACAAGGCTTAGTTTTCATGAGATCAAACAATCATAACCTTTAAATAGTACAACATACAAATTTTTTAAAGTCTTCAGAGGTAAGATATGCAGAAACAGAATAAGTTCTTCAGTTTATGTCATCATCTAGTGTTTAATCTTTTTAAGAATATAGATTTAATGTCATTTGTAATGTCCTGAGAAATGAAAACTGAGGTCTTTGTTACAGTAATTTGCTTCAGTAGTTTACTATCTTTCAGTAGACATTACAACATTTTGCTGCCCTTGACTTTTCAAGTAGGTGTCTGGTAGTGACAGAAATGGATTTAGGTGAAACCATAGAATTGTTAATATTCATGAGGAGAGAAGCCTATGCTTCTTCCCAGTTAAAAAGATGACAACTAGGGGCCCCTGGCTGGCTTAGTCGGCAGAACATGCGACTCTATCTCAGGGTTGTAAGTTTGAGCTCCGTGTTGGGTGTAGAGATTACTTAAAATTAAAGTCCTTTAAAAAAAAGATGAGAACTAGGAAGCATACTCTCCTGTCACATTTGTTATTTTACCTTTCTTACTGTCCTGATGTTATTCAGAGGTCGTGGGAGGAATTGTTCACTTAGCATGTATCACTGGACTCCTTCCCCATTGCTGAAGTGATGTGCAGGTTGTGTTGACTAAGAAGGCAGTGAGTACCTATCCTTTGCAAGCAGGGACAATACAACTTTTACTCCATTTTACTAGTCTCCTAGCATTTCAGTATAGAACAGATTAAAAGCTGGATTTATTCAAAGTATGTAGAATTGTTTTGAGGAAACCTCTCCCGGCTGTGTTTAGACATCTCTGGCATTTGCTCCTGTAATGTTTTTACAGAATTTTTAAGAAAGATCTGAGAATGAACTTAGTGGAAAACTGCCTGTCTCCTCCTACCCATTCAACCATCTCTTAGGATCCCGTCTGGCTTAATAGTTTAATCTACCAGAGTAAGGACATCTTTCAAATATTGGAAATAGCACTTCTGAAGAAGGGGATCTCTACTTCAGAGAAATGGGAGATTATTGGGAAATACTCAGAAATTGGGCATTTTGCCAGGAAATGGGTATCTTGAAGTGTGTGTGTAACTTTTTATGAAAAATTCCAGACGTAAACAGAGGTAAAGAGAAGTTTAATAAACCCATGAGAAATCTTATTTTTTTCTGTATCTCCACTTACTGTTCTCCCCTCATCAGATTATTTTCAGGAAAATCTCAATTATATCATTTCAGTTCCCTGATAGTTTTTATAAATTTAGTAAGTCTTTAGTTAGAAAGCATGTTTGTTACTGAAAAATATTTACCTAATGTGTTTGTCATCCTCGATGACTGAAAATAAATGGAGGGTGACAGCTCCATTTGTTTAGTGTTCAGTATCTTGATCTTGCTTTAGCCAAGCATTTAAAGTAGAATTGATTAATGACAGTTCTAAATATGAGACCAGGTAGGCATTGAGATTGAATTCAACTGAGTGCTGAGCCATAATACATAGTAGGATGTTAAAAACTTAATGAATTGAATTAAATGAAGTAGAATTTATTGAGGCAGGTACCTTGGCTTCCAGAAGCCAGGATAGTCCTGAGATGACGGAAGAACATTTGAGCTTCTTTTAAAAACTGAACTTTGCTGGGAAGTCTAGTCTTGCCAGAAGCCTGTTACAGAGTTCTGAGGCCTCTCAGAGCAGGTCAGTACAGCTTACAGAATACCAGGAAAAGGCTCTTTTCCTGTAAAAGGTTATTCTTTATCTAAACCAAACTACTTAAAGAAAAGGAGGAGTATATGTTAATTAATGGACTCTTGCTATGGGGCAGAAGAATTTTATCCTCCTTTGAAGCTACTTCTATTTGGCCATCTATAAATATATCTTGCTTAAGTTGGAAAGCATTTTCAGCCCTAAATGTGTTCTCTTATTGCATGTGACATTCTGTAGTTGTACATTATAAAAATGGCAGATTAGCCAACTACTGGCTATATTATTAGAAATTTTTAAAAAGCAGGATTTAAAATGTTTTCAGTTCTCAGTCATGTTCAGTTGGGAAGCAGGTTTTTTTTTTTTTTTTAAAAGATTTTATTTATTTATTTGACAGAGAGACACAGAGAGAGAGGGAACACAAGCAGGGGGGAGTGGGAGAGGGAGAAGCAGGCTTCTCGCAGAGCAGGGAGCCCGATGTGGGCCTCAATCCCAGGACCCTGGGATCATGACTTGAGCCAAAGGCGGACACTTAACCGACTGAGCCACCCAGGCGCCCCGAGAAGCAGGTTTTAAACTTGAAAAGCAGCCATCTTTCAGAGAAATGGCTCAAGTGATACTGGGTGTGTGTTGTAGAAGAGGATAGACAAGCCAGTGGTTTATAAACTGCCTCTGTTTTAAGGAAGCCGTAGCCATTTTACAAGAGCAAGCTAGGTGTTCTTTTGAAGATAAGTTGAATATTATAGTTAGCAGATTTATTACCTACCAAAAATAATTGGGTAAGGAATTTACTTGGTTATTGATAGGTATTCTCTGGAACCAAATAACCATTTAGAGCTTACTAAATTACAGATTTACTCGCTATTTAAATGTGTTAGTTTTAGTTGTTTCTTTAAGAACCTTTTTTGAATTTTATCTGAAGTTGTCAGCATTTACAAAATCCTAGTGTTTATAGAAAAATAGGGCAGATTTTGACATTCTACCTTACATGTACTTGGGCACTTGCAAATTTTATAACAAAGGAAACAAAAACTTTAAGTTCTTGGAGAAAACTACCTGACCTGCTTTTGGGATTCCAACTATTTGGAAGGGTGACTAGTCTCTTTGTTAACATCACTGTGCTCCCTTCTTTAGGGACTTGTCCCCATTGTGGTAGAAACTTCAGGGCAGATTTGTTTTGAGCATTCTGGAGTGAGGGTGACAGGCAGGGTTTGCCTTTCATGGTTCTTTTATGAACACAGGAGCAGGTTCCATAGCTGTTCCCAGGACTTGTTGATAGGAACCACTGCTTTTGCTTCTAAAATCCATTCTGCGGTGGAATTCTAGGTAGCCTCATTATGTCTGAACTGATGGGACAGTTTAACTTGAAGGTCTGGAATAAAGTTTATGCTTTGATGGGGAAACCAGGAACAGGAATAGAGGTGGTACGTAGAGTTGGTATAAATGAGATACTGAGGGAGCAGTGATATGGGTGGGGGTGATGTTTTACTGGGAAAGGGAACTGAGAAATGCTCCTCTGATGTATCTGTTTCTCCATTTTGGATGTACTGGGATGGAGCTGCTCATTTTTAGCCCTTCTTCTCCTCTCTCGGCTTCCTCGTACCAGAGGCTGGTGGACTGTTTTCTTAAATTTGGTAGAAAATCATCACAGGCAATTTGAGATAGGAAACTGATAGAATTGTAGCTGGGCATAATACTATGTGCCATACCCTTCTCTTTGATGAGCTTTCCTACAATTCCAGTGGAACTCATTCCAGAACTGATTGAAAGAACACATTTTGGTGGGGAAAGACCTAATTCTCAGATAGTTATTGTATACTTCAGGGCTCAGGTAAGAAGTTATGTTTACTATGACACTTTAAAGGAACTTTGGTCCATTTAGAACTGGTTCCTTCATTTTTGGGGGGCTTTTTTTTTTTTGGTTCCTTCATTATATTCACTGAGATTTTGGGATAGCTATCTCAGGGCCTTAATATTCTTATCTGTAAAATGGGGCTAACACCACCTGACTTAATAGAACTTTTGTGAGGGTTAACTGTGTTACTACATGTTAGGCCCTTTGTACAGTGCCTGGTGCAAAGTAAGCACTTGGTAAATGCTTTATCATCATCATCATCATCACTATTATTAATAAAGAGTGGTGAATATGTATCCCTTTGAAGTAAGCAAATGGTCTTCCTGTCTGAAGCACCGCCTAAGCAGAATACACTCACAGACCCAGCTTTCTTAAGTTAACCAGTGAGATTATACAAACATTTGCTCTCTAATTTCTAACCTTTGTATCTTAGATGTCCAAACAGTGACTAGTAGGTTTGCTTTCAGTCTGTTAAACTGCCAAGGTAAGGTAATTATAAAAATATTTTTTTTTTTTTGAGATTTTATTTATTTATTTGTCAGAAAGAGAGGAAACACAAGCAGGGGGAGTGACAGGCAGAGGGAGAAGCAGGCTCCCCGCTGAGCAAGGAGCCTGATGTGGGACTCCATCCCAGGACCCTGGGATCATGACCTGAGCCTAACTTAACTGATTGAGCCACCCAGGAGTCCCAAAATATTTTACTTTTATACAAATTTCTTTCTGCTGTGCTTGCAGACCATATGGCAGCCTTAATTGGGATTTTTTAGGTCTTTGGTGGACTTAGCGATTTTTATTAAAAACAAGGCTTGGTTAGTTTAAATACCTAGACTGATTCAGATTATGACCTGTCTTATTATAAAACAGAAGCTTGGTGTCATGGCACATTAGTCACCCTTTACATCTTCCAGTTGCATCTGGGCCTCCTGCTTTGCATCTGCAATCCTGTGGTTCAGCTTCAAATGGCATGTCATAGTGTGCCTGGTAGTTGCTGAGACAATGGCCAGGCTACCTATAGATTAAAGCCCTATCTAAATACAAGGCTGTGTCTGTCCCTATTAAACTTAAACATTCTAAATGTGTGGAGCCTTTGGAAAATTGTTTGATAATCAGTTTATATTTAGTGACTCTGTTAGGTGTAGAAAAGACAAGAGTATAGATCCACCTTAAAGGGCCCCACCCAAGTTAGGGAGTGGGTTCAAGAAGCTATTGATAACTCTTGACTGCTCTTAAATACTGGGTTTAAATATTATATGGATTTAATTCATTAATCAGGGTTGTGTTGAAGGGAATGTTACTTGAAATAACTGAGCCATTGCATTTGGGAAAGTAAGAAATAGAGTCCTTTCAGTTTTTTATTTAAAACAGCTGCAAATTACTTTAAGAGAAGTAGTTTTGGCTTGGTTATCTTGTATTTTGTTAACAGAGAAGCTTTTTTATAGAATTAGCCAAGTTGATCTAAAAGTTAATATGGAAAAACAAACATGCAAGAATGGCCAGGAAAATACTAAAAAACCTGAAGGCCTGTAAGGGTAGGACTAGCCCTGGCCTATATAAAAACATACTATAATTAAAGTAAGGAAAGCAGTATGGTATTGGTGCATGAAGAGAAAATAGATAGTGGGATGGGATAGAAAGCAGAAATAGACTAAGTACCTCTGAAAATTTACTATATGGTAAATCACTGGACTCAGGTGGACTTTTTAATAACCGATGCTGTGACAACTGGATAACCATTTGAAAAGAGAATTAGATCCATACTTCATGCCATACAAGAGAAAGAACTCCATATGGACCAGGGATCTAAATGAAAAAACAATGGAAGTGTATATGTTCTAGAAGAAGCTGACTTGAAATCCACAGGCAAGAAAAGACAAGACTGATATATTTTACTGCATAAATATGGTGGGGTCCATATACTTCAAGGGGAAACAGTAGAGGCATTTCCATAAGAGAAGAAAATAATTATCATTATCGCTGCTATCATTCACTGTGTACTAGAGGTTTAGCCAGTGCAATTGGATAAATCAGTTGTGGAGGCATAAGAATTGGTAAAGAAGTAGGGCACCTGGGTGGCCCAGTTGGTTGAGCATCGGACTCTTGGTTACAGGTAAGGTCATGATCTCCGGGTCATGGAATCTGGGGCTTCAGGCTCTGAGCTCAGCGGGGAGTCTGCTTGAGATTCTCTCTCTCTCTCCCTCTCCCCCTGCTCTCTCTCTCTCCAGATAAATGTCTTAAAAAAAAAAAAAGATTTGGTAAAAAAAGTAAAGCCATTCTCATTTGCAGATGATGTGATAGTACACTGGAAAACCCTAGAGAATCAATGAAAGGTGATAAATGGATTTTAAAAAAAATTAAAACATAAGGTAGCAGGATATAAAATTAACGTATAAAAGCCAATTATATACACAAATAGTAACCAGTTAGAGGCCATAACAGGAAAAAAACCCTATTTACAGTAGGAACGCAGAAATTCTTAGGTATGTACCTAAAGAGAAATTCACAAAACTTCTAAGAGAGAAACTTTATTTATTTATTTTTAATATTTTATTTATTTGAGAGAGAGAGCATGGGTGGTGGGGGTAGAAGTAGGGAGCCTTGCTGACCCAGGGCTCGATCCTGGGATCATGATCCAAGCCAAAGGCAGACACTCAACCGACTGAGCCACCCAGGTGCCCCTCAGAGAGGAACTTTAAAACACTCCTTGAAAAATATAGAAATAAACTTGAACAAAGGAAAGATCTTTTCCTTGGCTAGGGTAGCTCAACATCATGATGTCTGTTCTCCCAATATTTATTTATAATTTTAATGCAATACCAAAAAAATTCTCATAAACCTGTTTCTGTGGAGTTAGAAAAGTTGATAATAAGGTGCACATGGAAAAGTAAACATGAGAATTATTAATAGAGGTCCTTTTCTTTAGGATAACTGGGATGATGATGATGATGAAAAAAAAGAGGAAGCGGAAGTAAAACCAGGTGAGCCACTGGGGTCCTTCATTTTTGGTTTTCTATCTTGGTGAGCATGTAGTGTTTGTGTTAAGACACATGATGGAATGCTCACAAAATTCAAAATTGAAATTGGTGTTTAGAAACCCAAACATCCTTCTGTGTTCCCTTTATTCTCTCCCATTTCTTCTCTCTCCTCAAATCATAATCCGATTGGATTACTGCCTGCCGCTCTCTGTTTGAGTGCTGCTGTTAGGAGAGGGTAGAGGGTGTAGCCTCATTTTAATGCTCTAAGTCCTGCTGAAAGTGCTGGGGAAATAAGAAGGAAGGTTTTTGGGTCTAGGGGTCAGATCCGAGAGTCCCAGAACTTTTCCATTCTTACTTGCCTGTAAGTCACCATATGAAACTAGCTGGGAGAAGTTGGTCCCTTGAATATGCAAGTGTTATGTGTCTGTCTCATCCATAAACTGGAAAATATTCAGGGTAAGTGATTAAAACATTTCTTTCAGAAGTCAAAGTTTCAGAAAAGAAAAAAATAGCAGAGAAAATAAAAGAGAAAGAACGGCAACAGAAGAAAAGGCAAGAAGAAATTAAAAAGCGGGTAAGTACCATTAATTTCCTGCAATACAGAATTCTCACATCAGTCATGGTATAATGTCTTAACAGACAGCAATCTTTACAGGCTTTGTAAAGACTGTTCATGGACACTATCAGATAAGTGAATCCCCAAACTGAATTTGTGGTTTTTGCAAAAAGGCAACCCATAAGTTTTATGTATTAGAATGCCTTTTAAGTTTCCACATTCAGGAACAGCCATGATTGTGTAGTACCACAGTCAGTGATTTTTGCCAGTGCCTGCAGTTCTTTCTAGTTGTGATTAGTCTTTATTTGCAGTGTACATATTGAGTGAGTGAAATATAAAAAATACCCATTTCTCTGCCATGTACTATGTAGGTGTTTTTGTTCCTGTTTATTTGGAAGAAGATCAGGAATACTCTATTAATTTTCTTAATAGAAAATACATTTACATGGTTAAAAAAATCAAAACAATATTAAGAAGAACTCCCAACTCTTCATTTATTTATCCTGTTTTTCCTCCCTCTATCCCTTAAGTGAATATCAGTTTCTTACATCACTGAGGTATCTTTATGTATTTGGATACTTATATATTCTTATTTCTTGCTTTTCTTAAGTTTTTTTATTTTTATAGTTTTCACCTTACTTTATTTAATGTAATGTATTTAATCTTTTCATATCAGATCATAAAGAGCTTTTCAGTTTTTTTCTTGGCTTTTCGTTCAGAAAGATTTCAAACATAAAAACAGAGAAAGTGAATAATCATGTATGTCACCTATATGTAACAGTTGCTAATATTCCGCCATATTTGCTTCATCTTTTTTTATTGTTGTTAAAATATAATCAAGTGCCTAACAGACATTATGCATTTTATCTTTAAATACTTCAGTATGCATCTCTGAAAGAGCAAGGCTCTTTCTCACATGATTACATACCTAATAAACAGTAATTTTTTTAACATCCTCTAGTACTCAGTTTATATGCATTTTTCTGATTGTCCCAAAATGTCTTTTATGTATGGTTTGTTCAGACAAGGACCTTGTATTACATTAGGTTGTTAACATATCCTAAGTCTCTGGAGTGTCTTTCTCTCTTTAAAATGACATTGACTTATTGAAGAGGAGAGGAGCCCAGTTGTCTTATAAAACATCCCACTTTCTTGATTTGTCTGATTGCTTAGAGTCGCAGTTTCCTGTAGCTTGGCAGTTTGATTGGATTCAGATTAAACATTTTTAATTGGAGTCCTTGAGAGGTCATGCTGTGTGCTTCATACTGCATCACATCACACCAGGAGTCACATAATGTCTGTCCTATTATTAGTGATGCTAAAATTGATCACTCGGTTAAGGTGGTAACATCCTTCTGTTACAAAATTACATATCCTTGCAAGTAATCCAGTCTGATGTCAACTTCTCAACCATTTGTTTAGTATTAGTGATGATTGTTGCCTAGTTTTATTAGGGATTGCAGAATGGTGATTTTTCTCATCCTGTGATTTTTCTTCCATTTGTTATTGGCTGGCTTTTTTTTTTCCCCAAGAAGGAAAAAGTAAGAAAAAAGTAAGAAACTTTGATGTTTGGTTACTTTGGATATAGTTTGTGCTGGAAGAGTAAAAGCTTAATTGTTTTCTTTTAATTACCAATTTTTCAGAGTAAGGGTGTATAATAATAACTTCAAATGGTGAAAAATGAGGGATTTTTGTGGGTTTTTGAGTAAATTTGTGGGTTTAGAGTTTTTTATAAATTCATTGTGTTTTACTCAGATACAGTAATTATTTTTTTGATGCTCATATTGTCCCAGTTTTAGCCAGTAGGAAACCCTTTAAATTGTTCATTCTTCATCTTTTTGACAGAATCTTTGAAAACTTCCTTGCTTTCTGACAGTAAGAAGTGTTGGGTTCACCTGGTAAACTCTTCTTTAGGCCTGGAATCAGCTACATCTTTATGGTTCTTTTTAGTTGGAAATGATATTTAGAGGCCAAATCTAGTTGCTAGTAGTACTTACTGTTACTGAGGTGACCTTGCCTTCTTAGACCCTCTTTTTGGGTGAAGCTAGGAAATAAATAAATGTACATGAGTATATGTGTGTATGTGTTGTGTGTGTAAGCATTAGTTCACATTGATGTTGTCTCTTATTCTTAAAATACTGGTTTCTAACAATGTTAACATAATTTTTATTAGCTTTTCTACAATACCAGTAATACTAACAATGTAAAGCTACTGAATCGAGTTTAGGATTTCCTTGCAGTTCTTTTTGGGCTTAGAATATATCCTAATGTAGAATTACATCCTGGGTTCTAAAGTCATTTGTATTATTTTCCCTGTGTATTTTGATATACATTTTAGAGTCATTTGTTTCCATTTTTAAGGTTTTCTTTCTTATTTAACTTTATTTTTTAAACATGAAATATGTTCAGAAGTCAAAACGATAGTGAAATGGTACACTCAGAAGAGTCTCAGACATCCATTCCCATTCTGTCCTCTCCATCTTGTTCCCTGTCACCCCCTGTAAGAAACCATTTTCATTAGTTTTTGGTTTAAACTGATACGAAAAGATTGCCTAGATGCACCATATTTTATTTCACCAGTCTTCTAGTGATGGGACAGCTAGATTTCTTTTCTCCCAGTCCTTTACTTGATGAACAGTGCTTCCATGAATAACCGTATGTGTGTGTCATTTCTAATGGGTGTAGTCACATTTGCAGGATAAATTCCCAAATGAGAGATTGCTGAGTCAAAGGGCAGATCATATTTGTGGTCCTGATAAATGTTCACAAATCGCCCTCTGTATGGGGTTGTACTAGTTTGCATTTGTCGACAATGTATGAGTGTGCCTGCTTCCCCCAGTCAAGAACATTTGAGATACTTTTTAATAACTTATATTTGTATATCTAAATATATCTACATGTGTGTTTCTATGATCAGAACAAGCAGTAGAATCTTATAACTCAGTCTAAGAAGCCATCTTGATTAGATCTTTCTTGGTCATTGAAGTTAAAATTTATACTTCCTTTTTTGTATCTTGGTATTAGTCTCCAACATAAAGAAACCTTAGTTTGTCTTAGGTCAAGTACTGAGTTAAGATATGTGCGGTTTTGATGCAGAAAATACTTAATGACATCCAGATCTACTAAGACGGTTAAGTCGAGATATCTCCCTGAGAAATATTCTGAGAATTCTTTAACTTGGTATAATGACGTTTCTTATTTCATCTGCTTCATGAGAAACAAAATGCTGTGGATTATAGAAGTGGACTTCAGAATCAGAATCTGTAAACTGCACAGATATGGATGACCACAGATGGTGCAACCTCCCTCTACTTTTCTTCCCACTTCAGTAAATACTGTCACAGATGTTCCCTCATAGTAAAATGCATTGGTTGTAGGAAATATCACAGTCTAAAGAAATGATATTCACTAAACCATTAACTGGCATCTCAGAGGAATAGGACTGGGAAATAAGCGACAACTTCTATTGTGTGTGTTTAAATTTGTTAATAAGTGATAATGTGCTACCTTTTTTTTTTTAAGATTTTATTCATATATTTGAGAGAGAGCACGAACCAGGGGAGAGGGGCAGAGGGAGAAGGAGAAGCGGACTCCCCACTGAGCAGGGAGCCCGACGCGGGACTCGATCCCACCTGAGCCCCGAAGGCAGACACTTAACCAGCTGAGCCACCCAGGCGCCCAATAATGTGTTACTTTTATAATAGTAACAGTATAAAAAGATAAATTCTTTTTATGATTCTTTGGGGGAAAAAAACACTTTTTTATGTCTGCATAGTACAGTTGACCTTTGAACAATAGGAAGGTTAGGGGTGCTGACTCCCTGCACAGTCGAAAATCCACGTACAACTTTTGACTCCCCCAAAACTTAACTACTGATAGCTTACTGTTGACCTGAGGCTTACTGCTGACATAAATAGTCAACACATAAGTTTGTAGTTGTACTGTATTCTTCCAGTAAAGTAAACTAGAGGGGGAAAAATGTTATTACATCATAAAGAGGGGGCGCCTGGATGGTACAGTCGGTTAAGTGTCGGACTGGACTCTTGGTTTCACCTCAGGACATGATCTCAGGGTCATGAGATCGAGCCCCGTGTCGGGCTCCATGCTGGGCTCTTGAGTGTACTTCAGATTCTCTCTCCCTCTCCCTCTGTCCATCCTGCTTGTTCTCTCTCTCAAGTCTTTAAAAAAATCATAAAGAGAAAACGCATTTACTATTACTATATTTATTAAAAAAAAAAAATCTGTGACTGAGTGGACCCATGCAGTTCAAGCCTGTGTTATTCAGGGGTCATTTGTAATGTCATAATGATGGCTATACTTTATTTAACCATTCTGTTGAACATTTGGGTTGTCTCTAAATGTATTTGAAATGATAAATAATGCTCCATTGGACATCCTTGTGGCTAAATGTTTTTGTGCATCTTTGGCTTCCTAAGATAACTAGAAGTGGAATTATTTGATTCCGTATAAAGCATATAAAAGTATTTTAAGACTTCATACATATTTCCAAGTTGCCCTAGAAAAGTTCTTTCAAAATACGGTCTTTAGCAGAATATGAGAGTGCAATCGTTCCCTTTTCTATAGTCTAAATTCCATATTTTTTAAAAAGGCTGTTTTGGAAATAAACCCAGTCTTCTGGGTTCTAATCTCAGTTCTCTCACATTGCCAGCCATGTTAATCTTCTGTTACCATGGGCATGTTGTTTAACCTCTCTTTGCCTCAGATTTTTTTTCATGTAAAATCGGGATAAGAATATCTGAAGTGTTGGGGCGCCTGGGTGGCACAGCTGCTTAAGCATCCGACTCTTGGTTTCAGCTCAGGTCGTGATCTCAGGGTCGTGGGGTTGAGCCCCACGTCAGGCTCTGCGCTCAGCATGGAGTCTGCTTGAGATTCTCTCTCTCTCTGCCCCCTCGTGCTTGTTCTCTTTCAAATAAATCTTAAAAAAATATCTAAAGTGTTTAAAAGGATGTGTGAAATATAATAAACACTTTATAAGTGTTTGCTATTATTTATATGTGTTTATAAAAAAAGAATGCACACAATACAAAAATATCCTGGTTCGTCCTAAGCCAGCTGTTTTATAACTTCCTTTCTGTCTCATTTTAGTTAGAAGAACCTGAAGAACCTAAAGTGCTAACACCAGAAGAACAATTAGCAGATAAACTGCGGCTAAAGAAATTACAGGAAGAATCAGACCTTGAATTAGCAAAAGAAACTTTTGGTAAGGGGGGCGGGGGGGGGCATGGTGATTGCAGTGAAGTATTGAAGTTCCAGGTGAATACTGTGGAAATGTTTCTAGTTATGAAAGTTTAGAAAACATCTCCTTTTTTGAAATAATATAATACTGGCTAACTTAGATATTAGAAAGTAGTTTTTAATGTTTATATTTGAGATTTCATTGCTTAAGACAGAGTGAGATACATGTTCAGATTTTTAAATAATTGTTTTGAGTATCAAGTAAAAGATTATTAAGTCATTGGACCCAAATAAGATATACTGCTGCTTTAAATGCATTAATCAGCTGGATGAAATGTGAGGCCTGTAGCTTTGAGGTTTAAATGTTGAACTGACTACAGGGCTGTGCCTTTGCTCGGGGTCATTTTCTTTCTTTGCCCTTCTTAGCCTTCTCCATGCCCTGTCTTTGGAGGGCTTCCATTTCTGTGTGCTATCCCTGCGGCTGTGGGTGGTACATGAGATAAAAGACATGTTCAGGGTCCTGTGCACAAGGGAGTTCAGAGTGTTCCGGGGGTAAAGGGTAAAGTAAGAAACATGGCCAAAGAAATAGATAAAATCTCTCACTTTGTTTAATTAAGCTCATTGTTGTCATCACCTATTGAGTACTTTTCAGAGTAGAAGGTCGTGTTGAAACAGTTAAATAACTTTGAAATTGAAACCTAGAGCTAAGAAGGATCTATTTATCTTGAGTTTTACTCCCATCCTTCCTCTTTTTTAAAATGGATCAAGCAAGCTATAACGATCATTCTCCTTTCTGTGGGAGGTGTGATTTTCTCTCCACGAGCTGCCAGCAATCTGAGAGGAGTTGCTATGATGCTCTCGTGCACTGGTGTGTGCTTGGCATGTCTTAACTGCGCTCATCTCATTACAGGGGGCATGCAGCCATTATCCAGTGTCTTCATGGGACGGTCAAAGCCACCCATGTGTTTATTAAAGAGAAGTTTACATGGTACCTATAAATTCTAATGTGGGACCACAGTTATAGATTAAAAGGCAAAAACATGCATTCATACAGGCATCATATTTGATTAATAGGATTTTAATGTGTTTCTCATACTAAAATACTGAATCAGTGATATTGTTAACAACTAATTCACTTTACTATTGAGGGGAGGATACAGAGTGTACTGTCTCTTAGCCTAGAATCCTTTTAGGCCAGATTTATTTTTCTCTTGGGATTTAACCCATGGTTTACTCCTGCTTAGCCTCTGGAATCAGCTGGATACTTTCACAGGA
The DNA here is from genome assembly GCF_003265705.2 of Callorhinus ursinus. Classification (NCBI taxonomy): domain Eukaryota; kingdom Metazoa; phylum Chordata; class Mammalia; order Carnivora; family Otariidae; genus Callorhinus; species Callorhinus ursinus. Next base: position 11,146,388 of record NW_027397087.1, read on the forward strand.
ACCATCTTTATTTATTTTTTTGCTTTTTGCTTCTCTCTGCACTTCCCTGTGGGCTATTCTTAGACCTGTGCTTTAAGAGCATCCCTTTTGTGCTAGGGACTGCTTTGGTGGTCCACTGAAGACTATGGGTTCCTTCTTAATCTAATGTTTTTAAATGCATGAAGTAAAATACAAAGGATTTTACTTAGTTAAGGAAGCCTATTGAAATAGTAGGTATCAAAATATTTAAATAATTTGATACAGTAATGTGCTTCATTAATGCATTAAGTAAGATCTAGTGGGGTCTAATAAGTAATGTAATTTGAAAACGTTATTTCAAGATAACTATAACTGTAATGTGATTATGAAAATACCTGATCTTTTACTGGTAACAGGTTTTGCTAATATCACTGTGATTTGTTGCCTATAATTAAAATGAAAGAAAATGCTAAATTAAAGGTTAGTGAAAATAAAGCTGTAAATTTTTTTCTGATCCAAATTCACAGACCTCCTGAATGCTGTCCAAGGACTCCAGTGGACCTATGTTAAGAACCTGTGCTTTAGCATGAAATAACAGGGTTGTTCAGCTAGCTAGTTGGTTTATAAACTTGAAAAGAATCTTTCTGATATTTTTAGTGCTCCCTCTTCTCCCGCAGGTGTTAATAATACAGTTTATGGCATAGATGCTATGAACCCATCTTCAAGAGATGACTTCACAGAGTTTGGAAAGTTACTAAAAGATAAAATTACACAATATGAAAAGTCACTATATTATGCCAGTTTTTTGGAAGCCTTAGTTCGAGATGTGTGTATTTCATGTAAGTAATTCAAATCTCTATCTTTGTTGGGTGGATTTTAGGAAGGGCACATCATACTCAGGAGGATGGAAGTTAATTTTTTTGCATGCTATAATAAATGTAGGATTTGATTTTTAGAACTACGTTACCTTGGGAATGTTCTGCAAATAGACGGTGAGTGTAAGTGGTTGTTTTTTGAGGCTGCCTTCTTAATGTTTTTAAAATGGCTTCCCAAAAGAGACATCTGGGCTTTGCTGACCCAGCAGCTAACAAAACACTAGTTTCTTCTTTTATCTAATTATATCTTAAAGGGACTAGGAAGTATCTTTTAGGGAAAATGATCCCTGAGCATATGGAATTGTAGACCTGAGTGAGACCACAGCAAGTGTCTGTTCATTTTACAACAAGGAAGCCTGTGACTTGGTTTAAGTTGCTTAACAGAGCTGGTCCCTCTTCTCTGGGCCCGTGGGTGTGGTGCCATGCCCTGAGAGGAGTCATACATTTCAGAGGCAGGGTGTATGAGAGTTAAAAACTAGGGGTGAAGTGGCACTAACGTGGAAGGGACTGTTTTTGCTAGTATTTGCCGTTGTTAAGATTGAGAAAAAGGAATTCTACACAATGAACTTTAAATTGGGTGTTCCTTGAGAAATCTTTACTAAGCTGGAGGTTCTGAATTTGATTAGTGATATACCCATAGTTGGTATATTATTTGCACATACTTTTTTTCTTATTTTTGAAGGTGCTCTCTAACCAAAACTGATATACTTTTTTTGGTAGCTTGTTAGTTCTCTTAAGGATGGAAGGTTGTGTTGTGCCGTAAACGGGCTTGTCTCTAATGGGACACAGGTTTCTGAGACACCTACCATTTTTATTCTGGTTCCTGTGGTAGAAAATGGAGACCCAAGGGGTGGAGAGTTGTCATTTGTAGTTGTAAGAATTGTCATTCCACCTTCATTCAGCCACTCCTTACTGTGCATTGAGGATATGTTGTGGAAAGGCATGGTTATCTGCCCTGTGGTTCCCCCCCCCCCCCCGCATTCACATGTGTAGATTGGGTAAAGAAGTATGGCAGGGAGCTCTGTGAGCTCTAAAGACACTTCTCGTTTCTCTTTGGTTGAACAATGGTGCTTGGTTATTACAGGTCATTATAAAGAAATTTCAGTAGTTCTGATTTGTAAGCCTAACCATAGACTGATTTGTTACCATCTTATGTTTAACAGGACAAATTCATAGTCTTTTTAAAAGTTACTCAAGTTAATGATGGCCAAATTAGATGTGGTATTTTTTTTTCCTCCCTTAGTGGAAATTGATGACTTGAAAAAGATTACCAATTCATTGACTGTGCTTTGCAGTGAAAAACAAAAGCAAGAAAAGGTAAGAGCAAGCATGCGGGGGAAATACATACTACATGCTGATGGGGGTGTAGGCATAATATTCTAAACAAGTTTAGTAGGAGCCTGAACTAAAACTTTAAATGGGAACAGAGCAGGAGTGTGAGTGCCATTACGATCCTTTTGTTTACAGACTCGTTCATAGTTTTCTTTTTGGAATTAATAGAAATTGCCCGGGGTTAGGGGCTGGGATCTCCCTTTGAGAACTAAAGCAATTTTTTGGTGCCAGAGGCTTTGGTGTCTGAGGGTTTCTGTACCGGAAAAGGTACCCATAGTAGGTAGTCTCACGAATTAACTCTCTTTTATCTTTAGCAAAGCAAAGCCAAAAAGAAGAAGAAAGGTGTGGTCCCTGGAGGGGGATTAAAGGCTACCATGAAAGACGATCTGGCAGATTACGGTGGCTATGATGGAGGATATGTACAAGACTATGAAGACTTCATGTGACATTTTCTCTTCTCCTGGTGTCTTCTTTCTGTTGCCCACAATCCCTTCAACATGTAGCACAACTTCCTTTCCTTTCAGTTCTGCCAAATGCTACAATCAGAAGTGCAGTATCTTTTGTGCTGGTTATTTAACCCCTTGACACTTAGGTGCTAATGTACGAATGAGGGAACTTGGATCTTGCTGCCAAGGGGTTAAAATTGGGAACCTCAGTTGCTACTAAATCATAGTTTAAAAAAAACCTAATAATGTTGTCATTGTTGCTATCTGATTCCATAGCAGCAGTCACTGAATTGGAAACAAAGGTTGCAACATGACAAAAATTGTGTAGTATTTACCAGCACCATTCAGTAATACAGCCTTAACCATACCTCCTTGAACTACTTCATAACTTGTCAAGAAAAGCAGTTTGCGGCAAGGGCATGTGGTGTGCACCTAGTATTAAAATTGCTTTGTCTTAAAATTGAGCGTGAGGATATTAAAAAAAATACATTGTGAAGACGACTGCTTATCTCAGAGTGAAGATACAACGGCTGAAAAGCACTAGCTTGATATTTAAAAATTAAATGACCAAAACCCTCCAACCTTGAAGCTGAAGAAGGTAAACCTCTCCATTATTGCATTGCATTACAACTTGTGGAATCTCTCGAATGCAGAGACTGTCTAGTTTCTATTTATCAGACTGTTCCACTGATGGAGTGCTTCAGATGGGGGAGGGAAGCTCTTTACCTGTTTTATTTCCCTGATTTAAATGTCTGAGAATTCTCCTAGGCTGCAGTGGAACAACTTTAACAGGGTTTTGGCATTTCCTTTCCTTTATAAAACATGCTCAGCAAACTGCACCAGTTGACTACAGTTTGGTAAATTGTTATGTTAACAATTATGACATCTGCAGTGTTTTATAAAGCAACTAATTTAATAAAATCACTATTGTGAGGACTTAAATTTTGTGTTAACTCCCAAGAGATATATTTGGAGAGTACAGAGCAGAGCTCTTGGGGATAGAGTTCTCTGTTTACTTACAAAGCTTAATAAATGCCTGACGAGCAGTTACAGCTTTAAGACAAAAATGATGTGCCAGGCCCTAAATAGTGTCACCCTAGAGCAACAGGGATAGGGCTGCCTTCCTCCTCTTATTTATTTGGGCAAATTATTTGGTGGTTTAGATACTAAGGCCTAATTTTAAGTCACTAGAAGAGCTTATTTATTTGAAGTAATTGAGCCTGTTACTCAGGTTATGGCTGTAAGCAAGCATAGATTGGGTGATCATCTTATATATTTTAAGGAATTTAACCAAATTTGTGGTTGGAGTCTTTTGAAACCATCGGAGAATCAAAAGCAGGGACAGAACAAAAAATGTTTTAAATTTCTCTTAAATAGGAATTAGGAACCTCAAAGTTCTGTTAGACTACTGAGTGTAAGACAGGACCATCTAAATGATTTGAGGAATTAATAGGAAGCAGTGACTACACAGCAATAATTAGAGCAAATAAAGATTGTTTTAAGGCAGACAAGGGCTAAGATTTCCTTGGCAGTAATAATGACATACAGTGAATTTAAAATCTATTTTATTATAGAGATCAGTTTCTAACAAATGGAAATGTATCATCTGTTCCTTAACTGTGTAAATAATATTAAATTCCTTTGAAACTGGAATCTACAGGCACAGGTATTCTTTAATCAATATTGTATCTCTAAACAGAAGCCAGCCTTCAGGAAGATGGAGCTTTTGATCTTAATACCAATATCTGTATAAAGTGGTATGGATGAACAAGCACTTTTAAATAATTTCCTCGTGAAAATTCTCTCATTCTTTACCCACCACTCACAAAGGACTGGTTATGGTCAGTCCCGGGGTTTTACAACTTGGAAGACAAATATCCCCGACGCATTATTCTACTCTGATCGCAAACGTCTGTCGGCAGCTCATCTCAGTTCAAGACAGCAGACACCCAGGTCATCTCAGCGATACCCACCCTCCTCTCATCTGAACCCACCTAACCTGCTAGCATGTCCTTCAGACAGCAGCCAGTCTGAGGGTCCTTCAGCAACACATTTACAATGTCACAAAATTTGTGTTCATACGCAAGCGTGTAATACAGGTAGACGTCTTCACAGTACGTGAGTAGCTTCTTCAGGTTTTTCACAGCTGTGTCCGCCGGCTGCTGCCGTTTACATCTAGACAAACAGAAGAACCTGCGGGTTAAGCTACTGTGTCAGGAGTGAGGACTGCACTCTGACACAGCTCTTTACAGAGGAGAGGATCCTGGAATTTGAGAAATTATCTAAGACTAGACTTAGGGGATACCAGGTAAGATAAACATGGAAATTATGTCATTAAAAATGTTACCTTCATGCTCGCCTTAGCTGGAATTAGGGCAGTACTCCCAAGGGGGCCCCTGAGGTTTAGGGCTATTGGTACTTCAGGCAGGCTGAGTAGCTGTCCTCCCATTTTAAATACAGAGCACTGGGAGGATACTGTTCTCATTCATCTGTCTGCATAAATTTGTTAAACGATCTCTTGCTCTGGGGATTCTTGACGTCTGTTTGCCATCTCAAGCAGAGGCAGCTACAGGCATGTTCTGGTTAGCCATAAAATTCTTACCCATGCCTTACCTCAAAGCAGAGGCATTTTAATACTTACTTTGTGGAAATCTCTTCAAATATACTAGATCTTAATAACTTTTGCTGCTTAAATTCTTCCAGGTAATTAAAGTCTCCTTTAAGAATCACTTGTTGGTAGAGGATTTCTGCCCAATCAGGAACAAAGTCATAGGCCTCAGCCACAATAGAAGCCTTAAAAGGAATAGAGGGGAAGATTCCATTTAGCCCTATTTGATGTAAAAGTAAAGGCAAGCTGTTTTAGAAAACAATACTGTACATTCACAGTGAATGTGGGCATCAACTATGTTGAAAGGCTGTATGTATTAGCGTTGGGGGAAAGTTTGGTGTTAGTTTGACATGTCTCTGCCCTTAAACCCCAAACATCTTGCAGTGTTTTTAATTTTCACAATGCATTAATAAAAACTGCTGAGAAACTATTTTTCCCAGTAACTCAACTGTGTAAGGAACAGGGAAAGGGCTGATTCCCTGGTAACCATTTCTCATTCAAGGGCTCAGAGCCAGCTTCCCAGAAGCCCTGACCCCCTCTGCTAACCCAGGTGCATCATCCTAGAAACACTGGGGCTAGGAGATGCTCGGCCCTCTGGCAGGTCTGCCCATCCAACCCCGGCTGTGTAAGGGGCAAGGCTGTCTCCCTGTCTGTGGCCTCGCACACAGCATGAGGAACGGAGACCACACTGCCTCACCATTCTCCAGCCTCTGTCCAAACAATATGTTCAGAGATACTGCCACGGAAGACAGTTTGGTTTCTCAGCTCAAGTTAAGCTTAGAATTGTCCTGGTTCTGTCACTAGCCTTGACACCTCAGGCAAGTCGCTCAACCATTGGGCCTCGTGAGAGGGACGGAGAGATGGAGAGAGGAGAGAGGATGCTGGCTAGATTTCCTTCCTTGCTTACCTGGTAGAAGCGAGGTAGAGTGATGAGACAGTCCATCAGCTGGTGGCGGCCCAGGTTGATGAGCATCGTGTTCTGGCCCGTGTTCAGAAAGTGAATCTGCAGTGTTATCAACTTGGTGAGCCGGTGACAGTGCAGGGCCTGTCGCACACAGGAGTCCTGAGGGACAAGGGTAGAGGAGGCACAGGTAGAAAGACTGTTGCCATCTCCCTTGTGAACCTTCCAGCAACTGAACTCACCCCTTCTGCCCCGAGTTGGCCCCTTCACTTGGAAGAGCCCAGGGACAAAATCAGATCGTACCACAGACGCCAAGCCCTAAGGCCAGGCTGAAATAGGGCTCAGCTGTTACCTTGGCGTAGCTCTCCGCTGCATCCAGCATCAGAGTCAGGGCTTTCAGCAGCAGCTGCTTCAGGTGGTGTCCGTCCTTGAGGCTGTCCTCTGTAGGAGAGAAAAGGAAACCTGATGGATGTGTGACTCCCGAGGCTGCTCCCATCCCACTCAGTGATGGCGGGCTGGACCAGAAACAACCCCACTCACACCCAGAGGCAGGCACATCTCACTGGGGTAAAGGCTATCGGGCCTGAAGCGTGCATGCTCTGGTAGGCCGCCTCTAGTTCTCAGAAACATCAAGGCAGGCTGGCCCGGCCTCAGCAGACACACTGCTTCCCGGCGGATTACACCGTAGGTGCACGGACTGCAAACGGGGCAGGTGCCTTCCACATGCCATCTGCTCAGCTGGGGCCCCATGGAGTGGCTGTTAGCAGCTGAAGTGGACAGTATTAGTCTCCTGGGCTCTCACCCTTCTTAGCCCTAAGAACCTTGGCTGGCTGGCTGGCGGCACTGGCCCGGGGGGCACTGCTGTGACCTGTGCTCACCCCAGGGCTGGGACTCGATCAATTTCAGTTGGATGCAGGCAGCTGCCTCGTGGTTCTCCCCGATCTCCCGACACATGCTGAAGCACAGAGCAATCATGTTGTGCTTCTCGCTGTCCCCGGGGCGGCAACGTTTGATGTAGTCTAGGAGGGCCGTCTTCAGGGTGCCACTCTGCCCAGGAAAAAGGGTACTGAGGTCAACCGGTGACTGCAAAGCAGGCGTGACTGGCTGAGTCCCTTGGTTCTAAAAGTTCCTTAGAAACTCCCCCAAAAAAGAAGATAACCAAAAATGAATACAGAAATTGATGCTGCCCTGAGTATAAGAAAACAGGCACATCCTCTCTGCTGGTGGGAATGTGAATGGTAAAACCAGTCAGAAGGGAGAACCTAAAAGATGTGCACACGTGCCTTACTCTAGCAATTCCACGTCTAGGAATTGATCCCTTAAGAAATAAGCAGAAATGCTGAGATGCACATAACAAAGATATACTTTAATAGCAAACAATTAGAAATAATCCACATGTCCAAAACAAGGGTTAGGAGCATACCATGTAGTCATTAAAACCAGTGTTGATCTGGAAGATACTCATGACATGCTTATTAAGCAACTCATATCTACACAGCATGATAAAAGTTTTGCTAAAACTGTAAAAATGTATGTATGTATGTTTGTGGGTACCTGTGCATAGAAAGGGCCTGTACCAAATTGTTAGCAGTGGCTATCTCCAGATAGTCAATAGACAACAGGGGGCTTTTTTTCTGGGGCGTGCTGTTTTCCAAGTGTCTTTTTTTGTAATCAGAAAAAGTTATTAAAAGAATATTTACATGCAGAAACAAAAATGCCTCAGAAACGATCTTAAAAATCTGGGGTATCCTGAAGGTGTACCTAGGTCCAGGACTTGCTCCTCTCCTGACAGTGGGGACTGGTTTGTCCCAAAACTAGCCCAGCACTGGTGAGAGTTTTTCTGCTTTGTCTCTTTAGTCCTGCTGGGCTGAGCTCAAGTCCCCAGAAGCCAAAAATGTGCCTCGGTTTTTAAATCTTCAGAGGTACAATAGGCTGAAGCAATGAATCAGCCAAATGAATGACTTGGAAACAGAGGCTCTGTAAATGACATGCCTGGTGTCACACAGCATGCTGAAGACACACAGAGCCTGAAGGCCGGGCAAGTCTGGTCTTTGCTCCCAAGCCTCCTTTGCTTCCGACCCTCCTATGGGTCATCACCATAAATCTCACCATAAATCGCTCCACAGCTTTCCAGGCCTAGGCCTTGGCATTCACTCCCTAAGGCTTTCTCATGGTCCCCCGAAAACTCACCACTTCTGAGCTGCTTAATCCACTTCCACTGAGCTCACAGGGTTCTTGCCCCGCCAGAGCTGGCATTCAGACAGGTGACAGAGGCTGAGGTGCAAGTGCACTAACTCCCTTTGTTCATTATTTAACGTCTGTCAGCATAATCGCTAGCTGGTCTGAAGCCAACCTGAAGCTATGGCTTACATGGCGTGTCCTAGGGAGTTCTTTAATTCTCTCCCTCCATATCCAGGGCTCCACCCTGATTAGGATTATTCCTGAGAAGTCTGAGACTCCTAAATGTCCATAGTATATGCCATCCTGGAGCTCAAAATACCATACACCTACCGGATCCAACTTCTTCCTCATCAGCACTTCAAAGTAGTGCTTTTTATGCAGCAAGTCAAATATGTAGGTCATCTCGTTGTACCTTCCCATGCCAGTGAGGAGACGCACCTGGAAAGGGCAAGGGCCACCTGCGTCAGCCTCAGCTGGAGTTCTCTGAGCCAGCCCGCCACTACCCTTCTGTCTGGTTGCTTCCAGATGCCAAGCTCCAGGGGCAGAAGGGCTAATGCCAGGCTGCCATTCTTCACTCTCTCCCTTCCTTCCCATGGACCCAACGGGGCCGCCGCCTCTGGAGGATTCAGGAAGGCTTGTCACTGGGACACGAGGGGAGGAGCTGTTGCCACCTCTGTCGTGTGTAAACGTGACTGTAAGTGCCGACGTGCCATTGGTGTCCAGGGGCTTGCTCAGCCACCAGGGGCGTGAGCCATCAGCTCATTTCAATTCAGAGATCACACTGAACCTTGTTTTGGGGGGAAATACAGCTGACTTAGCCCTCTAGAAAAACTAACTACCCTGGCAAGGGGGTAGGCCAGCCCTGGAGCACGGCAGGGATCCTCTTGAGCTCTGCCTCTCTGGAGCAATCTCTGATTTTGACAGCAGTCATAACCTGGAGCAGAGGGCTGAGCTGCCCACCCAAGTAGGGAGTGGTATCCAGATGGGCAAATTCCCATCAGACCTCACCAGCTCTGAACTGGCTGCCAGCCTATCTGTTCTCTCAGAACTTTCCTCAGAAAGGAGGGTAGGGGGTCAGGGGGCTACATACCATCAGCCCATACTCCTCATTGGGGGCCAAGTGTTTCTCCGTGAGCAGCCGGGCAGCTTGCAGGACTCGGATGATGCCCTCCATGTGGCATGTCAGCGTGAAGCAGTGATGGGCCAGGATCAGCAGCTCCGTGGCTGGGGAGGTGAGGCGGTGGTAAGACAGGATTGTGAACCTGGGCAGGAGGGGCAAGGGGCCTATACAGACAGCCTGTCTGAAGAAGTCCCCCCCACCAGTCCTCTGAGATCCTTGACCTCATTGGCTTTGGAGTGGAATTTGGCAATATACACATAAAACTTTAAAAATGGGTATACTCTTGAATCAGGAATTTATCTTAGGGACATAATCACGGATGGGCATATAAACTTGCCTGTAAGAATGTTTGTCACAGTGTTTGAAACAGCAGAAAACTGGAAGCCATCTTAAGGTCCCAAATTAGGGTATAAAAATTTTTAATTCTATTAAAATTACTATGTAACCACTAAGAAGGATATATATAAGAATACTGTCATGGAAAAATGTTAATGACAGCCTGTTCATAAAGTAATTATAACAGTATACACAGGATAATGCCATTTTTGAAAAACTGAAGCCTACAGACTTGCATAGAAGATCAGAGGGACACATACTCCCGGATGCCTAGAATGAACTAGATATTGTGGAAAGCTAGCAGGCTTTGAAGTCACAGAGTCTGGGTTCCAGGAACTCCTTTGCCCTATAACAGCTACAAGTTAATCAACTTCTCTGAGCTTCAGTTTCCTTCTAAAATGGGGATGGTGATCGCTACTTTGTAGGGTGAGGGAAGGGGAAGCAGCAGCTAATTGCCACAGGTTACCAGGTGTCTTCTTGTGCCATTGTGTAGTAGTCAGGGCTGTTTTTCCACATTTGTTTTCTACATTTTCTTCAGTGAACTGCTGGCTCTCTACCAAGAATTTATTAACCATGCTGGAGGGGCAGGGATCCAGAGCAGGAACAAGGATCCAGAGTTTTGGAAAGGCTAACGCCAGGAGACTTCTTGGAGACCTCCGTGGGCTCCAAGCACGTCAGAAAATGGCCAAGAACTTACTGCAAGACAGTTCCCCATGGGGAACGGAGGAAATCTTGTCCAACAACTTCATGCCCACCAGCGTGCGGTCTTGACACAGCGTGGTCAGCTGAAGAAATGTCTGGCTTTCCTCTGCTGGGGTGAACATCTGCTTCTGTCCTGTATGTAGAGAGGGAGAAAGGTGCAGCTTTAACCTTGCGAGCTGAGAGCAAGGTTAGAGTCCCCGGCTGGGAGGCCCACTCTGCCCAGGCCTGGGCACCAGAAGGGGATGCCGAAGGAGCCGCCGGGGCAGCTCTCTGCTATGCTGAGCTCACGTTCCTCAGCCTAGTGTCACCTCACAGGTCGGCAGGAGTTCACCAGCTCAGAGAAAGGCCCGGCTGCTCTAAGCATAATCGTAAAACAATAAACAAAAAGCAACAACAACGCCACGTGTTCTCCCGACAAGTGCAACCTGGCAAGGCCAGAGGGCAGCGTGCAGGAGGCACAGGACCATGACGCCCCACTCCTTACTGCTTGGAACTTGAGAATGTGGCCTGAGAGGCTGGGGAGGCCGGCTGGGTAGGGCACCTGTTCCCTCCGATGTGGTCAGCAGCTCCCGGGTCACCTCTTCAGCCACAAGTTCAGCCACCGTGTCCGGCGCGAGGCCCTGGGTACTAAGGAAAGCCTGGGCGCGCTTGCATCGGTCAGGCCGCTGAGAAGCCAAAACCGCCCGGAGCACGGCCTCGCCGTCCTGAGCGGCCACGTCTGTGTAGGGACAGCCCAGCTCCTGAGAGGAAAGCAAAGTCGGCCAAAGCTCCTGGGAGGAGCCCAGAAAAAGCCAGCAAAAGGCAGCCCTTTCTGAAATCCCACATGGACTGACTCTACTGTTTGCTGAGCTTAAAGATCCCTCACCTCACTAAGGAACCTTAGAAGCAGCAAGCACCGTTTTCTAGCCCTTTCTTTCACTTCACCCATGAGCTGAAGCCAAGCAAGAGAAAGGCTTATCTTCACGAGCCATCAGGTGACTTAACATCTTGTTGAACACCGAGCTTTTTAAATGCTATGAAATGTAAGAAAATTGGATAAAAAGGCAAGAGCCCCTCCTCTACTGTCCCCATGGCTGCAGCAAAACCCTCCATTTCCAGAGAAGCCCTTCCAAAGAGCTTTAGTGCTTGGCATTATTTCTCTTGTGCTCTTCTGCTTCTTAGAGTCTATTATTTTTGCCCCTCAATCAGCACGAAGTCACAAACAATTCCTGGCTGCCCTGGTTCCTGTCTTTATAGTCCTCACATTCCATTTTATTTTATAACTTATTTTGGGCTCTCCCTCATAGAAGTCCCCCCAACAATCCTGCAGCTAACTAAGCTATCAGGGCCAGAAGGGACCTTTAGGGTTGCATCATGTACAGAGGGAGAACCAGGAACCCGGAGGTGTGAAATGTCTTGCCCTCGCTTCTGGCTGGCTGGGCCACATCCAGGACTCAAAAGGCCCAGCACTTGGCCTGGCATCCTCCCCAGTATTCCCAGGGATGCATTTACAGGGGCCAACATCCCAATGAGCGATCTGCTCCCACATCATGATTATCACGTGAAGGGCCAACTTGGCAGAATCCAAAATCTACCTCCAACTTCCTGCTCCAGCTCCCCCACCAGCTCCCCCGGGGACCCCACCCTTGGGCACGTACCTTGGCAAGTTCATACAGACACAGGACCTGCCGGCAGTAGCTCTTCCCGTGAAGGCATTTGCTTGTCAGAGTTTCCAGATTAGTCACCACTTCATCACTGGGGGGCAGCATCACAAACGAATGACTATCCAAACTTGAAGCTGGAAGCAGATGCAGGTCTGAGGGGGGCTTTAAGCTGGCAAGTGAAGGCTTCTCCCCAGCCCCCTATGACACTACCTCTCTGCTCACAGCTTCCTCCATTGCACCCCCAGGGCTCCCCCCTGGATCTGGGCCCACTTCTGACCAGGCCCACACCCCACTTCAACTTACTTCATTGCCGTCTTCCAGGAAATCCCAGGCTACTTCAAAGGCCTCATAGGCTACAGAAGACTCCAAGCCACCTAATGAACACTCTAGATCATCACCAAAGATGTCTGCTAAACTCTCTTCCACATACCCTTCCCCTTTCTTCTGATACCACATGAGTCACCAGGTCTAGCTGACTGTGTCTCTGAAACACATCCCCGGTCACGGCCTCCATTACAGTGTTCATGACCCTGTGTGTGAGAGGCTGCGGCCGGCCCTTCCCTCTCCCCATGTCAATCTCCTACAGACTCAGGAGAATCTTTCCAAAATGCCCATCACAAAAACCAAGGCTCATCTGGATAGAGCCCTGAAAGGCATGATAAAAAAAATTAAAATCCATTCCTGATTTTAAAAAAAGAAAAAAGCTCCTAGCTGAAAACAGAAGAAAATGGTCTTAATTTGAGAAAGGGTTTCTATTAGGGGAAAAAAAAGTAGAAAAGAGTATTTAGGTCACACTGTTCCTAATAACAAAAACAAAATTGAAGAATTTAAGTATGTATCAATAAAGTACTGTTAATAAAATTTTATTTTGAGTAAAATTATAATTTAAGTGTGTATCAATATGGCATTAAATAGTACATCCATACAGAATACTCTGCAGCCATTAAAAAGAATGAGGTCAGTATATGTGTACTGACAGGAAAAAATGTAGAATGATGATATAACTTTATTTTTGTAAAAAATAAAAGGGGTGTATGTGCGCATGTACATGTGTAAACCCACACAGAGAAAGTAACATGTACCAAGCATGTAAAAGACATTATTCGGGGGAACTTGGTGGGGGTGGTGTCAACTGGGTAGATGACTTTCACCTTGAACTTTAAGCACTTCTGTACTGTGATCTGTTACACTAAGCATGTAATACTTTTGCATTTAAAATATTACACATTAAAAAATATGCTTTAAAGACCAAAAAATAAATAGCAACTCAGACCATGTAATTCCCTGCTTAAAATCCTTCATTGGGGTTCCAGTTCTAGGGCAGGGAGAAGCAGCTCAGTACCCCTCTTACCACTCACCCACTGGACTCGGGGGAAAACCCGGCACACAGCAGGCAGCACTAAATGACACAGATTATCATCTTTTCCCCTCTAGTAACCTCTAGCCTGAAACCCAAAACCAAGCACGAAGACTGACAGAGAGAGAGCATGTACTCCAAGAGCAGGAAAGGGAGCTCCTGATACCCTTTCTCTCTCATCTCAGCTCCTAAGCAGCACCCAGGCTGTGGTGGGAGGGGCTGCAGCAGCAGCTGGTAAGATCCCAAACTCAGAGCGGAACCTTATTTTTAGATTCGAGGTACTCTGGTCCCAAGACGAGGCAGTGAGCCCTTGTTTCCTTTCACATTATCCTCCTGTCTGCTGGCCCAGGATGCGGGCGTGGTCAGGGAGGTGCTGACAGAATGAGGGAGCTAGGACTCCAGCTTTGGGCCAGAAGATTGAAAAGGGAAGCCTCAGGGAACCAGAAAATACTTGGGAGAGAGATTCAGAAAGTCACACAATAAAATTGTTTATAAACTCTAGGGCTCACTCCCAGGCTTTGCATATGGAGATCTGCTCCTAGTCAGCGCAGCAAGACCCTGAGGACCGAATTCGAATTCACAGCCTACTACCCGGCTGCAGACTGATCTCAGGCTATTGCATACACACACCGCTGAGGTGAACGGCACCACAAAGGCTTCGAAATCCGAACTGATAATAGAACCACAGTCTACAGAGAGTGGATTGGAACTTGTAGCCCACACCTAACCAGGTCAACTGCCTGCTGAAAAAATAAAAAAAACACCATTCCTCATAAGATTTAAACAAGACCCAGAGTCTCATAACATACTATTCAAAATGTCCAGGATGCAACTCAAAATTACTCAGCATACAAAAATGCAGGAAAATCTCAATTCACACAGGAGAAAAAACAATCAACAGATGACACCTAGTACTAAAATGACGTAACTGTTGAAATTACCTGATAGTTTAAGGCAGTTTTACAAATTGTTACAACAAACAATTATAAATGTTCTTGAGACAAACCGAAAAACAGAAAGTCTGAAAGAAACAGAAGGTATAAAGAAGAATAAAATGGAAATTTTGGAGGTGAAAATAACTGAAATTTTAAAATCACAAAAATAAACTCAATAGCAGTGTGCAAATACCAGAAGAGTCAATGAAACTGAAGATGGACAAATTATTCAATCTGAAAAAAAATCCAATCTGAACAAAGAGAAAAAAATTGAAAATAAAAATGGAATACAGTCTAAAGGAGACAGTAACAAAAGTTCCGTGATTTGGGTCACTGGAGTCCCAGAAGGAGAGGACTACAAGTATGGTGCTGAAAAAGGATTTGAAAACATAATGTCTGAAAACTACTTAAATTTGGTGAAACACATAAACCTGAACATTCAAGAACGTTCAGTGAACCCCAAACAGGATAAACCCAAAGAAATACATGCCCGTCAATGTATAATCAAAGTACTGAAGACTAAAGGTAGAAAAAACTGAAAGCAACCAGAGAAAAATGCATTATTGACAGGAGAAATGATTCAAATAACTGCAGATTATTCATCAGATACTATGAAGTTCAAAAGGAAGTTCTACAATATGTTTTAAGCACTGAAAGAAAATAATGAATTTTCTATATCCAGCAAATATCCTCCTCCAGGAGTGAAGGTGAAATAGACATTCTCAGATGAATAAAAACGATGAAGAAAAACTAAGAGAATGTGTAATTATAATTATTCTCTTGAGTTTTTAAAAATATGTTTTTTGGTTGAAAGTAAAAATTCTAGCATTGTTTGATGGGGTTTTCAGTGTTATGTAGATGTAATATAATAAGACGAGTAGGGGCGCCTGGGTGGCTCAAGTTGGCTAAGCGATGGACTCAGTTTCAGCTCAGGTCATGATCTCAGGGTTGTGAGAGCAAGTCCCCCATCAGGATCCCTGCTCGGCTCAGAGTCCGCTTGAGATTCTCTGCCTCTCCCTCTGCCCCCACCCCCCCAGCCTGTGCACATGAGCATGTACTCTCTCTCTCTAAAAAAAAGAAAAGAAAAGAAAAGTAGGACATAAAGGAAAAGAAGTGACCTTATAGGCGGTAAGGTTTCTACATTCCAGCTGAGGTAGTAAAATACAGCTTTTAAGTAGGCTGTAAAAAGTTACAAAAGTTTAATGTAATCCATAAAGCAACCAATGAAAAAACTATGCAAAGATATATAGTCAAAATCAGAATAAATTAAAATGAAAGACTAAAAAATGTTCAAATAACCCAAAAGACAGGAAAAAATGTTTCCTCAAAAACTACAAACTACCAAAACTCTTCAAAGATGAAAAAGATAACCTGATAAGTTGTATAACTAAGAAAGAAATTAAATTTGTAGTTTAAAGTCTTCCAAAACATAAATCTCCAGGTTCAGATTTTTTTTTTTAAGATTTTATTTATTTATTTGAGAGAGAGAGAATGAGAGACAGAGAGCACGAGAGGGAAGAGGGTCAGAGGGAGAAGCAGACTCCCTGCTGAGCAGGGAGCCCGATGTGGGACTCGATCCCGGGACTCCAGGATCATGACCTGAGCCGAAGGCAGTCGCTTAACCAGCTGAGCCACCCAGGTGCCCCTGGGTTCAGATAGTTTTACTAGTAAATTCTACTAAATAGCTAAAGAGGAAATAACACCAATTCCATTACAATGTCTTCCAAAGGAAAAAACAAAACAAAACAAAAACAGTAGAGGAAGGAGTGCTTTCCAACTCATGAAACCAGCATTATCCAGATACATAAACCAGACAAAGACAGTACAAAAAAAAGTACAGGTCAATATTCCTCATGAACATAAATGTAAAAATTTTCCAAGTAGAAAACTGATTATAGTAATGTATCTAAAGAATAATGCACTATGACCAAATGGGATTTATCTTGGGAAGACAAAGCTGGTTTAATATTTTAAAACTCAATTAATGTAATCTACCTAATGTAATCAATTAATAGTCTAAAGAAAAAACCAACATGATCATATCAATAGATGCAGAAAAAAAATGACAAAATTCAACAAGTGATTCATGATTAAAAAAAAAAAAAAACTCTCACAAACTAGGAATAGAAGGGAACTTCCTCAACATGACAAAGCCTATCTTCAAAAAACCTACAGCTAATATCATACTTAACTATGAAAGACTGAATGCTTTCAAAGATAGTTTTTTCAACAAATGGTGCTGGGAAAACTGGACAGCTACGTGCATAAGAATGAAACTGGACCCTTTCTTACACCACACACAAAAATAAATTCACAATGGATTTAAGATCTAAATGTGACACCTGAAACCATAAAATTCCTAGAAGAAAACATAGGCAGTAATCTCTCTGACATCAGCTGTAAAAATATTTTTCTACATAATGTCTCCTCAGGCAAGGGAGAAAAAGCAAAATTAAACTATTGAGACTACACCAAAATAAAAAGTTTTTACATAGTAAATGAAACCATAAACAAAAGACAGCCTGCTGAATGGGAGAAGATATTTGCAAATACATATCTGATATGGGGCTAATCTCCAAAATATATAAAGAACTTCTAAAACTCAACACTAAAAAACCACAAATAATCCAACTAAAAAAATATAAGACATGAACAGACATTTTTCCAAAGACATACAGATGGCCAAAGACACATGAAAAGATGCTCATCATCATCATCAACAGATACATGAAAAGATACTCATCATCAGGGAAATGCAAGCCAAAACCACAATGAGTTATCACTTTACAACTGTCAGAATGCCTAAAATAAAAAACACAAGAAATAACAAGTGTTGGTGAGGAAAAGGAACCCTTGTGCACTCCTGGTGGTGTGCAAGCTGGTGCAGCCACTGTGGAAGACAGTATGGAGGTTCCTCAAAAAATTAAAAATAGATCTAATTTAAGATCCAATAATTCCACTAGTGGGTATTTACCCAAAGAATACAAAAACACTAATTCAAAAAGATATATGCACCCCTATGTTTATAGCAGCATTATTTACAATAATCAGGATATGGAACCAACCCAAGTGTCCATTTGTAGATGAATGGATAAACAAGATGTGGTATATATAGACAATGAAATATTACTCAGCCATAAGAAAGAATGAAATCTTGCCACTTGCAACAATATGGATGGACTTAGAGGGTATAATGCTAAGAAGTCAGTCAGAGAAAGAAATACTATACAATTTCACTCACATGGAATTTAAGAAACAAATGAACAAAGAAAAAAAAGACAAACAAAAAACAGACTCTTAACTATACAGAACAAATTGGTGGTTACAAGAGGGGAGGTGGGTGGGGGGACAGATGAAATTGGTGAAGGCCATAAGAGTCCACTTATCCTGATGAGCAAAGAGTAATGTTTAAAAATGTCGAATCACACTGTACACCTAAAAGTATACTGTATGTTAATTATACTTGAATTAGAAAAAAAAAGAAGACTGAATGCTTTCTCCCTAAAATCAGTAACAAGGCAAGTATGTCTACTCTTACCACTTCTATCCAATGTCATACCAGAAGTCCTAGCCAGTGCAATAAAGTAAGACAAAGAAATAACAGGCATTCAGATTGGAAAGGAAGATATAAAACCATCTCTATTCACAGAGTATCGTCTGTAGAAAATACCGAGGAATCTATAAGAAAACCCCTAGGATAAGCAAGTTTAGCAAGGTCACAGGATACAAGATTAACACAAAAATCAGCATATTTCTATATACTATCAATGTACAATTGGAAACATGATTACTGGTATAGAGTAAATTTTAATGAACTAGCTACAAGTCAAACAGATTCCCTCTAACTTTGATATACAGCTAGTTAAAAGACTTAAGTTTCTATTTCATTGACTAGTTAATTACCTAGTTTATGGATTACCCTTGACTTGTATAACTAGTAGGCCAAAAGGGACCCTTTCTTTCCGGGAAATAGTACCAACAGCTCCGTTCAGGACTCAGGGCAGTTTGATCTCCTTCACTTACTGCTCTGGACTTTCCTTAGTGGAATGCCAGGTTCTTCTTCCTCAAGCCGCTCGGCACTTTGTAGGAGAGCATGGATCTCTGGGCGCAGGTCATCCACACTAGCTTCCCCTGAGGCCAGTGCTCTGCAGTGCAACACCAAGGTGACATCTTGGTTATAGAAATGAAAATACCGACATACTCTACTTGCTTCATGCACGCAGCCATCATCCAATAGGCGCCCAATCAGAAAGTCCAGTGACTCCTGCCCCTTCCAATCCAGCCTGTTCTCACAAGTCTCTTTGGATGGAAGGCCATTAAGTTCCAAGTATTTTGATGTGTTCAGAGCAGCCAACATGGAGAGTGAAAACTTACTGGCTACGCTATCAAAGGAAAGTTCCCCACTAGTTGAGATGTGCTGTGAAAACCTGGGCTCTGTTTCCTGTTTTTCTCTGAGGGTGTGCTGGGTGATGCGGCAGAGCCAGATCTGCTTCTCCAGCTCCTCCAGCTCGTCCACAGGCCCCAGGCCCTCCTGAGCCAGCCAGTATGCTGCCAGTGTGAGCAGCAGGTGCCGCTCCTCCGTGCGGCTCTGGCCCTCCTCAGCTGGGGGCTCAGGTGCCTCCGGGGCCTGAGCTGAGAAAAAGGAAGAAGCTGCTCTGCTTGAAATGGAATTTTTCTGAAAACTCTCATGACATTTTTTCCAGAAGTCAATTCTTGCTTGTTTCAGGGACCACTGGCCAGTGTGTTTTAAGGTCTGCATTTCCCGTGTTATCTGCAAAATTTAACAAAACACTTTTTAGCCTTTCCTGGATAAAGAAGTATCATAAATGCTAATGCTCCCTACGTGTGCCAGGCTTGTTAAAGCCAAATCAAGTCAGAGAACATGAGACTTGGCTACAGATGATCGTGGATATTTTATCTGGAAAGTTAAACTATGAATAGCAATTCTAAATTTATCTAATTGAAGAGGGTTCAAGACAAAGCCATCCTATATTTAATTCTATTCAAAGCACAAGAGCTGTGGCATATCCTGTAAGCTAACCTTGCTTTCAAGCACACATTCTATGCTAATGAGCATCCTAGGGCTCATCCATTTCTGAAAGTAATGTATCAAAAGTAAAAAAGCCTCTTCTCCTATAAATTACATATCTCATTTGATTCTGTTTAATGCTAGCTCAAAAAGCTAAGATTTCAAATAACTTAAAAGACTAATGATACCTCTTCAATAACCAAGTTGTCCACAGGTAGTTCTGCTAATTCTGCTACCCTTCTGGCCAAAGCAAACTGTCCCTCTGTCTCCAGTTTTTCCAAAATAGATCTACATTCATGCTGAAAATTCTCAAGGCTGTAGCTGCTAATAATTCCATGACTAATGGCTATGGATGTGTCCTTTAAAATTTGGCTAAGGACACAGAGCTTCTTCACATCTGGACCTGTGCCAAAGAGAAGAGGGTATAAAACATTTAATCAGTAAAATGCTGCCATCAGAGGGAAAGTATGTCTGTTTAACACAATAATGCGATTAAAGAGAACACAAAACCTATTTTTCTACTCTGGCTGGCTAGCAGATGAAGCCATAAGCCATCTTCTATATGTAAGAAGTATTCAAGGTTCGCATAGGGGCTCAATCTACACAGCTGGCTTTATACACAGGGCAGATGTTGGTGGTCTGCTATGTAGTAGCAACTCAGTCAACCTTGGGAAGATCTGGCCATTCATTCAGGCCGATCCCATCTCTTTCTGGACTTTTCTCCAACCCTGAACAAATTTGTTTTTATGATTGTTCACTTGCTCATTCAGTGCAGACATCATGTGGATGAAGACACAGAACCGGCAGGACAGCTGGAACTGCAGCTGGTCAACAGCCAAGTCCCTTAACAGAGCACATCATATTCAGAATGGAGCATCATTTGCTCCTTTGGACAACTATTTAAACCAGGGAGACCCAGCTGAGTTCTTCTTCTTCTTCTTTTTTTTAAAGATTTATTTATTAATTTGAGAGAGAGAGCATCGAGCAAAGCAGAGGGGCAAAAAGAGTCTTAAGCAGACTCTGCGCTGAGCACAGAGTTTGATGTGGGGCTCAATGCCATGATCCTGAGATCACAACCTGAGCCAAAACCAAGGAGGGGCATGAAAAACATTCTATAGGAGCCTATTCCCAGTGGCACCTGCTGGGCTGTGGTGTGATTTAGGTAGTTCTGGGGACAGGGAGACACCTTGCACAATATTCACCAGTAGGGGGATGCTGGGTTTCTTTGTTGACAGCATATAAAACCCAGGTTTTTAGAAAAACAACTTCTTTTCTCTAGGCACATGCACGTTATACACACACAGAACACAAATGTTCTATAAAAACAAAAAAATTGTAAGAATAAAAGCAGTGTAACGGTTAACAACATAGACAAGCCTTATAATTTTTCAAGGACACAGTAACTCTGGCAAGAAAACAGGAAGTTCATTTCTGAAAAAAATTAAAATTACTACAGATCAGTGAAAACACCTGTATGTTAAAAGGACCTACTATTTGGTCTACAGAGCAATGGACAAGTCCCCTTTTACGGACACTGCATTTTCGAAACACCCCCCTTTGTTCCCAGTCTTCAGCCCTGCCAGCCTGCACCACAGGCACTGAGCCTGGCATTCGGTCACTGTTCTGTGCAGATATGAGCTCTCCAGGTGAATATCTGTGAGTTTAAATGTGATAAAATAACCCTAGTAGTGAAAATGTCAGAATCTAGTAAAAACAACAACATAATTATGCAACAAAAACTTGAAATTATCCAGTCGAAAAGAAGGTAAGGCAAGGTTTCACTCGATCAGCAACCACCTTAGAGACTGCCAGTGTCTGGAGGAATCCACAAAAAATAAGTATCATTCTGTTTTTGAAACCTTCAAAATGGATTAGTCATTCACGAAACAGAGTTTGTGACCCTGAGCAATGATAACATGTTAAGACTACTTGTCAGAAAAAAGAATGACAGTGACAGGGTGGAGACTAGTCAGGGGGAAATGCAGCTGACAAGTCCTCAGAAGGAGTAGACAGTTGTATTATTTCGAGGTTATACCCAGTTGTGCTGTTTTCAATGCTTTAACCATGACTGAAGTTTCCTGCAACCTCTTCTTCAAACCTCATTAGGGAATGTAAATGTAATGTTATATATCATATGTGTTTTCATTTCCTGACTGCCCTTCTAAAATATTTTTCAAGATTAAGGAAGCTAATTTCTTAACAACAACTTAACTGTAAGGACTATCTTACCATCAGAGAAGAGCTTTTCTATTCCAACAAAGAGCTGTAAAAGCTTCCCCAGTTCATACTGGGTCCCACACTGCTGCAGCATAAGCTTCAGAAGGAAACACACCTGCTCCTTCAGCCACGGAGCAGGGATGGTAGCGTGGACCCTTGTGGCTGCCGTTTCAACCTAGGGAAAGAAGAGGGGGTCAGGAAAGCTGGATTCACAGGAACAGCAAATCAAAAACCTCCAAATTTGGGAAGAGCTAAGAAAGCCAAGGTACTATTGAGAATCATCTCCTATCACAAAGGGGAACGCTTATTTGGGTCCTTTCCAAATGACAGGAATTGGAAGCCCGCCTTGGAGGAGTGGCGAAAAGAAGCCCTCCTCCGTGGCAGCTCTGTGGTTTGTCTCCTTGTGGGACGTCCTCCTGGAGACAGCTGTGTGTTTCGAAGTCAAGGATGAACAAGAGACCTAAAGACTGAATGCCAGCTCTGGAGTGAACGGATGCAGATACCCTCAAGTTAGTGACTGCCCAACAAATAACCCTGTGAGTTGCTGTGACATTATCCTGACACGTTTCACTTAAGAGCTTTACAGAGGGAGGTAGGCCTGCCCTGGAGTCCAGAAGATCTGAAATTCATCAATCAAGGCCTCTTAGAAAGATTTAACATTGCCCAATGTATTCTGCCCGTTTGCTTGTAGTTTCTACTACCGTTAGGGGAGGATCTCGCTTAAGAAGCCTGGATCTATGTCACTACAATCAAACGCTAGCAGTATTAATAGAAAGATGACCCCAAGAGAAAGGCTGCGTTAGCGTGAATTAGAGCATGAGTTCTTCGTCTTTATTTACTTGTTTAACTACTCCTGTTGCTGTAGGAAGGGGGTCTACAGCAGGCAGGTGATCGAACTGGTCGAACAAAAAACATACATGGAAGTGAAGGGCAGAGGCAAGGATGGAAGAGGTGCACTGTCCCTCCAAAGGGACAAGCTGGAGCAGGGGCAGTCAGGAAGGAGTAAGACATCTGGGAGGACCTAAATATACAATGAAAAACTATAAAACTCCTAAGAGATAATATAAGAGGAAACCCAGATGACTGTGGATATGGTGATTCCTTTTTAGATACAACATCAAAGACATAATCCATGAAAAAATAATTGACCAGATTGATTTCATTAAAATTAAAATCTTCTGCTCTACAAAACAAAATCTCAAGAGAATAAGACTAGCAACAGACTGAGAAAATTTTTGTGAAAGACACATCTGATAATGGACTGTTGTCCAAAACACACAAAGAACTCTTAAAGTGGCAAAAAAAAAAAAAAAAACCCCACAACTCTATTAAAAAATAGGCTGGGGGTGCCTGGCTGGCTCAGTAGGTACAGTGTGCAAGTCCTGATCTTGGGGTTGTGAGTTTGAGCCCCATGTTGGGCAAAAAGTTTACTTAAAAAAAAAAAAAAAAAAAAGGCTGAAGACCTTAACAGCTACCTCACCAAAGAAGATATAGAGGGCAAGTAAACATGTGAAAAGATGCTCCAAAACATATGCAAATTAAAACAATCACCTACTGCAACATACCTATTAGAATGGCGAGACTTTGAAACACTGACAGCACCACAGGCCAGCAAGGATGTGGATCCACGAGAACTCTCAGACATTGCTAGTGGGAATGCAAGTGATAGAGCCACCTTGGAAGACAGTTTGATGGTTTCTTACAAAACTAAACATACTTTTACCACTTGATCCAGCAGCTGTGCTCCTTGATATTTACCCAAAGAAGTTAAAAATTTACATCCACAAAAAAATGTGCACAAAGATGTTTAAAGAAGGTGTATTCTTTAAGATTTTATTTATTTGAGAGAGAGAGACAGCAAGAGAAGGGAACACAAGCAGGGGGAGTGGGAGAGGGAGAAGCAGGTTTCCCGCTGAGCAGGGAGCCCAATGTGGGGCTCGATCCCAGGACCCTGGGATCATGACCTGAGCCGAAGGCAGACGCTTAACGACTGAGCCACCCAGGCGCCCCTAGAGCAGCTGTATCCTTAAGTGCCAAAAGTTGGAAGAAAACACTAAAAAGAAATGAGCTATTAAGCCATGAAAAGACATGGAGGAAACTTAAATACATATCGCCAAGTGAAACAAGCCAGTCTGAAAAGTCTATGTTACATATAATTCCAATTTATACCACATTCTGGAAAAGGCAAAACTGTGGAGATAGTAAAAAGATCTGTGGTTGCCTGGGTTGGGAGTGGGAAGGGATAAATAGGTAGAGAATAGAAGCTATTTTAGGGCAGTGAGACTACTTTGTAGGACACTGTTATAACAATGCATGTATGCAGTTATACGTTTCTCCAAATGTATACCTATGGAATATACAACACCAAGAGTAAACCCGAGTAAACAATGGATTTGGGGTGATTATGATGTGTCTAACTATAGGTTCATCCTTGGTAACAAATGGACTGTTCTGGTGAGTGATACTGATAATGGGGAGGCTCTAAATGTGTGGAGGCAGGGGATATATGGGAAATCTCTGAACTTTTCCTCTTAAATTTGTGATTAACTAAAACTGCTCTAAAAAATAAATTCCTTTTAAAAAGGTGGGGATGGGGGGGTGTGTTGGTGCAGAGTAGAAAGTACCAGGATCTGTCTCCTCACTTAGACCTGCACTGGCAAGATCTGTTCAATGCAATTATTTTGGAACTCTAGAGTCTGTTGAAGGCTTTCCTGTTCCAGAGGAAGACCTAATGGAAAGTAAATTGCTGATAATCTTGGTCAATTTCTGTCTTTAGCAGTGGTGGCTACCCACTCCCCATCCTTAGCCACATGGGAGGCAGCTGGGCATGTACATGTTTCTGCAGCAGCTTGCACACGGCTTGTAGAAGTTGCAGGGACAAAAAGGAACCTATCCTCCAAATATCAAAAATTGGTGCTCTGTTGTTTCCGACATAGAGATGCAGGCAAGGAGGTGAGCTGCCATTGTTGTTTCATCTCATCCACCGGTGCCAGCCCCTCCCCCTCCAACTGAACAGACTTCCAGAGATTTAAAGGGCTGGCACCAGGTCGCCTGGGTGGCTCAGTTCATTAAGCGTCTGCCTTTGGCTCAGGTCATGATCCCAGGGTCCTGGGATCAAGTCCCGCATCAGGCTCCCTGCTCAGCGGGGAAACTGCTTCTCCCTCTGCCTCTCCCTCTGGCTTGTGCTCTCTGGCTTTCTCTCAACCTCAAATAAAATAAAATCTTTAAAAAAAAAAATAAAGAACTGGCAGCCTTTTCCTCCCCACTCCCTTCATTTTCTGCTTTTCTCCCTCTTGGGAGCCAAACATTAAAATTTGGACAATAAAAACAACTGCATATATGAGGAAATTTAGAAAGTGACTCTGTATATGCAGGGAAAGGCTCAGAAAAGACCTGAGAAGACCTTAGGTTTACACTTCATGCCGATCCTTGGCACAGAAATGACTTTTGACCATCCAAAACCCAAAAATAATAAGGAAAAAAAAAACCTAACAAAAACTACAAACCCTGGGGAAGTGGGAGAATCTGATTTCCAGGGTCACCACATTATTAGATCCAAATGTCCAGAGTTCAACAGAGAATCACAAGGTATACAAAGAAACAGGAAAATAGGGCTTATTCAAAGAGAAAAAAAAAATGACAGAAACTGTTCCTAAAACAGACCTAGTGGCAGATACACTAGACACAGATTTTTTTTATTAACTAGACAGATTTTAAAACTGTTTTAACTAAAGAAGATGTAGAGAAAGTCAAGAAAACAATGTGAACAAAATGGAAATATCAACAAAGAGAAAAACCTAAAAAAAACAAAATTCTGGAGCTGAAAAGTAAAATAACAATGAAAGTAAAATTAAAGTAACAAATTTACTAGAAGGATTGAAAGGCAGATGTGAGGAGGCAGAATTAAAAATCAGCAAATTTAAAAGCAGGACAATGGAAATCATAAAGTTTGAGGAAGAGAAAGAAGATTGAAGAAAAGCAAACGGAGCCCTAAGGGACCTATGGGACATTATGAAGTGGACTAACATAAGTATCATGTAAGTCCCAGAAGAAGAAAGGAGTAGAGAAAATATTTGAAGAAATAATGGCTGAAAACTTCCCAAACTTGATGAAAGACATGAATATAAACAAAATATAAACATCTAAGAAGTTCAACTCTAAGCGAGATGAACTGAAAGAAACCCATAATGAGACACATTATAATCAAACTTGCTTAAGATAAAGAACAAAAAAAGAAATTTGGAAGCGACAGGACAGAAGTGACAGATCAAATATAAGGGACCCTCAAGAAGATTATCTGCAGAGTTCTCATCAGAAACTTTGGAGGCCAGAAGACAGTGGGCTGATATATTTAAAGTGCTCAAAGAAATATACTGTCACCAAGAGCCCTATATCCAGCAAAACTATCCTTCAAAAGTGAGGGGAAAATTAAGACATTCCCAGGGAAACAAAAGCTGAGGGGGTCTTTGACCACTAGACTGGCCTTGCCAAGAAGTCTGTAAGGTAAAATGAAAGGACACTAGATGGTAACTCAAAGCCATATGCAGAAATAAAGAGCTCAATAAACGTAAATACATGGGCAATTATAAAAGCCAGTATTACTGGGGCGCCTGGGTGGCTCAGTCGTTAAGCGTCTGTCTTCAGCTCAGGTCATGATCCCAGGGTTCTGGGATGGAGCCCCGCACCGGGCTCCCTGCTCAGCGGGAATCCTGCTTCTCCCTCCCCCACTCCCACTGCTTGTGTTCCCTCTCTCGCTGTCTCTCTCTCTGTCAAACAAATAAATAAAATCTTAAAAAAAAAAAAGCCAGTATTACTGTAGCAGTGGGTTTCTGTTTTCCATGTGATTTAAGAGACTAATGCATATAAAGAAAAAAGAACAATTATTAGTATAAAAGCTGGTATTGCTGTAACTAGTTTGTAACTCCAAATCTTGTTTTCTTCCTAATTTAAGAGATTAATGCCCTGAAAGGAATTATTTATGTTTTGGGGCACATAAGGTATAAAGATGTAATCTGGTGACATCAACAACTAAAAGGTGTGAGGTCAGAGCTGCAAAGGAGCACTTTTCCTATGTTATTGAAGTTAAGCTGGCATAAATTCATGGTAACCAAAAATAAAACAGCTATAGGATAAGCACAAAATGAAATGAGAAAGGAATTTAAACATTTCACTACAAAAAATCAACACAAAAGAAAACAGTAATGTGGGAAATGAGAAATAAAGAAGCTACAAGGCATAAAGAAAACCAATAGCACAATGGCAGAAGCAAGTTCTTCCTGGTCAGTAATTACTTCAAATGTAAATGGATTAAGCTCTCCAATTAAAAGACCGAGATTAGCAGAATAGACAAAAACACATGATCCAACTATGTGCTGTCTACAAGAGACTCACTTGAGATCCAAAGACATAAACAGGTTGAAAGTGGAAGGATGGAAAAAAGTACTCCATGCAAATAGTAACAAACAAAGAAAAGCAAGGGTGGCTATAATAGTATCAGACAAAATAAACATTAAACTTTGTCTCTTGTAAGAGACAAAGGAGATTAGATACTAATAAAATGTTCAACACAGCAAGAAAATATAGCAATTATAAACATTTACATACTTAATGACAAGTGATCAAAAGCAAAAGCTGATGGAATTGAAGGGAGAAATAGAAAGTTCTACAATAACAGCTGAAGACTTCAATACCTCACTCACAATAATGGATAAAATGAGACAGAGATAAGAAAATAGAGGCCCTAACACAATAAACTGTATGGATTAACAGACATATAAAGAAGGTTCTACCCAAGAACAATAGAAAACACATTCTTCGCAAGTGCACATGAGATATTTTCCAGGAGAGACCATATGTTAAGCCATAAGTTTCAATAGATTTTAAAAGACAGATATACAAAGTATTTCCTCTGACTACAATGGAATAAAATTAGAAGTCATCATTATCAAAAGGAAAACAGAAAATTCACAAAATCATGCAAATTAAACATGTTTTTATAGAGAGAGAGGTCTCAAATTACTAAAATCAGAAATGAACGTGGGGCCATTACTACCCATTCCACAGAAATAAAAGGGATTATAAGAGAGTACTATGAACAACTGCATGCCAAAAAGTGGGTAACTTATGAAATGGGCAAATTCCTAGAAACGTAAAACCTACCAAGACTAAATCACAAATAAATAATGTTAATAGACCTATAGCTAGTAAGGAGATTGACTCAAATTAAAAATCTCCCCAGAAAGAAAAGCTCTCAACAGGATGGCTTCAGTGGTGAATTCTAAAAACATTTAAAGAAGAACTATGACCAACCTTTCTCAAACTTTCCCAAATTACTGAAGAGGAGGGAACTCCTCCAAACTCATTTTATGAAACCAGCATAATCTGGATACTAAAGAGATGAAGACACTATAAGAAAACTATAGACCAGTATCTCTTATCAACACTGATGTAAAAATCCTCAACAAAATACTGGCAAACTGAATTCAGCAGCATATTAAAAGGATTATTCACCATTATCAAATGTGATTTATTCCCTGGGATGCAAGGATGGTACTACAAAAAAAAAAAAAAAAATCAATCAACATATATATCACATCAACAGAATGTAAGAAAGAAACCTCACATGATAATTTCAATTGATGTAAAAAAAAGTATTTGACAAAATTCAATACTATTTCAAGGTTAGAAAAAAAAAACTCAACAAATTGGGAATAGAAAGAAACTATCCTACATAATAAAAGCCAGAGTGAACATTTTACTCAATGGTGAAGGACTGAAACCATTCTTCTAAGATCAGGAAGAAGGCAAGGATGTCTGTTTTCAACACTTCTATTCCACACAGTATTGAAAGTTCTAGCCAGGGCCTTTAGGCAAGGGGAAAAAAAAAAAAAAAAGGAGCACCCAGTTTGGAAAAGAAAGAAAATTATTTCTGCAGATGATATGATCCTATATGTAGAAAACCCTATGATTAAACACACACACACACACATTCAATAAATGAATTCAGCAAAGTAGCAAGACAGAGACTCAACACACAAAAATCAGTTGCATTTCTATACACAAACACTGAACAATCCATAAAGGAAACAATTCCATTTCTAAAAGCATCAAAAAGAATAAATTACTTAGGAATTAACCAAAGAAGTAAAAGACTTGTACAGTAAAAACTATAAAATACTGAAATTAAAGACAATAATAAATGCAACTTCCAATTTCATGGGTTGATAGCCTTAATGTTGTTAAAACAATACTATCCAAAGTGATCTTTGAATTCAACGCAATCCCTATCAAAATCCCAATGATGTATTTTTACAGAAATAGAAAAACCCATCCTAAAACTATTTGGGATCTTAAGGGACCCTCAATAGCCAAAATAATCTTGAAAAAGAAAAACTCATGTTCCCTGATTTCAAAACTTACTACAAAGCTGTAGTAATCAAACAGTGTACTATTGGCATAGAGACATAAAGACTAAGAGAGTAGAACAGAAAGTCCAAAATACACCCTCACATATATGGTCTAATGATTTTTGACAAGGGTGCCAAGACTATTCAATGAGGAAAGGACAATATTTTCAACAAATGGTGCCGGGAAAACTGAATTTCCACATGCAAAGGAATGAAGCTGGACCCTTACCTAACACATACAAAAATTAACTCAAAATCGGCTAAGAACCTAAATATGAGACCTAACACAATAAAAACTCTTAGAAGAAAACACAGGACAAAAGCTTCACAACACTAGATCTGGCAATAACTTCTTGGATAGGACACCAAAAGCACAAGTAACAACGGAAAAAATTGGCAAATTGAACTTCATGAACACCTAAAAAAATTATGCATCTAAAGACACTATCATCAGTAAAAAGGCAGCCCAAAGAATGGGAGAGATTATGTGCAAATTATATATGATTAATATGTCAATGGGATTACTTCAATAATATACAAAATTCCTAAAAACAACAAACAACAAAGTTCAAAAATGGGCAAAGGACTTAAATAGACATTTCTTCAAAGATGATATACAAATGGCCAATAAGCATGAGAAGATGCTCAACATCATTAATCATTAGGAAAACGCAAATCAAAACTACTATGAGACACTACCTCATACCCATTAGGATAACTACTATCAGAAAAACAGAAAACAATGGGGCGCCTGGCTGGCTGAGTCGGTAGAGCATGCAACTCTTGATCTTGGGGCCTCCACATTGGGTGTAGAGCTTACTTAAAAACAAGACAAGTGTTGAAGAGGATGTGGAGAGACTGGAAGCTTGTATACTGTTGTGGCAATGTAAAATGGTAAGGCCACTATAGAAAGCAGTATGACAGTTCCTCAAGATATTAAAGATAGAGTCACCATATCATCTAGCAATCCCACTTCTGGGAGGAATACCCAAAAGAACTGAAAGCAGGATCTCTAAGAGATTATTTGTATACCATGTTCACAGCACAATTAAAATGTGGAAGTTACCCAAATATTCATGGATACAGGAATGGATAGCAAAATGTGGCATACACATAAAATGAATGTTTTTTTCATTTTAAAAGTTATTTTTATTGTGGAAAAGATCATATATGCAAAAGCATGCATAAAATATATCTACACTGTTTAAGGAAAAATAAAAACAATTTTGATGCTGAATATACAAGGTGAAAAAATGGAACTCTACTAGAAGCTTAGATTACCCCTCCTGGATGACATCACATCCCTACAATCTCCCTCCCAGGAGGAAAAGTTATCCTCATTTTTTCTTTTTAATTTTTATTTAAATTCAATTAATTAACATATAATATAATATTAATTTCAGAGGTAGAGGTCAGTGACTCATCAAATACCCAGTGCTCATTACCTCATGTGGCCCTCCTTAATGCCCATCACCCAGTTACTCCGTCCATCTGCCCTCCTTCCGTCCAGCAACCCTCAGGTTCTTTCCTATGATTAAGAGTCTCTTATGGTTTGTCTCCCTCTCTGGTTTCATCTTGTTTTATTTTTTCCTCTCTTCCCCTATGATCCTCTGTTTTGCTTAATATGAGTGAGATCATATGATAATTGTCTTTCTCTGATTGACTTATTTTGCTTAGTATAATACTCTCTAGTTCCAACCACATGACTGCAAATGGCAATATTCCATCTTTGATGGCTGAGTAGTATTCCATTGAATATATATACCACATCTTCTTTATCCATTCATCTGTCGATGGACATCTGCACTCTTTCCACAGTTTGGCTACTGTGGACATTGCTGCTATAAACATTGGGGTGCACATGCCCCTTAGGGTCATTACGTTTGTATCTTTGGGGTAAATACCCAGTAGTGTAATTGTTGGGTTGTACAGTAGCCCTATTTTCAATCTTCTGAGCAACCTCCATACTGTTTTCCAGAGTGGCTGCACCAGCTTGCATTCCCACCAACAGTGTAAGAGGGTTCCCCTCTCTTCATCCTCACTAACATCTGTCATTTCCTGACTTGTTCATTTTAGCCACTCTGACTGGTGTGAGGTGGTATCTCATTGAGGTTTTGATTTGGATTTTCCTGATGCCAAATGATGTAGAGCACTCTTTCACGTGTCTGTTGGCCATTTGGATGTCTTCTTTGCAGAAATGTCTGTTCATGTCTTCTGCCCATTTCTTGATTGGATTATTCTTTGGGTGTTGAGTCTGATAAGTTCTTTATAGATTTTGGATACTAGCCCTTCATCTGATTAAGACATTTGCAAATACCTTCTCCCATTCTGTAGGTTGTCTTTGGTTTTGTCAACTGTTTCCTTTGCTATGCAAAAGTTTTTTATCTTGATGAAGTCCCAATAGTTTATTTTTGCCTTTGTTTCCCTTGCCTTTGGAAACATGTCTAGCAAGAAATTACTGCAGCCGAGGTCGAAGAGGCTGCTGCCTGTGTTCTCTAGGATTTTGATAGATTCCTGTCTCACATTTAGGTCTTTCATCCATTTTGAGTCTACTTTTGTGTATGGTGTAAGGAAATGGTCCAGTTTCATTCTTCCCCATGCAGCTGTCCAATTTTCCCAACACCATTTGTTGAAGAGACTGTCTTTTATACCACTGGATATTCTTTCCTGCTTTGTCGAAGAATAGTTGACCATAGAGTTGAGGGTCCATTCCTGGGTTCTCTATTCTGTTCCACTGATCTGTGTGTCTGTTTTTGTGCCAGTACCATACTGTCTTGATGATCACAGCTTTGTAATAGACCTTGAAGTCGGAATTGTGATACCACCAGCTTTGGTTTTCTTTTTCAACATTTCTTTCGCCATTCAGGGTCTTTTCCAGTTCCATACAAATTTTAGGATTATTTGTTCGAGCTCTGTGAAAAATGCTGATGGTGCTTTGCTAGGGACTGCACTGAACGTATAGATTACTCTAGGTAGCATAAGCATTTTAACAATATTTGTTCTTCCCATTCATGAGCATGGAATGTTTTTCCATTTCTTTGTGTCTTCCTCAATTTCTTTCATGAGTGTTCTACAGTTTTCAGAGTATAGATCCTCTCCCTCTTTGGTTAGATTTATTCCCAGATATCTTACAGTTTTTGGTGCAATTGTAAATGGGATTGACTCCTTAATTTCTCTTTCTTCTGTCTCATTGTTAGTGTATAAAAATGCAACTGATTTCTGTGCATTGATTTTATATCCTGACATTTTGCTGAATTCCTATATGAGTTCTAGCAATTTTGGAGTGGAGTCTTTTGGGTTTTTCACATAGAGTATCATGTCATCTGTGAAAAGTCAGAGTTTGACTTCTTTGCCGATTTGAATGCCAAAATTTTATTTCTTTTTGTTGTCTGATTGCTGAGGCCAGGGCTTCTAGTTCTATGTTGAACAACAGTGAGGAGAGTGGACATCCCTGCTGTGTTCCTGACCTTGTGGGAAAAGCTCTGTTTTTCCCCAACATACAATGGAATTTTATTCAGCATTTAAAAGGAAGGAAATTCTGCATTCTACATGGATGAAACTTGAGATCATGCTAAGTGAAATAAACCATTCATAAAAAGACAAATATTGTATGATTCCTCTTATATGAGGTAATTAAAGTAGCCAAATCATAAAGACAAAAAAGTAGAATTGTGATTGCCAGGGGCTGGGAATAAAGGAGAATGGGGAGTTCTTGTTTAATGGGTATAGAGTTTTGGTTTTACAACGTGAAAAGGGTGAGGGGGATGGATGGTGGTAATGGTCACGCAACAATGGGAATGTATTTAATACCACTGAACTGTACACAAAATGGTAAATGGTATGTGTATTTTGTTCCAAAAAACAGTAACAACTCAAAAGAAAAGAAAGAAAAGATATCTGGTATAGCCCCAACCATGGAGAGTGACAAACTAAGGAAATTAACGTTCCTATTTGCTGTGATTTTGGAACCTCAGGCATATTTGAATAACTGATTCAATATTTTCAAATAATATAACTTTTTTAAACCTTCATTATGGTTACTAATTGAGAGCAAAAGCCTATACTGAGGTTCCACTGGGATATGTTTGTTGGGTAGAACCAGTATATAGTTTTGTCTCATTTATCACAGAGTTCTTGCGGGGTAGAGAAAACAAAAGTGCTAAAACCCCAAGCAGGACTAAGGCACATTTTTTTTCCTTCCTTATGACTTTCTCTTTTCTTCCATAGGGTTAATTAGCTCCACATGATAAATAGGCCTGAAACAAGCACTAAATAGGTAGGTACAGCCTGAAATTGACCACACGGCTCAGTATCATTTGGACAGGGACCATGAGGACTGTTGATGAAAAAATCTATTACTATCGGTCACAGTGAATAACGCAGTATTAAACACCCTTCACACTCAATGCTGTTGGAGTCAGAGTGGCAAAATGTGGCCCATGAACCACCACACTCCTCTTGAGCATCCATAGCAGGTCCTGTTAATCCCTTTCCCACTGAGCTTGGCTGCAGCTCAGGACACTGATCAGAATTAGCACATTAGATGAAAATTCTCTGTCATGGCTGGCAACTGAGGTGCTGTAGGCAAGGCCACTGTAACTCCTGTCCTGCCTCCCCACCTCTGGAACAGTACAAATGAGTTGGTTTGAATTATGCCACATATCAGCTACTCGCCTGCTGTCATAGCCTGACTACTAGCAGATAACAGGCCACTCCAACCAATTTCAGATCAGTGACAAAGAGCAGTAGGGTTCCAACTTACAGTTTCAAAGCTCTTTTGAAACTCCAGAAGTTTAGCTTCAGCTTCCTTATAATTCTTGAAGAACATACACAGTTCATACATCTCCATCATCAACAGTAGTGGGGAATCCTTTGAGGAAGAGTTTGGATGAAATTACAAAATTGTGAAGTCAATCAATAGTATTTTCTCAATGAAAAATGACAATATAAGAGAAGGTTAAGGACATAAGTACTACTAGTAACAGTTTCATAGAATTAAATCATATCTGTTAAAAAGAAAGGTTAAATTTCTATTTCTTTTACCTTTTAGAAAAAAGATTCAGGCCAGGTACACCTACTCAACAGTCTGTTTTCTGTCTGTTCTGTACTTGGTCCACTGCACAAGAGCTGGAGACATTCCACTAGATGGTGCTAGGGTACCTCTACATACACTTCTGGAAAATGGGCTCCGCTGAGCTGCCGACCTACTGCTGTCTGTGGCATTTCTATCATTTCGGTGGGAGCTTTTCAGTCAGAAGACAGGAGTTTTGGAATGAGAAAGTATAGA
Organism: Callorhinus ursinus; assembly: GCF_003265705.2. Lineage (NCBI taxonomy): Eukaryota > Metazoa > Chordata > Mammalia > Carnivora > Otariidae > Callorhinus > Callorhinus ursinus. The sequence goes on from NW_027397087.1 coordinate 11,180,721, forward strand.
TCTGAACTATAAACACACTACTTACTAAAGTACCTTGAGATCCCGGGCATGTTACTTAAATTCTGTGAGCCTGAGTTTATTACTCTAAAATGAGAATACTACCACTTCATAACGTCCTCATATATAATATTATCTTTCTATAGGACTATTGTGAGAACTGATGAAAATAATATATATAAAGCTCTTTGCTAAATAAATGGTAGTTCTGTTATCATTATTTGTTGTCGGTCAAAAAAACAGAGATAAAAACAATTGAAAAAGTCAACGGGGATATTCTGAAGTAACCCTTATAGACACAGGAATGACATGAAGTGACTATCACTACCTTAAAGAAAAGTTGGAAACCTCTGATGAGAGTTTTGCTCTTCTGCTTTGTTAATAATGTTCTCCAGATGACTGAGAGGTCTTGCAGGTCCCACATGTGTTCTTCCATTGAGCCCTGAATGTGTTCTGTTGCTTCAGCTGCAACACTGTCCTCCACCGACGTGATGATCCAAACACAGAGACAAGGAATAGTACTGGCATCCTACCACAGGATAAAAACTTTTCAAAATAACATTTGTGTCTGGATTACCTGACACGGGAAGTTGGGGGCTCCCCGCAATGCTACAAACATGGGTGGAGAGTTCCTGTTTAGAACAAGTCACCTCAATAAATTGGTTAAACTAGCTTGAAAAGCCTCCAAACATGGAATAAACTCTAATGAACAACGAAGGGACTATTGTAAACTGTTCTGTAGAGTATAACCTATCAAAAGACCAAGAGACTGAGTGGGTATTTATGGAAGTTGTAGAAGTACTAAGTATAAGAAAACAAGACTGGCTTCCACAGAAATGCTGATCAAGGTACTGTCCAGAACATCCCATTTCTCTGCTCAAGAGGCCGTGTCCTTTCTCTATGACTGCCAACCAGGAACCAAGGCTTGGACCACTTAAGTTACTGAATATTAAGGTAAAAGAAGTGTACTAGATAGCCCAGAGCCTAAGCTGGAAAAGCGCAGAAGTTAGTGACCTTGAAAACATGGCAGAGCCTCACTGTCATCATCACCCCACTTCCTCTCTGATTATCAGGCTTCCCTGTCCCTTTCCATGGTTTCTGTTGCTCTCTGGGTCCTTACTTTAGGCTTCTCCTTATGCTCACCTGGAGGCATGAGGCCAGGATACTAAGGATAGGGGCCTGTTGTCTCACTCCTTCAGCTAGGAGCCAGCACCAGGAGTTTGGCTCCTCTGAGCACCGGAGCAGAACCTCAAAAAAATCAGCCATCTCTTCTTGGTTTCTCTGGAGTTCCTGGGGGGCCCTGCTGCACACTTGATCACTGTCCATTCTGGAGTTAGACTCTGAGGTCAAGTTCTCAAAAGCCAGTCTTAAGTGGTCTTGAAGGACAGGACTGAAATACTGAAGAAGAGATTTCACCTAGAAAACATATTAGATGATAAAGACCAATTTCATCTGGAGCTGAAAAATGTTAGAGAAAAGCAGAGGCAAAATTGTTCTTTCTCACCCTGAACTGTGTGTGGGGGAAGTGACCATGTCATTTTACAAAGTTATTTGTTGCTTTGGAGTGAATTTAAATATTTAGTCTGGAGTCACAAAAACTCTTCCTTTAGCTTTTTAGTACTAATGACTAATCCTGTCTGATGCCAACCCACTGAAATCTTAGTGAAAACAGTAGTATCATAGAAAACAAAAGCCTAGGTCCACACAACAGAAAGAACACTATTTGTCCTCCCAGAAGTCTTCCAATATCCTCTGCTTGAATGGCAACAAATGGTGGCTTACCTCCTCCGGGTGATAGTTATGGAGTTGGCTGTGAATAATGAACTGTAACCAATCGTTTGCTTTGGCACATTCTCTGAGATAAGACGTGCTCAGTTTCACATTGTGAAGCCTGCAGAACTGTACTGCTAATGCCCACTGGCTGCTAGATTCACTAGATAACCTGTAATTGGACGTTGGGGCAGTAGAGAAAAAAAAAATTGTTAAAATATAGCTTTAGTTTAAATGGAAAATTAGTAAAAAGTAAACAAATTTAACTGCAGCATATTCTCTAAAAAACCTTTTGTTTATTAGGCTGCTTTGGAAAATAAAGAAAAAAGAGGGCTCTTGCATCCACAATGCATAAAAGCTTTCTTAGCATACTAGCAGAATGCATTCCTTTTATTAACCAAGTATTTATCCATAGACAGATTATACTAGCTATATACCATCCTTAGGAGAATTGAGTAGTCACTCAAGAAATTTCCTGAGTGCTTAATTGTTTTGCATGATTCACTTTAGAGTATCAGAGCCCAGACAGGTGCTTGGGCTTCCTCAGCCAGGGGGAAGTACTTGTTCCTGTTCATAGCCGGAAACTGTTGAGAACAGAGTCACTGATAGCAGGTACCAGAGAATGGTACATTCCTAGGGTCTGGGCTGGCTAGGTCACCCCAGGTGGCATAGCATAGAGGAAAGATGGCATAAATGTGTAAGTAGAGGGGTTTTTGCGGATAGATGGTTACCTCAACTTTCATTATCAACTAATATATATTAGCAAGAGAAAATTAAGGACCTCACTTAGAATCAAATTTTATGAGATCCATATCCCCCCTCTTCTCTTTTTTTTTCTTTTTCTTAGAGAGAGAGCAATGGAGGACAGAGAAAGAGAATGGAGGACAGAGAGAGAGAATCTTAAGCAGGCTCCATGCCCAGCACAGAGCCTGATTCAGGGTTCGATCTCACGACCCTGAGATCATGACCTGAGCCAAAATCAAGGGACGAGGCTTAACCCAGGTGCCCCAATCCCCTATCTTCTTAAATGATTTCAACATTTAACACTTAAGAGACTTCTCTGACCAGCAGGGCAGTGGAGGAAACAGAGCTCTTCTCCATCTCTTGGAAACTCTATCTCTAAAGAGTGAATAATTATCTGCACCCTCCCTTTACTGATGGCAAGAAGCAATTAAAACCCACTGTCCATTTACTGAGTGTCTCCTATACGCTGGCTGAGTAAGACAGCCTGAAGGGATTGGTAAAAGCACCTGAGGTGTTGAAAGAAAGACTAGGCAAATACAGATTGGAAGAATAAAGCTTGTTGGAAAAGAGAATGAGGATGCAATTCAACAAACCTCTTTATTTCCTGCTGCTGAATGCTGTTCCATATACCTTCTTCTAAGAGAATAAGCAATTCCTCTATGGTGGCCTTTTCACCCACAGCCAGTTTAGATAGTTTTTCAGCTGTAAGAAATACAAACAATAAAAACTGGTCAAGAGAAAGGGTCAGGAACTCTTCTGTTTGAAGAGTGTGGCCCAGGGCCATTTTGGAACCTAATTAAAGGGCCCAAGAAAGTGAGATAAAGTGCAAACATTCTGCAGGAAAAGGATGAAGCAGGAACATAATTATTTCCTCCCCAACCACTCACAATTCGATGCTTTAGACCTATTCATCCCTTGTCCTCTAAACAAAACAAACCCCAGATGGAGAAGGTACTGTACCTAGAGACTCTCTGATACAGCTGTACTGAGCATCTTCGTTTCTACACTTGTAGCTCAAAATGATATTGGCCACTTTCATATCAACTCTGAGCTTGAGGCTGTCGAGGCCAAGCAGTTCTAAGAAACAAACACAGGCAGCTCCTACTGAAGGTATGTAGAAGGAGGAGAGCCCTAAAACATAGGCTTCATTGCCTACTTGCAGGATCCTGAAAAAGAAAGGAATCAAAATCACATCAGAAAACTGTTTCTCACCAGGAAAAGGAGATGGAATTCCATAGTGATACATGGAGTGTCAGACACCTGTGATTTTTAGCTTCCTCCCCCTTCCAGTTTTGGGCCCCTGCACACATCCATTTAGGTTCTTGGTAGTTTTTCGTTGTCTCCGTAGCCCCCCATTCCCTTATATTTAACTTTCTCCTAAAACACCTACCTACTCATAGGCCAAATTATTCTTGCTTCCAACTGCATCCAGGGAACACAGAACAGAATTACAGAAAGACTGCCAACTTGTGATCCTATCAATTATGAGTATATACGCAAACTACCAAGAAAATTAATGCTAATTGAAGTTTGACATCACATATGTAGTTTTATATGCATAGACATATTTCAAGGAAAGATGCACAAAAAATTAACCATGTTTATCTACTATGCAGAATGAAGACAGGAGACTCAGGGACTTTTTATCTTTCATTTTTCAACCTTTTGAATTATTTGAATATTTTATCACTAAAATGCATTACGTTGTTAACTAGGAAACAAACCAACAAATAAAGTAAATCTATATTTAGGTAACTATATCTAATACTCCTCCCAATTCTGTGATTTATAAAAGTGAATTATAAAAAATGAATATCTTAAATACAGAATTCACATCTTATTATACAATTCCCTCTTAAGAATAATTACTGGGCGCCTGGGTGGCTCAGATGGTTAAGCGTCTGCCTTCGGCTCAGGTCATGGTCCCAGGGTCCTGGGATCGAGTCGCGCATCGGGCTCCCTGCTCCTTGGGAGCCTGCTTCTCCCTCTGCTTCTCCCTCCCGCTCTCTCTCCTCCTCTGTCTCTCATGAATAAATAAATAAATAAAATCTTTAAAAAAAAAAAAAAGAATAATTACTAATATTTGGCAAGCTCTTGGGTTTTTTTTTAATTTTTAAAGATATAAATACTATTTTTAATATTATCTTTTTAAAAGATTTTTCTTTATTATTTATTTGAGAGAGAGACAGAGATAGTGAGAGAAAGCACGAGCAGGGAGAAGGAGAAGCAGGCCCCGACGAACAGGGAGCCCATCACAGGGCTTGATCCCAGGACTCTGGGATCACGACCTGAACCTAAGGCAGGCGCTTAACCGACTGAACCACCCAGGTGCCCCTTAATGTTATCTTTATTATCTTTTCCCCATTAACAAAAGACACACTAAATCCCCCAAACTTGGGATATACAGAAACGCCCAGAGGAAGGGAAAAAAAAAAGATGACCAAATTACTAGCCAAATATAACTACTTTTCAAATGTTTATGTAAAATACAGAGATGTCTTTTATTAAGAGTATAAATTATGTTTTAAATACTCACAGCTGCTTGGGAGTCTTGCTTTTGGTTAATTCCTGGACCAGAAAAGTACCAAATGCAAATGATGGCCGTCCATGTTGTAAATAATATGCAAAATTCAGACGTTCCACTATAGCATATTTATTAACTAGGTCAGGGCTAGAAAAATGTGGTAGATGACTCACTGCGTCTGGGGGGAAAGTGAAGCAGTATTAATCCTCTGCACCTCACCATGATTAATTGCAAATCTGCACGTGGAAAACTTAGCTCTGCAATGGTGAAAGAAAACCAGTTGCAGGACACTTGGGTGGCTCAGTTGGTTACATGTCTGACTCTTGATTTTGGCTCAGGTCATATCTCCGGGTCATGATATCAAGCCCCGTGTTGGGCTCCATGCTCAGGGGGAATCTGGTTGAGATTCATTTTCTCCCTCTCCCTCTGCCCCTCTCCCAGCTTGCACATGCGTTCTCTAATAAATAAATAAGTCTTAAAAAAAAACAGTTGCTATAGTCATTTTGTACCACTGTGTATTACTCTGAACCACCAAAATGTAATAGTTCATTTTAATGTGTAGAAGTAGCCCATTTTATTTTTTAAATTTATTTATTTTAGAGAGAGAGCAAGCATATGTCGGGGGGGGGAGGGGCAGAGAGAGAGGGAGAGAATCTCAAGCAGACTCCCCTCTGAGTGGGGGACCCAACGCAGGGTGCAGACCCACAACCTTGAGATCATGACCTGAGCTGAAATCAAGAATCAGATGCTTAACTGACTGAACCACCCAGGCGCCCCAGCCCCCCGTATTATACAAAAATATGTATCCAAGAAGCTGCATAAAAACTTATAAATTATGCTTTTTCCTCAACTTGTTATTTTAGATGTCTTAATTCTGCATTTGATGATCCTTTAAGTCACAATGGCAATAATCCTTTAGCTATAACATCTCTGCTAAGGATCTGCAAAAGGAGCTTTTTAATTTATTCATGGAGCTCATTACACAATGAAATCCCTTAACATTTTTATGAGTCCTCTATACGCCAAGGCCAACTCCCTGTACCTTTCTCCAGTACACAGTGTAAGAACATCCTTTTCTCCATATTAATGCCCTCCTCAATTTCCTTTTGTTATCATTATACTTTCTGATGTATTCAGAGCACTTTATTATCTATATGATGGTACCACCTTTCTCAGGCCAGTAGAGTAGCTCAAAGTTCCTCTGTGCCCATGAAAATAGCAGAAGATATGTGGATGTGATAAGTTAATATGAAAGAACTCCTCCTGTTAGACAAGCCCTAATCTTTAATCGCCACTTAACCACTCACTACTATTAAAAAAAAAAAAAAAAATGAAATAACACTTTGAACTGTTAAGGAACAAGCTCTGGAAAATAGTGCATCTGCTTTTATTTTCAAAGTTCAAAGCTTATTTCTGAAAAAACGTTTCATCCTCCTGTGGCATTCCAAGGACTTTTTATATTGTGACTTGGCTCTTAAAAAAAAAAAAAAAAAAAGACTTGAAGAGTTGAGAGGCATCTGTCAACTTTCCAAGTTATTACTTAAAAGTACACCCCCTTTGAGACTAAAAAAAAAAAATTGTGACATGCCTTATCTATATTCTTTTGGAGCTCACAGTGATTTTGGTAACTTATTACATATAAAACTGTTCATTCATTCATTAAATATTTGCTGAGTACATGTAAAGTATATAGCACAATCTGGCGCCAAGTGAGCTAACTTGAGTTTTTAATCCAAATAAGACCCTGATTTTTTAGCAACTGGGGGCTAGCACGGAGAGCACGTGCAAGAGAAAATTCTACCCAAAGGGAAATTTTTCTCCTGCCTGTCACAGAAGCCAAGTCACCTCGCAGTCACCCTACATCTCTTTTCAATGGTAAGATCATATGAAAAAAGAAGCAAATATTCTAATTAAAGAATTCTCCAATTTTATAAATCCACATTATGTTTTCATAATTGTTTCATTTACTTTGTGCTTTATTTCCTCAAATATGTTTTAAACTTCTTAACACCAGGCAGGGAATACGTCTTCAACTTCCTCTCTGTTCCCCTAATGTACCTAGTACAGTGCTCATTTTCCACAAAGGGGTCAGGACTCTGGCTAAGTGTTGGAGTTGGAGGCATTAAAACAGGGCAGGGGATTTGGTCTACACTCTAGTAGGAACTTCCCAGAGATTAATTAGAGTATTTTCACTTGAAAATGCAATACGTACTACTTTATTCAGCCTTCAACAAATATTTATTGAACATCTACTGTAGGCTGGGAACTCCCCTGAGCCTTGGGCACTAGGTAAATTAAATCTACTGAAATTTGAACTTACAAAACCAACACATTAGAAAATTCATTTTTATGCATGTCAGTAAATATTTACAGGGCATACATGCTAAGTGCTCATTTGAAGCCTACTTCAGAGCAATTTCACAGCAGAGGCACCGCAGGTACCAGGATATTAAAGGCTAACTCTAAATTTAAAAGTAAAAAAGTAGAGTTTAAGAATAGCATAAAAAAAAAAAAAAATCAGAGAAAGGCTTATAGCCTAAAGAGAACAGTAGTGTGTATGCATCTGGTGCTCACCATGTGCCAGGAACTGCAAGAGCTTTTTAAATGCCTTGTCTCCTTTCATTCTCAGGTAATATGTGAGGTGGGCACTGTTATTAACCTTATTTTATAGGAAATTGAAGAGAGGTTAAATCACTTACCCAAGGTCATACAGCTATTACAGGTTGAGCCAGGATTTGCCTAATGCCTACACCTATGCTCTTAACCTTTATTAACACTATACTGCAAACAAACAGGGATTTGGGGAAAGGGAGAAATTTAAGCAGATAGGTACAGCTTACATTTCCCAGCAAGGATAGCACTAGTGACGCACTATAATTACTTTTAACTCACAACATGTTTTCAATTCAGTCTCCTAGAAAATGTTTTCCATTGGAATGCATCTTCATTTTTGAAATGGAAAACAGTGAAAAAAACTGGATTGGCTTTATGTAAATTAACTTCTACTGTCAACACTGCTGAAATACTTCTAAAGCCCTAGGTACCTGGAATGACTTACCTCCTATAGCCAGTGTGTTGGCAGACTGCCAGCCAAACAATCTGCTAGGGTCAAAGGGCAACAGTGACTGAAAAAGTGGAAAAGTCAGAGTTAAAAGTTAAGTGATTCTAAAGTAAGTAAACAAAATTGTATGAAAAGACTTCACAAGTAGTCCGCTTCCCTTCTCCAACATTATCTTTCTGGACTTAAATTCTGAATGCAGCTTAAAAAAAAAAAGAATGCATGAGACACTTTCCTATGTTAATAAAAATAGAGCCAGCTATGTTCCTTTTAAAGACTCTTTTCGGGGCGCCTGGGTGGCTCAGTCGTTAAGCGTCTGCCTTCGGCTCAGGTCATGATCCCAGGGTCCTGGGATCGAGCCCCACATCGGGCTCCCTGCTCGCTGGGAAGCCTGCTTCTCCCTCTCCCGCTCCCCCTGCTTGTGTTCCTGCTCTCGCTATCTCTCTGTCAAATAAATAAATAAAACCTTTAAAAAAAAATAATAAAGACTCTTCTCACTTCAAACTATATCTGCAAAGTACACTCTCTTTTGGTTGAAGCATCATCCATTATAATGTAACATGGACTTTTGAAATGCTTTTGGAATCCAAACCCAAGAGGACTAAGAGGCTAGACAGTGGTACCATGTAAACAGGACAAGGTGAGCTAAGGTTGGTCTGGAAAGGGAATCAGGAGACAAGTAGATCAAAGGTTAGAGGAATGTGATGAACAAATCACCACCACCAACAAAGAAAAGAGTGGAGTAAGGTTAAGCCAGTCAGAAAAGGTTTGAAAGCAGGGAGCCGTGGCTGTTTGAAATTTGTCTAGGCCAAAGATATAGCAAAGACTACAAACAGATGGTAGGAAAGATAAAGGAGAAAATTTAAAAAACCTTTAAGTCACGATTTGGGTGGCTAAGGTAAGAGCAGCTTTGATTTAAAATCATGGGAGAATTTATGGTCTATTAAGGAAGGACTACTTTTCATAAAGTAACAGGCCTAAAACTGCATGGGTCAACTTGAAAACAGAACAAAGAACAACCTGAAATCACTTATGTTTTAGGCTGATTGAATAGGTAGTAAAACTATGTTTTTATACAATCCACTTATACATAGTTGACAGTGGTGCTACTGGTCTGCAATGAGATGAGAAGTTTGCGATAAATTTAAACGCAGCTAACTACTTCCCGCTTCCAGAGTGTCTTGCTAAATTCTCTCCCTCTTACACACACACACACACACAGAAAGCCTGCTGAACTGAACATGACACAGATTTATAGAATAGTCTAAGATCTTAACGTCATCACATACCAGCAACAAGCAGTTCATGGCCTGGCAGCCATCCAGGGACCACATTTTTGAGTAGGACTACTCTATAAATTAAGGACTGTACACATTAGAGAGATTTTGTACCTTTATAGATTATAGAGCTTATGTTGAATTAAGGACACTGTGGGAATATGTGCACCCAGAGAAAAAAAGCAAAAGCCCTTTGAAACGAGAAATGAACAGAAGAATGTGTTCATCATGGAGGATCTGAGTAGGTTTCAGGGAATCTGAATTCCTCTGAAATAGAAGCAAAATTATACATGTATGTGCAATTTTTCTGGGTAGAAGACTCCTAACTCGCTCATATTCTTAAAGAAATCTCTGTCCTGAAAAAGGTTAAGAAGCACTGATTTAAATAAACAAATAGCCCTATTCATTGAGAAGAGAGAAAAGTTATCAGGAGTAGAATGAAGTGGCTTTTGAGGAAGGCAGCAGGCAAACACGCTGGCCAACTGTCGGTCTGCTCTCAGAGCCATTCCCACCATTCTCTCCTGTTCTGCAGAGAACTGCATTTCCCAAGCGCCTCTGCCCCTTGGCTACCAGACAGGTTTTTGCCAAGAGAGACAACATGGGAGATTAAAGGTGGGAAGAGGGAAGAAACCAGGATATTTTCTATCTCCTTTGCTTTCTGGGGTATCTCCTCCAAGGTTCCAGCTCTACCCTCCACATTCCCCGCTCAGGGGAACAGGCAGCCTGGCTGTGAGTTTAGTTGTTCCCAGAGACGGGCCCGGCCTCTGGGTTCTGCTAACACTACTTTCTTGCACTGTTCTTGCAGCGTTAGGGGTGTTGGTGGCTTCCTTGTCAGTTTTTGACTTGTCTCACCATCGCATGTTTGGATTCCCCATTCTGCTATGACTGTGTAAGTAATTACCTACGTTAAAATGTCCTCCATGCTACAGACCCAGAGGGGGTTTCAGTTTTCCTGGCTGACCCCTGACTGATACTCCTCAGTACCGTACCTGAATAAGGTGGTAAAGCGTAATATCGGGTGGCAGGACATTAGAGGCAGTGTATTGTGGGAAGAGAGCAGTTTTTAGCTTGGGATAAGGAGTTAATGCCATCTTCAGTAACTGGGGATCTACTTTCTTCAAACAGGTCTCATTTTCATCATTCTGAACAACCTAAATAAAAAGATCACATGATACAGAGTAAGGTTTTTCTCTTCTCCAAATTTAAGTCTTTTTTTCACAAGAGTGAAACAAGATTAGCTTGAAAAACTACATGGTAGTGAAGAAAACATTGGTCAAGGAGTCACAAGCCAATAGTTTTAGTTCTGGTTCTAAGAAAAACTAGCTGGTGACCTTGGGCCAGATATTTAACAGCAGGCCTCAGTTTCCTACAAAATTAGGAAGTTCAACTAGATCAGTGGTTTTCAAACTACATGTGAAAATATTGTTTGAAAAAAGTCTCTGCTACTATTTAAAATATTTAAATAGTAAGTAAATGTCTTTAAAGGGAAAAAAACTACTAGACTAGATGACTCCTACCTAGGTCCTTCTCCCTCAGCTCTCAAGTTATTCTAAGACTAATTTCTGACAGGTGATTAAAAACAGAGGCATAAATAACCATATGAATTAAAATATATTGCAATAATCTGGAAGAGGTGGTATTATATTATCAGTAAGAAGCTTTTAAAGATTTTTATTAAACTGCATTCTTCAGTTCCCTGTAATGAGGCATACTATGTATTTTCAAAAAAGCAGAGATAGGCCAGTTTCCACTGGGTCCCTCAGAAGAGTTTATATGGATAGCTAAAAATTATGATTTCCTTTTTGCCTATTAATTCCCAAGCCACACATCTAAAGTACAGTTACTCCCAGGAGCAATCAGATCCTGATTCTATCCCGAAAACAAACCTGAAGTTTAGAAAACAAAGGTAAAAAAAAAAAAAAAAATCTCTATACCACATATTAATTCCTTTCCAACTTAAGTGAATATAATACAAAATTTAAAAACTTCATCCTTGTTTTATGCCCTTTAATAAAATGAAATACTTATGTAAGTGGTTGTATTTGAATATCAAAGGAGTCTAAAAGATCCATAGTTATTTCCACTAAATTTAAAATCAGTCCTATTTTACCATAATAGGTAAAAGTGCTATCCATACCTGGCTGACACCCCCAGGGGCATACATTGTCGTAGCAAGGGCCAGGAGGGTATGTCCTTCCAATAGCATACTGCTTATACTAGCCTGGTTGCTGGGAATCAGTATCTGAGCATTTGCAAGGCTAGCCTGGAAGATCAGTTTGGGATCTGAAAAATAAAAGAGTAGGTTTTTCTCCTTAAGAGAAAGAATTACATAATTCTGAGGAAGAAAATTTTTAACTCTATCCACAGAAGGAGGTACTTTCTAAGATGAAAAGCAATAGGAAAACATCATAAAGGGGAAAAAAAATGAAAGATTTGTCCACATAAAGTAAAAACTTCTATTCAGACAATTGAGACAAACAAGTGTTGAAACAAACAGAAGAAAATTGAAAGGTAATAAACTAGGGGGGAAATTTTAACAAATTAACAGCAAATGACAACCTAAGGATTAATGTCTTCAGCAAAGAGTTCATACAAATCAATGCCCAAAATGCTGACTCTAACAGATAAGTAGACAAAGTAAATACCTATTTACAAAGGAGGAAATATAAATGTCTGACATATAAAAATACGTAGTTCGTTAGCAATAAAGAAATGCAAAATAAAATAATAATCAGATGCCATATATCTGGCAAATAATCATCCTCAAGCACACAGCTGGTCAGGGCACAAAGAAGCTGGGACTTATGGATAAAATGCTCTAATTCCCCTGAAAAGCAATCTGGCCTTATAGCAAGAACCTTCAAAATGTATATAACCTTTGATCCAGTAATTTCATATCCAGGAATCTATCTGTACTAAGGAAATCATCTGAAACAAAGACAAAAATTTTATGTTCAAATATACAAAAGACTATATTTATGATAGAAAAAAATTGAGACTAGCCTCAGTGTCAAAAGATGAGAGAGCAGTTTATTAGGTAACAGTACATCCATATGATGAAATATTATGTAGACATAAAATAGTCATTGTCTCTAAGAACACAGGAAAATTCTTATAACTATTATATGAAAAAAGCAATATATAAATACATAGACATTTCTAGTTGTATCTCTAGTACTTAGAGACTGTCACAATGTGGGAGCTTAATAAATATTTGTTGGATGAATGAAATATAATATAGACCAGGCTAAAAAAAAGTATAGAGAAAATAGCTAGAACAAAATACATTAAAATATATCAAGACTTGCCTGTAGATGATTATCTACCTAGGCTATCTGCCTGCGGAGTTTTATCTTCTAGATAGTTGTCTGTGGCCTCCAATTTTTCTTTACAACGAACATGTATTATTTTATAATCAGCATCAAAAAAAAAACCAAAATAAAACATAACAAAAAACCCAATCCACATTAAGAAAAAAGTTTTTATTTGGGGAAAAAAACAGGAATTCCATAAAAGCTTGGCTGTTGATATTTCTTGCCTGTATAGTGGCTCTGCCTGTCCCCTTTCTAGAGACAATCTCTGGAATACCAGCTAATCCCTCAAGGGGGCGGGGGGGGGTGTCCCAGGGCTCTTCTGATTCTAACTGGAGCCAAACTCTCCTTCAGGAGCTCTACTACAGAAGCCACAACAATCCCACAAGCACGGTGGATTTTTTTTTCTTCCATATGGAGTTACTTACTAAAGGATTCAGGGCAGGCACCTGGAAGACAGACCACTTCTTCACAGAAAAAGGGTGTCCATCTACCAGAGAGCAGGAATTCAGCCTGTGATAAACTGGTGAGATGAAAGATATCCAAAGACAACCCAGCATGAGGCTGAGGGGGAAGGGCACACACGCACACATGCCATTTGGCTTTTTTTGGCTGGAGAGAGGGAAACATTTTTGGTCTTCTGCTTCTTAAATAAAACTTGAGCCTAGGCTATAGTCAGATATTTGTCTAGAGCCAAGTGATTTATTTAGAACTCACCAATTAAATGCCATTCAACAGACATTTAGCAAAAAAAAAAAAAAAATTTTAGAATTTTTAAAAAAAGATTTATTTTAAAGAAAGAGAGCAGAGTGGGAAGGGCAGAGGGAGAGGAAGAGAGAATCTCAAGCAGAGGCTGTGCTGAGTACAGAGCCTGACAGGGGGCTTGATCTCTAGACCCTGAGTTCATGACCTGAGCAGAAACCAAGAGTCCAACACTTAACTGACTGTGCCACCCAGGTGCCTGTAGCCAAAGAAATATTTGTATTTTAATACAGTACACCCATACCTGTTAAATTACTGGAAACTTGTCGACACTGAACTAAAAATTCAAACCAAGGGTAAGCTTCATGTAATTCTTTTTTTTCCAAAAAGGGACAATTTGAAGGGCTCAGTCTGTATATAAAACAAAAGAACAAATTCTGGTTAACATACAGGATAAGACAATTATAAACATGTTTGCTCAAATGATAATGAGCTTTAAAAAAGGAACTTTGGAATTAAAAGTAAATGTAACATTATATACTCCTTGTGTTGTGCTTTATATACTCCATATGATCTGGAAATAAAGAAGAATTTAGAGACAGATAATTTTATTTATAATATCTTTACTTCCATGATGAAATTTTACCAACCCTATAAAATTAACAGATACCTTGTCCTTTCAGATACTTTATATTTTATTGTATTTTTAATTTATTTGAGAGAGAGAGAGAGAGAATGAGTGAGGGGAGGGGCAGAGGGAGAAGCAGACTCCCCGCTGAGCAGGGAGCCCGATGTGGGGCTCGATCCCAGGACGCTGAGATCATGACCCGAGCTGAAGGCAGACACTTAACCAATTGAGCCACTCAGGTGCCCCTTATTGTATTTTTTTTAAACATCAAAAACACTTTAGCATTTTCAAACTTCAGAGGTTTTTGAAAAGTTTTACACACTACAGAGAAGCTAGGACTGAGGAATTCAGTCTCAGAATACATCCTCTGAATTTGACTTTTACATCTTCTCTTGCCAGTAGCTTTGGGGAAAAAATTCCTGTGTCTAAATAAGCCTCAATGGTATGAACTGGAAAAATATCATGTTTGAATTCCTAGTCTTTAATACACAAAATAAAATAAAAATGTTCTCATTAGCACATTAAGTGTGGGCTCTGCAATAAAACCTAAGTAGAATTAAATCTGGCTGTACCATTTACTAGAACTGTACACCTTAAGGCACACACTCTCAACACTCCAGTTCCCTCACCTGTGGAATGGAGATGGGAGTAACCACCTCATAGGACTTTTGGGAATATTAGATGAATCAGTGCACATCAAGCACTTAGCCTAGTGCCAAGAACACTGCATACTCATATAATAGAGACTACAATTCTTTGTATTACTGAGCCAACAGTAATTTACAGTGGCCACATATGATTCTGCAGGTTGATCTTGGGCAGGTACGTACTGATGTATATTCACCTATCTAAACAAATTGTAGAGCATATCTAACATACCTCATAGTGGTTATGAATTCAAAATTGTTTAACATTCATTTGTCTGGGAATGAAGGTACCAAAGAACTGCAAGTTAACTTTTAGAATTTTCCCCTCTTTTAAGCTTTTATAGCATTTCTTTCATTTTATTCCCTCTCGTTATTTAAAAGGTTAACAGAGATGTTACAGGATTAACATCACCAAAAACACATGATAAGCATTTAGTTGAACGCAGCATTGAACTAAGGTACCAAGTGCTGGAGCTGGCAAGGGAAGTGGGGAGCTACAGCAAAAAGACCAGCATTCTTCAAGTGAAAGTTTAGCATTTTCCTAAAAGTCATGTTCAGAAGTAGTATGGAAAGAGGAAACGTGAAGATCTGCTCAAAGACAAATCAGTTCTCAGTACTCACTTGTAACAGTCAAGATAGATATAGAGAAGATACTGCAGACCGTGCTCCAAACAATAGAGAATGAAGTGAGAATGGAAATCCCAACCTTCCTTGGATCTGTAGTCTTGAATGGGGAGAGCATCTTGCATCACACCCCCGATGCGGTTCAGTCTTAGCAGGAAGAGTTCAAAGTCTTCTAGTTCAGACTTAAGAAAAATTCCATTCCTGTTGAGGTTTCAGAGATGGCAAGTTACAAAGTTGCCAGATTCAGAGCAGACCAAACCACTTCCATTGTTGAAGTCTCAACTACTTAAAAATAAGGATTTACAAATTAAGACTGCCAAGTCTCACTCTACAATGATGTTCTGACTATATTTTTGCTAGTTCTGATGAAGGTTCACACACCACTTTAATATTTAAAGGTAGTAATGATAGTCTAGAGTTAACTTAAATATTTCAAAAACCTAATCTATCTCCATTTTTTTTGTGTGTGTGGTTTTGACTGGTACTATACAATCCACTTTGGCAACAGTGGTTAGCTCTTGAAGCTAGAGGCTTTAACCACCAAAATTTCCAAAATAGCCTAACAAAATTGTTAAAAAAAAAAACAAAAGAACTAAAGTAGAATAATTTAACTAGACCAACTACTAAACAAGAATAGAAATTTGCATTTAAATATTACTTTTTACAAATTTACTGTAAAGTATATGTACCAAAGGAGTATAGAACCTATGTAATGTGGCATTTAAAGAAACACTATGTAACCATTACCCATATAATAGATTATACCTGGAAGCCCGTGGTGTATTCCTCCCACTGCATGTCCTTTGCTACCCCCAGAGCTAACCACTATCCTGATTTTGTAATAACCATTCCCTACCTTTATTCATAGTTTTACCCACTCGTATATGTAACCCGAAATAATATATGGTAGGGTTTTGCCTATTTTAAACTTTATATATAAATGGTACATTCCGGATATATTGTTCTGAGTCTTATTTCTCATATTCAACATTGTGTGATTTATCCATGCTGATACCTGCGACTACAGTTTGTTCCTTTTCATTGTTATATAATATTCCACTGTGTGATTATAATACATTTTATCTATCTACTCTCTACCTTTGACGGTCATTACAGGTGCTCCTAGATTTTTGGTAAAGCAAATTTACATTTCCATTTGTGCTTCCTCTTTTGTGAAATGCCTATGTGCTCTGTTATCTTTCCCCTCCAGATCCAAGCTCTACTCTTCTGCTCTCTATCCCCAGAGGATCACCTGGACAGAAGACTCCAGGGTCCTCAGGCTTCCATTTTGGTTCACCCTATGGGAAATCACCATCAGATGATAAAAGTCAGAAAAAAGAAAGGATGGGGATACCTTGGCTCTCTCTGGGCTAGATGACTGCATGTTGGCTGACGCTCTCCATCAGGGGACACAACTCATGCCGGGCAGTTCTCTAGGTCTCGGTAACTATTCCTTTACCCTCTAGGCATTTAGAAAGCATACCCTAGTCCCAGAGTCATGAAGATATTCTTCAACATCTTCTAAAAGGTTTATAGTTTCACATTTGTCATTTAGATTTTCTACTTGGAATTGACTGTATACATGAGAGAAGGCAGAAAGCCCAATTTAATTTCCCCCCCACATTGCTATCCAGTTATCCTAACCCCCTTTGTCAAAAAACTGTTCTTTGCCCACTGTGCAGTGCCACCTTTGTCATATATAAAGTGAGCATACATGCAGAAGTTTGTTTCTATGCTCATTATAAATAAATAGAATAAGGTTTTATATCTGATAGGGCAAGTTCTTTTTCAGAGCTATTCTTGAGCCTCTCCATTTTCATATAAATACTTATAATCACCTTGTTAAAATCCACAAGAAAACCTGCTGGGATTTTTATTGAGATGGCATTATTCTAACGATCAACTTCGGAAGAATCCACGACAGGCTTGTCTTGCTCCACATCTAAAGAGAATGTTTGTGATGTTTCACCATCAAGCATATTGTTAGCTAGAAGATTTTTTTAGATACCCCTTTCAAGTTAAGGAAATTTGTCTCTTCTTAGTTTGCTAAGATGTAGCTTTTATTAATTGATGCTGAATTTTATCAAATGCTGTTCTGTATCTAGCAGGGATTTTTTTCCCTTTAATCTGTTGCTATAGATGTCATTAATTCATTAATGTCATAATTCATGTTAAGTCATACATATATTAGCTTTTTAAGCAATCAAATACTAAGCTACATATCTGATAAGCATTCAAGTTATACGCAATTTTACTTCTGGTAAACAAGAAGAGGATTCAGTGCAGTGGAAAGAACAGTGAACAGAAAGTCAGGGGTAGAAGAACTGAAGTCTGAAGTCTGGCCTGGGCAAAGCTCTTCTCTAGATCTCACTCCCCCATCTTCAGGTTGGGTAGGGCAAGACAGCTATACCTCCCCAATAAGTATAAATATACAATAAAATAAATACACGGGGAATAGCTTTATAAAACTTAAAAATTAACATACATGTTATTGTCTCCTTATATTATTTTTATAGCTTGGGAAGACAGATTAGGTGTAGCCATATGAGATGTGCTGATATTCAATCATTTTTGACCCATATGGCAAGTTCGCATGGTTCAATCTAACAGAATCATTTTTAGCAATGAATTAAAATGTTAAAGTCTCCATCACTTCAAGAGCTACTTCCCCTCACAAATTTCTTAACTGAGCAGTTCTCTTTAGTTCAAACCACATGCAGCATACAGCTGGGAGAAGAGTGGCAGACGTTACTCAATGCTAAGGTATCCTCACCTCAGCTCTTGCCACTTAGTCCTCGTCGCTGCACTGACAGCTGACCATTTCTACACCAAAGCACATTTAATGATTTGGGAAAAACCTTCACCTACAACTTGAGAGCCTATTCACTACCACATGATATTAAATGCATGTGATTTTAAAACCTCAATGGATGATAACACCCTTACAGTTCTGAATACTACGAAATGACCTTGTGTTGGATTTATGGCATTTCAGAGCAAAAATTACACCATTATTTTTTATTGCCCTTCCTTGTATTCATCCCCACAGTGACAATACCTGGCCAGCTGATCTAAAATTTCATTCCTCATGTAGCTGTTGCAGCAAGTATGCCGATCGATAACATCAACAGTCAGAAGGGGCCATCTGTTCTGCTCAAGCGAAGCACAACTGTTCTGAGTCTGAAATTCTCCAATCCACAAGATAATGCTTGACCAGTCATGGCGAGCTGTGATATAGCTCCAGAGGGCTTCAGGAGAATACGATTTGTATTCTGCAGTAAAAATAAAATACATTTAGGGGCGCCTGGGTGGCTCAGTTGGTTGAGTGGCTGCCTTCGGCTCAGGTCGTGATCCTGGAGTCTCGGGATCGAGTCCCACATCAGGCTCCCTGCTCAGCAGGGAGTCTGCTTCTCCCTCTGACCCTCCTCCCTCTCGTGCTCTCTATCATTCTCTCTCTCTCTCTCTCAATAAATAAATAAAAATTAAAAAAAAAATAAAATACATTGTAAAAAAAGAAAGTACATTTTAAAATAGCAATGAATTATGATTATTGACACGAAACTCAACACTAATTAAATGAACAAATATTTATGTTGTGAATATGCACAAATGATCTGCACAAATATTTATGTAACATGAATTATTCAGGCCCTCTGCTTATTTTACTATTTTCCTCTTTAGTGCTTATTTCATAATAAGTCAGCTGCAGGAAGAGCTAAATGTTGTTCTCATTACTACAGTGGTTAAACAAAACTTGGAAATTAGCTGTGTATTTCACTTATCTTTTCAGGCCTCTTCTTCCCTTTTCTTCTCCTTAATATAAATAAAAACTTTACCCTTCTATGAATTACCACTGTTTGTCCCCAGAGCCCTGGTGTGATATAGATCCTTGGTACACAAGAAGAAATATGAAGACTATTTGTGGAAAAACAAAGATTTTGTCATTTTGAGGCTGGGAAGAGAATTCTTAGCCTTGAAATCTCAATTCACTGAACCACATGGCTTTTCTCTTCCAGTATCACATTAGAAATCCCCTACAAAAATCTTAAGAGGTCTTAACACAATGACTTGCATTTTAAAGCAACTATGTTTCCTCCAAAAGGAGTTCTAAAATGGAGACTCATGGAACTATTCAAATACCAATGCCTAATTTAATCCTCATTCAATATGTTAGATTTTAGGTTCTTTCACACTTGCCTTCTGGACTTATCCTGGGGAGAAGGATGGATTCTTGTGTTAGCTGATTCCACCACTGAGCCCAATTTAACACAACTCTATGGTCCTGTTTGTTAAATTTATCTTTGGGATATTTCAGGAGTGAGTCCAAAACAGATTTGTGCTTGAAAATATCCTGTTCCTTTATCCAATACCTACAACAGTGATATAAATGTTTTTAATTTTGGAGAGAAAAGCATCATTCTTTTTTATCTGTTTATGAACTTCTACTCTTTTAGCGAACACATAATTCAATACTCTCATTTTTGTATCTGTTATCTTAAAAATATGTATGTGATTATACACATATGGAAATGACAGGAAATTCCTGAGTCCTCTCTGGATGATACAAGTTTCATCTTCATAGAGAATGTAAGTTCAGTTCCACATAAAAAAAAAAATCTGTGCTCACTAACAATTATAAACTAAACACTGTCCACAGTATTTTTTCCATATTATCAAAAGTGGGCTAATGAGACTACCTGGCAAAGGACTGGATCTGCATATTTTCTTGGAAATGTCCTGAATAAAACTTCTCGACTTGATGCACGAAGTCTATAGTTCTTTTTTCATTTTCAGAAAAATAATTTTTTTCTTTTAAAATTTCAACCTTGAATAAAAAATTAACCAGTGATCTCACAAAAATCAAGCACAATTGCAAAACAAATGTCATGAGATTAAATGCCATTTAAGAATTGTATTTTGAATTTTTGAGGTATATATAAATTCACACAAATTTTCTTTTACCACAAATGCAAAACAATCATTAAAAAATACAAAGGAGTTCTCATACTTTTACTTACTAGATAGTAGTTGAATATTAAAATAATTCATTTTGGAGTTTCACCAAGGTTTACTAGAAGATGTAAACTACATAGCCTCACCTTTACCTACCAAAAAGTCCCGTATATTTGTATCAGCTGTATAGAAGCATATCTTGAGCAACTGGTCTTTTACATCAAAGCCCTACAGTAAACAGAGAAAATTTTCAAATCCTTTACATTTTGTAACAGGGCTATTTTAACCATAAATATATGTTGGGTAAAGAAGTAGTCTATTACAGACATGTATCCTGTTAGAATTCTACAGCTTTTCTGCTCTTGTGAACATTCATTCTCTGTATTTATCATACATACATACTGCCTATCCCTGAAGTCCTTAGTGATTTTGCCAGAACTAAAGTAGCACATAGAACAATCTAAGATAATGCTAGGCTACCATATGATCAAAACTACAGGTATCTGCTATAATGATTCACCTGAAAACAAAAGTCAATGCAAATTGCAACCCTTACACAGTTTTACTCCTATATACCTCCAGAAAATTACCACGGGCAAGAAAGACCCCAACCATGCAGATTAGGGCCAGGTCCTCAGCTCAGTTCCAGGAGGCCTACCTCTGGGCCTTCCCCTTCTCAAATTAAGTAAAACCACGGAGCACAAAACAAAGGTATAAGCCACTAGAAAGTTCAAATGGAGACATAAGGGGTCGCACGAACAACCCAGAATGTCCCCCTAAAAATGAGGTCCTGGGCATGCTTTGACATGTGAAGCTTTCTAGGAGAAGCACTGTCTCCTTCAACCAAAGTGCGAAGTGTAACAGAGAGCAAATGATGGAAACTCTCAATAAAAAAATCTCTTCAAAAAAGTTCTCAGTACTGAAGAACATTTCTACTATTATTTCGCTGTACAAGCTATATAAATTTCTTAGTCTGTGACATAACTATGAATATAAATCAATTTTTCTATCAAGCAGAAATTGTATTAAATATGGAGATCTTTTCTTTCATTAGAGACTTTACGATCAGACAGATTATGCAACTCACCATGTTCTTCAAAAGTTCAGAGGCTTCCTTTATATTGTTCTTTTTCAAGTTGTCGAAGACCAAATTTAGGCCTATTCTAATCAGCTCCTCAAGTCTTTGAGCAGAATGATTGTTAATCCTAAAGAAAGTCTGTGCCTCTGGTATTTTGTTGTTTAAAATAGCATTGGCAATAACTTCCTAGAAAAAAGAGAAAACTATTTGCCTTTTAAGTTCCTTTTCATTTCCTTATTATAACATAGGACTTATATATTTATTGAGCACCTAATGGACTTTTATTGAAAATCTGCTGCTAGATTTGGGGCTTTGCACAGGGGAGATGAAACTGACCAAAACACAGATCCTGCTTTTAGACTAGTGGAAAATACACAAATAAAGTATTGAGTATAGTCCTGTATGATAGAGGCAATGATACCGGTATCCCAAGGTGCTAGGCAGGAGGATCCAGAAAAAGAGCATCTAAATAAAAGGAGTAACAAAAAGAAAAGGCTTCCTAGTAGAGAAGACTTATGAAGTGAAGTTTAAAAGGCAAATGTTATATACATATACTGAGGAAAGAGGACAAGTGTTCCAAAAAGAGGGACTATGGGGGGCGCCTGAATGGCTCAGTCAGTTGGGTATCTGCCTTTGGCTCAGGTTATGATCTTAGGGACCTGGGATCCCTGCTCAGTGGGGAGTCTGCTCCTCTCCCCATACCCCTCTCCCCTGCTTGTACTCACGTGTGCATGTGCTCTCAAATAAATAAAATCTTTAAAAAAAAAAAAAGAGAGAAAGGGACTATATACAAAGGCATAAAGGCAAGAAACAGTATCAGTCTTTAGGAACCTCCAAATTACTCAATTTGACTGGAGAAAAAGTTGGACAGAGTAGCAGATGAGACCTGAAAGAAAGCAGAGGTTCCATAATGCAGGGTGTTATACATGGGAGATGGGATTTATCCTAAAACTTATGTGGAGACATTGAAGGATTTTAAAAGCAAAAGGTGATATAATCAGATATATATTTTAGGAAGAATATTCAGGCAGCAATGTGGAGAATGGACTGAAAGAGATTCAAGCTCAAGACAGTAAGGCATTAGAAGGTTACTATACTAGTAAGAAGAAATAAAGACCTGTACTTAAGACCAATACTCAAGAGAGAACAGAAAAGGGGCATTCTTAACCTGGGGCTTTTGAGGGGTCCGTAAATCCCATGAAGCCATGTGCAAAACTGTATGTATGTATACATGAGCATGTTCACAAGCATGTGTTTGGAGACAAGAGTTCACAGCTTTCATCAAAGTAGACTACAACCTCCCAAAAAGTAAAAAATCAATTATTTTGAGTAAAAAGACCAGAGGACTATGAATGGCACCTTGAAGCACATTAAAGAGGGAAAACAAGAAGTGAAACCTGCAAAGGAGACTGGAAAAGAGAAGTCAAAAAAAGGAGAGGGGAAAATCAAGTAATTTTTTGGCTTGAGAATGAGAGATACAGAAACTGCAGTCACTCCAGGTACTTTTCCATTCCTCCACCCCAAGACCAGTGGTCCTGCGAACTCGCCAGGATGTCAAATTTATCCCTTTCACTCCCTACTGAGTCTTATCATCTGGGTTAAGCTATTTTGGTCTTCGTCTTTCTAAAGCCAATACTCTCCATGTGGGTGAAGGGATTCTTCTAGGTCCCAGTCATAAAGAGGGCAACAAGGTTTGGTTGTACTACTTCTATTATAAAAAGAAAAGCAAGCAGGTGAGCACAGAAAATTTAACTGGCAAGATATCTTAACTAGAATCTGAGGACACAAATCCAGTATACTTCTAAGATATAATGGCATAAAATCAAACTTTCCTAAGATGAAACCATCAGTAGTAATTTGATTTATCCATAGGTCAGACAGAATGCTTAAGTCCAAAGTGCCAGGCCCTAACCATTGAGGAAGTGTTAAGAGTATGCCACCTCACATGGCTTTGGGGGTGGGTGCCTGTCACCATATCCAAGTGGGCAGATCTGGCATTAAGAGGGAACTTAAATGTGTTCTAAATAAATGAAGCTTGTAGACATAAATCTGAAGTCGTGTCCAGAGATCCCCAAATCGGTAAAACCTAAACCCTTGCCAAAGATTCTGAATCACAAATGTAAAATTCTAAATTCTGTTTTGTTTTCTCAGATCCTCTAAATCTGGCAAATAAAAGAAGTGATAATTGCTCATATTTACCTCAACGCTGAGTTTCTCCCATATATTGCTCTCTCTTACTTTGGGAACATTTTCATTTACGTCATATTCATCTCCCGTATCTATTATCTTCCAAGGAAACTTTATCATGAAGGTTCGAAGTTCATTAATGTAGCTGGTCAAAATGTTCACTCCTTTCTGCAGATGTTCATCTAGTTCTACAGAAAAGACCAATTTGCCAGTTTCATATATACAAAAATATATGTGCGTGTATACATATACATAGAGAGCAAGAACTAGAGAGAGAATAAACCATAAGCTGTTATGATCATAAAGAACTCTAGAAAATGCCAAAATTTAACCTCCTTTTTTTAAATTTCGGACAAAAAAGTCTGAGCTTTTTCCTATTTACAAGTAGCTCTGTAATTTAATATAACCCTTTTCACAATGATTAGTCCTTTCTGTCAACTTTCCCAATATTAGAACCCATGTCACTCACTCAATTATACACTGACTTTTCTCAGCTTTAGTAAATAGCACTCTACTGGCTCATGCTCTCTCATGCAACAGGACCACTTGTATCGCTGTCCTGACAGGAATAGCGCAGTTGCACCCCTCTTTGATGCCATTCTTACCTTCATTGTGAACAAAAAGCTCTTTTATTTGTTTGTTAAGAAAAGACAGTGTAAGATTAAGCAACTGTTCTGAAAAGTGTTTGCTTTGGGTTTCAGAATCACTTTCTCTAATTGCTGAGCAAAGTAAATCCAATGCTGGTGTCAGCTTTTCCACATCTAAGGAAGAACCAAAGAAATTAACATGAACATCAGTATACTCCTAATAAAACTAACATATCCAAAAATACCATGTGGCAATACTTTTTTTTTTTTTTTTAAGAACAAAAGCGGTATATTTCCGTTGGACTCCCTGATAGAGAGGATAGGGCGGTATGAATGGATAGAATGAATGACACACATAGTACAAATATATTTTATTTGAAATAAAAATGTTTACACAGCTGAACAGGTCACTTGGAAACAAACTTGCTTAACTGTATTACTGAACAAAAAGAAAGCTGAAGCACAAACACCCTTCTTTTTTGACATGCAATTGGAGATAGGGAGGAAGTCACTACCTGGTTTTTTAAAAACCGACCTTCCCCTAAGGTCTGGTCATAGAAGTATAAACAATGTAAATCAAGCTACCAATACCAGTTGTCATATCACACCTATGTCATTTCTGTATTCTGAGATCACACATATACCTGCCAATAAACCTGGGAAGGGTTGCTGTATCACAGTTACATTTGAGTTTTTGGCAGGCAGGACTGAGGAAGAGTAATCTGGAACACGTTTTACATTCTATTTAGAACAAATCACTAGTATTCCCTTAAATAACAGGTTACAAAGAGAAAGATCCTGCCTGGAATGTATCCTTTTTCACTCTGGTTCATTTTTAGTTTTTGTTTGTGATTTACATAGTTGTTTGATTCATCTGCTTATAGTGCAATCCTGCCACAAAGTATTAAAGCACAAGATATCTATTATTCCTTCAACATCTGCATTTACTACATCCCTAGTAGGTCAACAGTTCTTGAATAAAAAAATAATAATAAATGGGTAGAACTCTCCTAAAAATGCAGATGTCTATAACTATAATGGTACTAGATGGGAAGTAGACAATGAGGGAAGAGAAAAAAGCAAATACGTTCATGTGCAGGGAATGTGGTTCAAGTCTTTGGATTTAAAAACAACTCCCGCAGAGAAGCTGGCTATAATGGAATGTCCAGAAAACTTCCTTTGTCCCCACAAAAGGACCTGAGAAGCCCAACCCAAACTTTTAAAAACTACAGTTATAAGATGCAATAAATGATAATCAAAGCAGTCAGAGGGAGAAGGATGAATGTGTCTTCCATTCAGCTAATTTATAGCATAGTCTCTTTAGCTACTGGTGGATCTGTAAAAACCACTGGAGTACCACATAAGTGCTTTGAAGGTTAGGGGTAGAAAAGTACTGAGCATATTACCTGTCTATATCAGTAACAGGACTTCATGGCTAGGAAAATTTTCTTAACAGTAAAATGACTCCAGGAAAGATCTCTCTTACCATCATTAAATGTGGAATAATAAAAAAAAAATTACTAGTAGATATAGTGAAAACAGAAAATTACAAGGCAGAGAACACAAAAGAATCAAGACGATGTTAATAGGTTCAATAGTATTCCATAAGGCTAGAAAACCTGTTAACATTGAAAGCCCTAGCAAAATATACTTAAAAAAACTTTGGGGGGGGGGGACGCCTGGGTGGCTCAGTTGGTTAAGTGTCTGCCTTCTGCTCATGTCATGATCTCGGGGTCCTGGGATCAAGCCCCATGTTGGGCTCCCTGCTCAGCAGGGAGTCTGCTCCTCCCACTCTCTCTGTTCCTACCCCTCCTCATGCTTTCTCTCTCAAATAAATAAAATTTTTTAAAAATCTTAAAAAAATTTTTTAAGTAATCTCTATACCCAACGTGGGGTTCGAACTCACAACCCCAAGACCAAGAGTCGCATGCTTCACCAACTGAGCCAGCCAGCTGCCTCTTGAATAATTTTTTAATCAAAATATCACTCTTGTTTATAAATCAGTTATTTATCATATGACCACATATTGAATCCTTTCTTTCCACATACCAAAGAATCCTACACTCAGCCTTTAAGCATTCTGCATTGCTTTGCCAATCTTGTAGCTGAGTATCTTGTTCCAGTCAATTTTGGTGTGAGTAACTGGAAGCTGCCTTGAATGTGGTGTATGATGCTATTTGACAGTTTTCACTAAATGTTCTCTGGGATTCATTTTCTGCATGCTCTATGATTTAATAAACTCCTTGGCAGTTTGGACTTCGCTTGAAACAGTTACTGAATCCTGCACATCTTCAGGACTAACCAAATGAACAGTGCCATCTTCATAATAATGAACCTGAATCTCAAGTACTCCGACCACCCGGGCTGTAGGTGGTGTGACGGTGAACTTCCACTCTGATCTCCAACAACCATTCCAGAAGTTTTTAGGCTAAAACTGGTGGTCTTCAATACATGCAGTGATGGTGTGTTGCCCATCTATAGTTTTAGCATAAACAGTACAGAAGCCATTGGAATGATGATCTTTCACACAGGCCCTTAAAGCACTGTCACAGGATTCTCTCCAAGACTTCAGATCCCTCCGCATTCTCTGGGTCACTTGCTTCTTTCCTAAGTGATCAAACTCAAAGGAAATTTTGTTTCTTGGATCTAAAAATCTGCTATTACTCAGATCACCATATTCTCTAAGACCTGACCTTCATAGGTGTGAACTGATCCATGTTATAATGGGCAAATGCATGTGCTGCCCCTTCCCTGAGAAGAATGTCATTATTAAGTAGTAGCTAGACATCGTTGAACACTTCATAAAATTCCCCTGGGGGTGCATGAGTGATGAATTTAATGGTTACACATACCTTCTCCTCTTCTGACCCTCGATCCTCAAAGTTGGCCATCTTGGGCTGCTCTTACTTGTTGCAATATTATTAAGCATAAAACAAGGACCAACGTCTTATTCTCAAAAAGGTCACAAAACTTATGAAGTGTTACCTGCAAACGTTAGTGATTCTACTTACTATTAGTCATTATTTACAGATATTAGTAGTAACTACCATTTTGCTGACCACCTATGCTTCATCTTAAGTATTGGCCTTGGTGTCTTATAAATGCTATCTCATTTATTATTTTCAACACCCCTGAGAGGTAATG
The DNA here is from genome assembly GCF_003265705.2 of Callorhinus ursinus. Lineage (NCBI taxonomy): Eukaryota > Metazoa > Chordata > Mammalia > Carnivora > Otariidae > Callorhinus > Callorhinus ursinus. The sequence goes on from NW_027397087.1 coordinate 11,207,952, forward strand.
TTGTAGCCCCTTTCCATAGATGAAGAAACTGAGGTTAAGAGGGATTAAAATAATTTGCCCAAGCTAATCTGGAAAGTAAATGGCAAAGTCAAAATCTGAAATTCAGCCTGTCTTGATTCCAAAACCATTCTTTTAAACATGCAGATGAAAGCAAGAAATGTGGGTTCCTGAATCCTCCATTTACCAGCTGCAAGCCCTAATAATGGGATTTCCATTTATCTCAGCATTGGCTCCACCTCCGGAATTCCATGAGAATGGTGGGAAATGTGGGTTTGACCCCAAGAGAACTGGTAAGCTATTTCCTGGCTGATTTCCCCACCCTTTAGGCCAAAGCAGTGCAGATAAGAATAGAATAGAATGAGGAGAAATCACTGACTGAACAGAAGTGAATAATGACCATACATTTGCTAATGGATCCCATTTACCACAAATCAAGTTTTCTAAAAATTCAAGCAGACATTGAAAAAAAAAATTGGAGCATTAAAAAAAAAGTTAGCAATGTAAGAAAAAAAGACAAAACTGCACCAAAATGAAAGAGAATGTTCTTAAGAAAGAAAATTTCTAATCCACAGTGTGAGAACACTACATTGATAGAAAAAAAGGAGGCTGTCATTTTCTCCATGGAACTAGAGTACAAGTTGATAAAACTTATCTGGAGGACGATTTATCAAAGCATTTAAGAATGTAAATCATGGGGCACCTGGGTGACTCAGTCGTTAAACATCTGACTCTTGGTTTTGGCTCAGGTCATGATCTCAGGGTTGTAAGATTAAGCCCGGAGTTAGGCTCCATGCGTAGCACAGTGTGCTTGAGATTATTCCCCCCTCCCGGGCCCCCAGCTAACACGCTCTCAAATAAATAAAATCTTTTTTAAAAATGTAAACTGTGTGTCTCTTTGATCTGGAAATTTAACATCTACACATTTACCCCAATAATTGTACACGTGAAATTATACACACACACACACACACACACACAGAATTTATAGCACATTACCAATAGTAAAAGTTGGAATGAATCCAAATGTCTAATGGTTAGGTAAATTATGGGATAGCCCATACAATGAAATTCTATGCTACCACAAATAAACCGTGTATCTATTAACAAGAGAGAGGTCTATATCACCAAGTGAAAAAAAAAGCAGATAATAAAACTGTATGTATAAGGAAAAACATACTTTATTACACTATCCCTCTAAAGCGAGGATGCACATGGCTTCCTGGTCCAAGAATAAAAGCTAGGTTTCTGGTTTATTACATAGGAAAGACAAATCTTGAAAAGAAGTGTTGGTAATGTAGCAAAAATGTGGAAGAGTTAGGCTGAAAAAAATTTTTTTAAAGATTTTATGTATTTGACAGAGAGACGGAGAGAGAGAGGGCACAAGCAGGGGGAGTGGCAGGTAGAAGGAGAAGCAGGCTTCCTGCTGAGCAGGGAGCCCCAAGTGAGACTCGATCCCAGGACCCTGGGATCATGACCTGAGCCAAAGGCAGACGCTTAACTGACTGAGCCACCCAGGCGCCCCTAGGCTAAAAATTTTTATAACAAGTCTCAATCCATAACTCAGCCATCACTAAATATCTCAGATAGTTGCAAGAGTGGGCAATGAAAGAGAATAAAATTCTCTTGAATTTAAAAGGTCATCTCTTCCTTCCACACTAAAAATACAAAGCACAGTACAGGATATGAACAATAAACACCCCACTTAGAATGAGAACATTTATAGATTCTTATAACTCCCTCAAGATTCCACAAAGTATATAAAATGTCATGACTGAGTTTCAGCAAGTCTGTCAGTCATCAGAAAGCACAACAATAATATGAAAGTGACTAAAAAGATAAAATGATAAATACCAATGTAGAAGCTTTTTCTACTTACTTCTTAAATACAAATGAGATGGAAAGTCATCAAGCTGATCAGGTACAGAAGATTTTGAGGATGGATTCAAAAGGTTTTCTTTGCTCTTCAAAAAGAAATCTACTGTGTCCAGCTGACGATTTTCTATCCCAGCCTGAAACAGTAGAAAATCAGAAAAAAATTACAATAGGTAAAATTTGGAATACAGATTTTTTCTTTTTTTAACTTTAGAACTTAATGCACCAAGACTGCAAGAGACAAAAGGCTACCTATCTTGCAGCAGTACCCTGGTTCTGGTGAGGATTCTGACAATGATTATGCAATTTGGGGCAAGTCTCCAACTTTTCTGAACAAAAATTTCTGCTTCAGTAAAAACAAGAAGTTAGATAGAAAACACTTCCAACTCTACTACCTGTAATTCTAATACTACTCAAAGCTAGGTACTTGGGAACCATCATCACAGGTTAGAGTCCATTTGAATTAAAATGTTAAAGCAGTATGATATAAAGTTCACTGAAAAAGCAGGCTAAAAACAGATTCCCATTTCTGACTGGGCATCTTGAGGAAGCTTTCCATATAGCACACTTAAAAATCAGACACATACACACACACACACCTTTAAAGGCTGGAAACAAACAAACAAAAATCCTCCCAGGATAAAAATGAGGAGGACAAAGACAAAATCAGAAAAGTAACAGCTCTAAAACCAACTGCTATTTGAAGGATTCTGCATCTTTTCTGATGGCCTAAAGCAGGGGTTAGAAAACTAAGGCCCATCAACCGAATTCAGCCTTTGCCTGTTTTTGCAAATAAAGTTTTATGGGAACACAGCCACACCCATTCCCCCATTCATTTCCATATTGCCAATGGCTACGATGGCACATCTGAGTAGTTGCAATAGAAACCTACCTGCAAACCCTAAAATACTTACTATCTGGCTCTTTACAGAAAAAGTTTACCACTCCTACCCTAAAGCACTGTGCCTATCTGGAGAGTTTGTTTAAATATAAATTGCTAAGCCCTACCACCAAGAGTTTCTGATTCAGAAAGTCTGGGGTAGGACTTAAAAATCTGCACTTGTAATAAATCTCCAGGTGATGGTGATGGTGATGCTGTTAGTCTGGGGACCACACTTTGAAGTTCTGGGTGTTAACAGACCAGGCAGGTTGAGGTGAGAGGTACTGGTGGAAGTTATACATGGAGGAAGAGAAGATAAACCTAGGGTCCACGCAAGGTGACACTGTCCAAAAACGGATAAACTGGAAATACCGGCCCCAAAGGGAGACCATAAAAAAAACTGCCTTTGCTCTGGTTGGTGGGAGGTAAAACTAAATTGTCTATGATTAAACAGCAAATATTCTTGTTCTTAGAAGTTACATGCCAAAGTACTTAAAGAGTAACTTTTAAATAGTTTGGCAAAAATAAAAGGTACACAGTCAAGACATATGTGGCAAAATGTTAACAGTTGGTGAATGGTGAAGGGTACCTGGATGGTGATTTTGCAAATTTTTCTGTAAATTTGAAAATTCTCAAAATAACATATTTGAAAACAATGACCAGGGCACCTGGGTGGCTCAGGTAGTTAAGCAGCTGCCTTCGGCTTAGGTCATGATCTCCAGGTCCCGGGATGGAGCCCCAGAGAGTCCAGAGTCAGGCTCCCTGCTCAGTGGGGAGTCTGCTTCTCCCTCTGCCCCTCCCCCTGCTCATGCTCTCACTCTCTCTCTCAAATAAATAAAATCTTTAAAAAGAAATAACATGATCAAAGAAATCCCCTCCAGTCTCAACTTACTTCTTCTGCCTCACCCCACTGCTCATTCTAATACAAATCTTTAAAAAAAAAAAAAAGAAAAAGACTAAATAGTAATTGCAGAAATAAAAAATAAAAATTGAAAGTAGATGCTCAAAGGATGTGTTTTTTTTATAAATTCCTTTAATTGCTGAGTAGTATTTTTCTTTCTAAGATTTTATTTATTTATTTGACAGAGAGAGCAAGGGAGCACAGTAGAGGGAACAGTAGAGGGAGAGGGAGAAGCAGGCTCCCCGCCAAGCAGGGAGCCTGATGTGGGGCTTGATCCCAGGACCCTGGGATCATGACCTGAGCCAAAGGCAGATGCTTAACCATCTGAGCCACCCAGGCACCCCAAAGGATGTGTTTAATAACAGATTAGACACAGCTGAAAAGAGAACTGGTGAGCTGGAAGAGAGATTTGAAGAAATTATCTACAATGTAACAAAGACTCATAGAGGTTAAGGGAAAATGAGGGAAGTATGTAAAGTCTAATTACTTCTGACTGAAGTACCACTGTGACTTCACACAACATGGGGGGAAAATACACATTCAATGTTCAAGCACACGTTAACAGTTGCAAAGATTGAGTACTTAGTAGGCTAGAAATGAAATCTCAACAAATTTTCAATAATTGGTATCTTTTTTCCAATATATATATATAAAAATATTTTGCCAATATTTTTCCACCAAAAACCATGACTCATCAGTGAGACATAAAATCACCTCAAACTGGAGAACACTAAAGACAAAAAGCTTGCAAAAGTAGCCTGAGGGGAAAACACTAAACCCTCAAAGAAATAACAGCTGATTTCTCAATGACAATGGAATTCAGAAGACAATAGAAAGTGATCATGAATGTTCTGAAAGAAACAACTGCCTACTTACAATTCCATACCTCCCAAAAATATCTTTCAAAAATGGCAGCAAAATAGACATTATTAGTTAGATAAAAAGTTCAGTGCCGGTCAGATCCTCACTCAAAGAGATTCTAAATGATACACTCTAGGCAGAGGGAAGGCCTAAAATGTGAGAAGAAACAAACAGCAAGGAAATGTATCATACCTGTGTAAAAAGAAATGAACCTAAATACATAATGCTATCTATTGTGGTTAAAAAAATAAAACACAACAGTAATTTAAGTAGGGGAAAAGTAAATAAAGTTAAAGCATTCAATGGGCCTATATTAACCAGAAGGGTAAAGTTATGAACTTTGGATTTGATAATGTAAATATGTATGTTTCCCAGAATATCCTCTAAAAGAACAAAAACTGAATATTTAGTATCCAAACTACCAGAGGTTACAGGAGCTCCTGGAGAGCTGATAATGTTTTATTTTTTTGACCTGGCTGGTGGTTATAAGAGCTTTTGCTTTGTAATTATTTGTTAAACTGTATGTATATTCTGTATACTTTTTTATACATGTTATATTTCACAATAAAAATAAAATTGATTAATGTGGTTTATTACAATAACAGATGAAAAAAGATGATTCATATGATTGTATCAACATGTTCAGAACAAGTATTCAATACAATTTCAATAGCCATTCATGATTAAAAATTCATAGCCAGGAAAAATCTTATAAAGACTCTTTCTTTCTTTCCTTTCTTTTCTTTCCTCTCCTTCTTTTCCTTTCCTTTCTTTTCTTTTGAGAACTAGAGAGGTGGGGGAGGGAGGGCAGAGGGAGTAGAGAGAATCTTAAGCAGACTCCTGGCTGAGCACAGAGCCCAGTGCAGGGCTTGATATCACGAACCTGAGATCAAGACCTGAGCTGAAATCAAGGGTCAGATGCTCAACCAACTGAGCCATCCAAGCGCCCCATAAAGATTTTCTTAATATACATGAGTGCATGTGCACAGACCCATACTTTAATAGGTAGATGTTACAGGTATTCTTTTTAAAATCAGGAATAAATAAGGATGCCCACTGTTACTTCTGAGTGATATTATGCTAGCGGTCCCAGCAGCAACATGAGGAAAAGAAGTAAAAAGAATAAGGATTTGAAGAAACAAAATTGTATTACTTTGATGTTACTGTACATTAAACATATAAAAACTTCAAGAAAATCTAACAAATTATTAGGATTAATAAAAAAATTTAGCAAATTTGCTGGATACAAAAATCAATGTATAGAAGTTAAATGTATTTCTTTATACTGGTAACAAACAAAATGTAACTTAAAAATATACCATTTATAATAGCAAAATCTAAGATAGTTTTTAAATATATATAAATGTATACTACATTTAAGCATATAATAAATATAAACACACATATATTTAAATATAAATACATATCCAAACTAAAAATAAAGCTGACAAAAGATGTTAAGCTCTTTATGAAAAAATTAAAAATTGTAATGTTTCATTGAAAAACATTAATGAAGGCATGAAAAAATGCAAAAAGAAACTTTGTTTATAGATAGGAATATTAAATATCCTAAAGATATCGATTCCTCCCAACTTGATATATAGATTTAATGTAATTCTAATAAAAATCTTAACAGTTTTTCATGAAACTTGACAAGCTGATTGGAACAGAGGGAAGAGGGTTAAGGGAGAGAGAATAATAAAGACATTCCTGAACAATAATCAAGTGAGGGATTTATAGACTGGCCCAGGACAAAGACCAATGGAACAGAATAGAGCCCAGAAACAAACTCATACATATATGGAAACCTGACACACAGAGATTTCAGATAGTAAAAGGAAGGACTTTAGAAAAAAAAAAAAGTTTCTGAGACAAATGGTTATCAAAAAGGGGGGGGGGGGGAATAGGTCGCTACTTCACACCATGCATAAATATAAGTTCCAAATGGAAAAGGACTTAAGTAAGAAAGTCACATTTTTAAAATTTAGGAAAAATATAAACATCTTTATGACTTTAAGGATATGAGAAATCACAAATTACATGCAAAAAGGAAAAGACTGATTAATGAAACTACACTAAAATTTAGAACTACATTAAAATCAAAGACCCCACAAAGAAAGTAAAAAAACAAGCCACACATTAGAATATATTCATTCCAGTTATAACAAAGGATTAGTATCTAGAATACATCCAACATACAAACTACAAACCAGTAAGAAAAACACAAACACCCCAAGAGAGAATAGGAAAAAGACATGAACAGTCACTTTACAAAAGAATCCAAATGTCATATATACATCAACCTTACCCAGAAGGAAAATGCAAATTAAAACCCATCATAATATCAGATTGGCAAAATTTTTAAAAATCTGGATATGCCAAGTGCTGGAAAAGACATCAATAATGAAAACTACCATGCATTGCTGTTAAGAGTATAAACTGATAAATCAACCCTGGAGAACTAGAGTATCATCTAGTACTGTGAAAGATGCACATGTCCTATGACCCAGCAATCCTATTACCACCACAGGGAAACTCTCGCACACGTGCTACTGTAGATGTGTACTGTTTACAGCAACACGGTTCATACAGCAAACAACTGGGGAAAAGCCTAAAGTTGGATAAAGATATATTTATACAATGGGGTATCATGTGTGAGTACAGTACATGTTTGTATTTCTGTGGTGTTGGTTGTGATCTCTTATATCCAATCCTCATTCAAGTCACACACATGCATGAGCACTGTGTAAGGGCACACTGTCGGCTCTATGGTCTGTAGTCACACTGCCTGGGTTCAAATCCTGACTGACTACCACCTGCTGTCCATGTATACCTGAATTAGATTTCCTAACCTGTCTGTTTTCCCTCATCAATAAAATGGGGTTAATAACAGTATTTCCCTATAGGGTTGATAAGATGAATGAAATAACACTTTATTATTACCATTAATATTTAAGAAAACCATACAGAAATAGGCATGATTACTTCTGGATAACAGATTTACAGGTGACAAATTTTTTTTCCCCAATTACTCAAATTTTCTACAATGATATTATGTAGTGTATAAAAGTAAGCTCTTCAACAAATGATGCTGGAAGAAATGAGTATCTGCCTGCAAAAGAATGAAACTGGATCCCTTGCTAATACCAGATACAAAAATTAATCAAAATGTATCATGGACCTAAATTTAATAGCTGAAACTATAAAACTCTTATAAATCTCCACACCTCAGTTTAGGCAATTGTTTCTAGACATGACACCAAAAGCACTAGAGATGAAAAAAAAAAAAAGTAAATTGACTTTATCAAAATTAAAAACCTTTGTGTTTCAAAGGACACCACTGAGAAAGTGAAAAGACAACCTGAAGAATACTAGAAAATATTTGAAAGTCATCAGAGTCTAGTACCTAGAATACATAAGGAACTCTTACAACACAACAACAGAGACAAAAAATTTAAAACTGGACAAAGATTTAAATAGATATTTCTCCAAAGACATATACAAATGGATAAGCACATGAAAACATGTTCAACATCATTAGTCATTAAGGAAATGCGAATCAGGGGCACCTGGGTGGCTCAGTCATTAAGCGTCTGCCTTAGGCTCAGGTCATGATCCCAGGGTCCTGGGATGGAGCCCTGCATCGGGCTCCCTGCTCAGCACGAAGCCTGCTTCTCCCTCTCCCACTCCCCCTGCTTGTGTTCCCTCTCTCGCTGTGTCTCTTTGTCAGATAAATAATAAAATCTTTAAAAAAAAAAAAAAAAGAAAAGAAAAGAAAATGCAAATCAAAACCACAATGAGGAGTCCCTGGCTGGCTCAGTCAGTAGAGCATGCGACTCTCAATCTTGGAGTTGTGGGTTCAAGCCCCACACTGAGCACAGAACTTACGAAAAAACAAACAAACCAAACACAAAAACAAACACACACACATACAAAACCCCCACAATGAGATACCATTTCAACTTCACAACTACAAGGATGGTTATAATAAAAAGGTCGACAATAACAAGTGTTGGTGAGGATGTGGTGCTCTTGGAGCCCTCACACACTGCTGGTGGGAATGTAAAATAGTGAAGCTTCTGTGAAAAACAAGTCTGTGGTTCTTCAAGAAGTTAAGTGACCCAGTAATTCCACTGCTAGGTGTATACCCAAGAGAAATGAAAACAATGGACACAAAACTTGTACACCACTGTTCACAGATTTATAATAACCAAAAAGTGGAAACAACCCAAATGTCCATCAACTGATGAATGGATAAACAAAATGTGGTACATCCCTATAATGGAGTATTACACAGCCATACAAAAAATGAAGTAATGATACATGCTACAACATCAATGACCCTTGAAAACATGCTAAGTGAAAGAAGCCAGTCACAAGAGGCTACATATTTTATACTTCCATTTATATGAAATGTCCAGAATTGGCAAATCCAGAGCCAGAAAGTATATTAGCATTTGGGACTTAGAGGCCACAAGAAATGTTAAATGACTGTTAATGAGTACAGAGTTTCTTTTTAGAGTAATGAAAATGTTCTGGAATTAGATAGTGGTGATAGCTGTACAAGCCTAAATACACTAAAAACCACTGGACTGTATACTTAGGTGGGTGAATTTTATGGTATGTGAATATTTAAAAAAAAGTTTTTTTTTTTTTTTAGATTTATTTGACAGAGAGAGACACAGCAAGAGAGGGAACACAAGCAGGGGGAGTGGGAGAGGGAGAAGCTTACCCGTGGAGCAGGGAGCCCAATGCGGGGCTCCATCCCAGGACCCTGGGATCATGACCTGAGCCGAAGGCAGACAACTAATGACTGAGCCACCCAGGCGCCCCTATTTTTTTTTTAAATATTTTATTTATTGATTTGAGAGCGAGAGAGCACAAGCACAGGGAGCTGCAGAGGGAGAGGGAAAAGCAGGCTCCCCACTGAGTGGAGAGCCGGGCACAGGGCTCAATCCAAGGACTCTGGGGTCATGACCTAAGCTGAAGGTAGAAGCTTAACCGACTAAGCCACCCAGGTGCCCCAAATTAATTTTAATAAAGTTGTCATTAAAAATACAGATTTGCACATAACATCATTAACTTTCAGTTTTTGACCTTTCAAGGGGCTATGTGGTATAGAGAAAAGTACCCTGTCTTTGATTCTAGCTTCAGCTCTTATTAGTAATGCTATGGGGCACTCACTCAACCATTCTGAGCCTAAGGTTTTTCATCTGTCAAATGAAATGAATAAAAAAACTATCCAACCCATCTCATGTGGTTATTTTAAGACAAAACTAGATAATGCATCTAAGAGTGTGCACTATAAAATGCTATACAAATTCAGGTTATGTTGCTTCTACAGCTGGAGATAAGAGTAAGGGGCACAGGTAGAAATAAAAGATCACTCTTGTTCATGCTTTCCATAACTCGTAAGTCTTACCAGCTTACTGCTGCCTCCATTCCTTGCAACTTCTTCTTTCTTAGTGTTCATTGTAATTTTATATCTTTTAAGGCCCAAAAGGGTAAACTGCAAAAGGGTAAACTAAGCACAATTCGGGTAATGAAATAACCAGAACTAAGCAAATGGATGGGTAAAGACTATGGTCCTTTTTGCTGCTAGGTTAAATTAATTCTCCCAAATCTTCAAAGAAGAGTATCTGACAGAAAATAATCAAGCGAAGTCATACAGACATTTAATTTTGTTACCTCCAGCGCATGTATGGGGATTGAGCACCTCTCCCAACCATTGAGATGGCAGAGAGAGTCCACAATGCTGGCACTTCCATGGATCATTAGTCTATTTAAAAATTCCTCCTGAGTCAATCCAAACAAAATCAGAGAGAGTCCATTTTCTGCAGGGAAAATAAAAGTTACCTTAAATAACTTATGAGGACTTAGGTTTTAGGATTATAACATGAATTAATTTCTAATTACTTAATACTCCAGTGCTGTAATTACAAATATATTTATTGGATACCAGGTACTACTATGACCATAGTTAATTTGATTTTTTAATGTTTTTAAAGAGGAGTTTTATTTTTTAAACACAGACCACAAGGTACATTCTAGTAAGAACAATGCATCCTATCAAACAGGACTAAATCTCACTTTTCTACTTTTTATTATCCTGCATAATCAATGCCTGGAATCTTAAACTATTTACAGAGATGTTACATTTCTGATTTACTAAGATAAAGCAAAGAGCATGCTCTTGACACAAAGAAATACATAATTATGCAAATTTGGGTATTAAAGAAGAGACACGTAGTTCCATCATATCATCCAATAGCTTTATAGGAGGTTACAGCATGAATGCTGAATGAATATATATCCGAAATACCAAACTTAAATGTCTACAGGGCCAAACAGGTGGTGAGACAAGCGCAAGAAAAACCTAACAAGAAAATGGCCCATCTAAAAGAACTGAAATTCAGCTCCAACCCATAAATTACTATGCAGGAATGCTGGCCTAGTGTTGTCAGATCTTACAGTTTTTCAATAACAGCAGGAAATCCTCTAACTTTATGTGTTTATAATAAATAAAGTCGTTTTTAAAAAGCTTAGATCATGCAAGCCAAACAAAATAGATCTGTGGTTCACTCATGGCCCATAAGCAGCCAGCTTGCAACTTTTGCTTGCACAGACGAGTCAAGTGAAGATTCCCTGGATTAAAACCAACCTTTATTACTCTTAAGACTTTCTCTTAGTATCTGAGCTGAGCATTTAGCAGAGCAAAATTAACCTTAATTAAAAATAAAATATATGAGACAACAGTACCAAGAGTAATACCAAATTTCCCCAGTGAAAGACTACCACTTAGAGGAGAGAGTAGGCACTAACATCCCCAGAGCAGAAATAAAATAGGTTTAACAAGCACACCTCTCAGCAATTCAACCTGATACAAGACATTCTCACCTGTCAAAACAAGGCACAGCTGCTGGTCTCCGCTAGTGTCTATAGGAATACACTTTCTGTCAAGGGAGAAACACTGCATACGCTGGGTCTCCATATCCCAAAGGACAATGGTGCAGCCCATCCTTTCCATTGTCCAAGTAAACAGTGCACTGAATCCTGTCACAGACATACAGGTAAGCTCAACATGTTCCTCTTGTTCACTAATGTTCATGATTTTCCATGATCTCCCTGGGTCACTGGTGTTGGCATGATCCTTCTGTGGAAACTTATAGTGGCTGTGCATTATGTGCTGTGGAATGAAGGCCCAGCCTGGCATACTGGTACTGTGGTTACCAGATTCAGGGGATTCCAAATGCAAAATATTCTGGAACCATGGAGCACAATAGGAAACCTCCAGTTTGGAGCTCTTTATTGTTTCATTCAATGATGATAGCTGGGCTTTCCACGACCTGGAAGATAGGGTAGAACTCACATCTGTTACAGTGAAAGGCACTAAATAAAACACTAATCAGGAAGAAGATGCATTTAAAAAAAAAAAGTGTCTACTTCTGTAAATCCCTTTAGAAAAAAGGTCCAAAAAAAAAAAAAAATGGAAATAAAGTAAATCCAAAAAGGGGGTTTCTGTACCTATCAACTTGAAAGGAAAACTTGGTCAGTTTCATGTTGTAGTCAGAATTAACAGGATCATCTTCATCTATCCCCTTAGGGCCTTCAATAGGAATGTCTTCTGGAGTTCTTTCACATAGTAGGTGTCCTGGGTGTTGCCTACATTTTAAAATGATAGCCATGGTCAACAATGATGATCAAATCCAAATCTGTGTTACTATTGCTCCTGTTAAAAATTGAGGGGAGGGGGTGTCACACAGAAGGAACAGTATAGACAGTAAGTTTCTGTGAACAGGACTCCTCATCTCCATTGCTTATAGCAGAATGACATATAAGAATCTGACCCATTTATAACTGTGTGGTAATGAATTGTTGGTAGTGTTCATTTCATGATACATACATATACTGAATCATTATATTATACACCTGAAACAAATATAATGTATGTCAATTATATCTCAATTAAGAAAAAAGAATTTGACACTTATGGGCAGTTAGCTTTACGAAGAGATAAGAGCACTTACTGTCTACTATATCACAGATGTGATAACTTTAAACTAGTGGCACCTGGGTGGCTTAGTCATTAAGTGTCTGCCTTCAGCTCAGGTCATGATCCCAGGGTCCTGGGATCGAGCCCCGCATCGGGCTCCCTGCTCAATGGAAAGCCTCCTTCTCCCTCTCCCACTGCCCCTGCTTGTATTCCCTCTCTCGCTGTCTCTTTCTCTGTCAAATAAATAAATAAAATCTTTAAAAAAAAAAAACCTAAAACAAACTTTAAGCCTTTCAACAACCCTATGAGGAAAATATACCCCCATTTTATAGATAAGGAAACAAAGGCTTAGAGGAACAGTGGGACTGGATTTGAACCAGGTCAATGTGACCGTAAGTCCAGGTTTTTAACTGCTCACAATGCTGTCACCACAAAGTAAGATTTAGGCTGAGACCAGGGGAATGCATAAGAACTAGAAAGACAAAATACAAGTGCAGGTGTACGTTTAAGAGTATATGCAGAAAGAGGGCTGTCACATTTAAGAAACACAAGGAAGGCAAAGGTGGCTAAAGCATAGGGAATGAGAAGCAAGGGGGTGTGAGATGAGGCTGGAGAGCCTGGCAGGAGACAGACGGTGCAGGGCTTTATGGGCTATTAAGGATTTAGTTTCATCTTGGTGGGGGGAAGCTAAATAAAGGTTTTAAGTAGAAAAGCAATTATGATCAGATACAGAAGAGTAGCTGGGGGAGAAAGAGAGGCATTTAAACACCCTGAGCACTTCAATTATTATTAACCCTTTCAACAATTTGAAGGTAGTATGTTAACATACATCTATCAAGGAGATGACCTAAAGAAGTCAGAGAAGGCAGGGTGACAGTGAGAGAAGAGGACGCGCGAAGACGGTCGTTCCCCATCCCCCCAAAGGAAAGGTGGATACTCTGTCCCCAGACTTTTCTGGCTATTTCTCTGATAAGCTATCCGTTTTAACAACATCACTCTGGCTATTGTACAGAGCATGACGCTGAGAGGGTTAAGAGCAGACATCAGGAGACCAATTAGGAGCTGTTACCTTACCTTAGTTCAGATAGTGATGACAGTGGCATGGATGAGAGTGATAACAGAGGACTTAAGTGGACAGATTCAAGAAACATTTAGGATGCAGAGTGACTAGGACCTGGTGATTCACTACATATGGATCTAAATAAAAGAGGTTTGAGATATAAAAAAGAAAGGAAATGGAAGAGTCCTTAGAAAGAAGGAAGAAATAGGATCCAGAGCACAGAGGGATGGGCCTTCATAGAAGGAGGGGAATCCACTGAAATACAAGGGAAGATGAGGAGATAGGTACAGGAAAGTGAGTTTGCGACTTAATGTGAGAAACTGAGGGAGCTCTGGTTAGACCGATTCTACTTCCTTTATAAAGTAGGGGGCATAGTCACCCATGAAGATTTGGGGGTAAAGAGAAGAGTAGAGACCTAAGGAAAATAGAGGTTTAAAAACATTGTTGTAAAGAAAGGGCTCATGAAAAATCATAAAATTTCCAGTTAATACTCAGAGACCAGTTGAAGGTAGCGAAAGTCAACTTATAGTGCTATCAATTTTCCTTTGTGGTTTTCTCACAAGGGCCTGGTTGCTTGCATGCAGGGACAGAGAAGGCAGAGTGAGGGAAAAAAAAAAAAAAGATTTTGTCAGACCAAGTGCTACCATAGGGCAGGAGCAAGAGTTTAGGGTGCGTGCAAAAAAGGGACTGAAATGAGGGTCAGAATTCATGCTGGAAAGGGAGGGATGTCAAGACAAGAGGGGGCTAGAGAGTGGAAGGTCAACTGACTGGAAATTCCAATGATGTCAGACAACAACAAGAGTGGGGGTACTTGAGTAAGTGACGTGGAAGGTTTGGGAAGTTGTGGTGAGATGTGTAGAATAGCGATGTGGGGGCAGAACAGTTTCAATGACAAAACCAGGGTAAGAGTATGGGAGCGGTCAGCTGAAGTAAACTAGTAGAAAAAGTCAGTGACAATGAACTGAAAGAACAAACCTAAGTTTAGGTTCTCAAGGAGCTTACAAACTCTGTAGGAAACATGAAAAAATGAGAGAACACAAAGCTATACAATTAAGTACCAAACTGTAATTCAAAGCAAAAGTGCTATAGAAGTTCAAAGAGAAATATAAAATGAGTATAAAATTACAAGTGGAAGGGGTTTTAGTAAGAAAAGGCCTCATGAGAGAGGTAGATCTTAAAGGATAAAATGAAAAGGAGAGACTAACATTCTGTATCAGGGGGAAAAAAGAGCTAGAACCAGGAGTGAAGAAAGAGAAACACACTTTTAAACTTCAGAGCACACTTAGAAAATAAAATATGCAGTCAACTCCCGAGAAATCATATTAAAGAGCATTCATGTAAATATAGAGATTACTCTTTTAGTTGGGCAGGACAGATCCCTAAATTTATTGTGACTAAAACACTAGCTTTGACTGATGTTAAAGTAGCTGAGTTTAATGCAATTTGTTCAAAGGAATGTGCCTAATGCTCTCTTCAGAGCTCTCTTGAAGTGTTACCAAAATATCCAAAGGAATGGAACCCTACACTCAAGGATCAGGGAGGCTGAGTAGGCTTCCTCCCTCCTCACCTATCAAATTATTTTCCAAGGTAGATGATTAGGAGATAACTCTGTATACACAGGGTATGTTTTAGTTGGTAAAAAATGGTCTACTGATAAACAAGCACATGATCTCAGAATGTGCTGATCATCCCTGCTTAAAGTTTTTTTCTTTAAAGCATTAAAGATTAAAAAAAAAAAGCATTAAGCCACTTAAAAAAAAAATTACAGTGGTAAGAAATTCTGGTAGGTATGTGAAGATGAATTTGTCATCTCTTATGATCCAAACAATACGCAATAAAAGCCATCAAAGTGCATTACCAACTACTCAAGGATTTGTTTATCTCATTCATATCACGTTAGGACCAGAAATCCTAATGGTTTTGAATGGCCCTAACTACTGAAAGTCATAAATGTGGACTAGCCTACTTTTAGATAGGCTGCAATGTGCAGGCTGGGGTGTGTACTTATATCGCTCATATCATACCTCTCTCAAACATTTTAAAATCAGAAGTCACTAGATTATCTAAATCAAAAACACAAAGAAGCATTCAATCTTTACTAATATAGATAGCCACAAGTGTGGGTCCTTCAAGGGAAACACCTGAGGAAATCCTCAGCTGGACAAAGCTAGCTTAGTATCTTATCAAAGTCCTTCAAGAGAAAAGTAATCCCTGAGGCTGCCAGAACCCCAAGTCACATAAGAAGCAATTCTAACACAGGGTAAATCCCTTTTTCTTCTACTCTAATAAAGCGCAAAAAGTGGGTAAATAATGTATTAATAGCCACCTGTGCTATTATGCATTATGTACTTGATTATTTTCAAAACTCAACATGAGGGGCGCCTGGGTGGCTCAGTTGTTAAGCATCTGCCTTCGGCTCAGTTCATGATCCCAGGGTCCTGGGATCGAGCCCTGCATTGGGCTCCCTGCTCAGCGGGAAGCCTGCTTCTCCCTCTCCCACTCCCCCTGCTTGTGTTCCCCTCTCTCGCTGTGTCACTCTCTGTCAAATAAATAAAATCTTTAAAAATAAATAAAACGTGATAATATAATCCATAGATAACATATACAAATCAAAATCACAACTTCAATATACATTAATAAAAAGATAGCCAATGGTCATTTGCACAATTTTACAGTAACAACCTCACTAGGTAGTAGCTAAAACACGATCTAGCTGCATAGAGAAATAAAACTGGTTTAAAAAAAAGCTAACAAGTACATTTTTCATCTTACAGTTTTAATTATTTACCTAGAATTGGAGACTGCAGTAATTTACATACCTGAAATACAAATCGAAGTTAAGAGCGATTGCAGAGTTGGAGGAGCTGACAACCACTACAACATCTAGGTCTTGAGACACTTTCAGTGAAGTAAAGGAAGAAATCTTGGCTGGCTCCTGTCGCTGCTCATTACACCTATCTTCCTGGGCAAGTGCTAAATCCACATGAGCTACATGTGTACCGTCCACTGTGTCAAAGATGTCTTTGAGTTAGAGTTAAAGAAAATGCCAGTCTTAAGTATGCCTCACTACTTCAAGCACAGGATGGGAGGGACCTTATAAACTTCATGGCTGCAAACTTGCAGGGATAGTAACAAAAGGAATAGCGGACACCGAGGCAGCCTTCATCACAGTAATCAGAGGACCATGAAGCTGGTGGCCCAATAAACCTGACAGAGAGCTCATTCAGCAATACTTGCTGAAAATCCATTCATTCGGTGCCGGGCCTTGAATGATACCTTGCTAATATTTTCCGCTAGTGTTCTACAACAGTGCTGTCCAAGAGAAATAGAATGTAAACCATATTTGTCATTTTAATTGTCTAGTAGCCTGATTAAATAAGTAAACAAACCAGTAAACCTAATTTTAGTAATACATTTTATTTAACCCTATATATCCAAAATATTACCATCTCAACATGTAATTGATATGAAAAATTGAGATATTTTACAACCTTTTTTTCATATAAATGTTCAATATTTGGTATTTTACGCTTGTAGCAAATCTCAGTTTAGACACTAAATATTCACTGGAAATACCTGATCTGTATTTAAACTTTGTAAAATTCTCATTTGAGAACTTAAATATACTTAAAAGTTCTCCAATAATTGAAGCAAGTATCAGCTTTTCAATTTGTAATTAAGTAAAATTGAGAATTCCATTCCTCAATCACTGTAGCCAACTTCAAGTGCTCAACAGCCATAGAAGCCTAGTGCCTACCACAGCACTGTTCTATAACCTAGCAACAAAGATGAAGTTAATGCAACATTTTATGACATTTTTACAAAAGAAATTTTAATTAAGGCTATTTTATATCTAAAGTAGAAAAACCATCCCTTGAATTCAGAAATAGAAGTTCCAAAATCACGTAAGGGGTCATTTTCCAAGTCTTTAGAACAATTTTGCTAATGATCTATGGATCTGCTAGAGACAAAAAAACTGTATTTCCAAAACCAAATTTAAAATGGTTAAGCAAATCCTATGATTCACTAATATGATGCAATCATTAGAGATAGGTGGATTACATTTATACATGAACATATCACATTATAAGCAGTCCTTGAAATCCTTTCTGGAGCAAGCACATAGGAGATATTTAACAAGAATGTTTTGAATAAATGGGTAAAACAGAGCATAATTTAGAAAGAACACAAGCTGGATGATTATAGGACTATGAAAAAACATGTACATGTTAGAAAATATTTCAATAGAATATAAAGCAACATTGGTGAGTATGTTAAGTTCATGAAGATCTTTTTCCCTGGAAAGTTTTACTGAAAAACTAACCATTTCTACCTATATACCAGTCCCTAAAACTAAAAGCCTAAAAAAAGGCTCATCCTTCTAGGTAGTCTCCTCCCCTACATATCCCCATCTTTGTTGCCAAGGATACAGATCCAGCCTAAACTACTCAAAACAAAAAGAATTCCTCTGCAGAGCTGTGTGTCAATAATCCTGTCCGCTGCCTGCGCAGGCAAGGGTAACGTGAAACAGCTGAGTACTCTGATCTCAGCATCTCTTTCAGGAAATACAAGGTGTAGGACAATACATTTGTTGATGAACAATAGTGATTTGTTATTGTGAAATGACAGAATTCTCAAAGATAATAAGGAAGCACCTAGGAAAGAAAAGATTATTTCAAACTCACTGGTCACAATTTTACAGTTGATAACTTTGATTTTGTAAACATAACACAAGCAGGTGAAACAAGAAACACCACTTTGTCCCACTCTAGGCAGTTATTGCTCAAACCCACCTAAGGAAGTGATTACTGGTAGGTAGGTAAGAGGATGAATAAAGATAGCCTACAATGTCTTTTTTCATTCTGTTTATGGCCAGAGTCTGATAGCACACCAGAAGATTCGAGGAGGAAAAAAAAACAACCCTACTTATCCTGGGAACCCCACAAGAACAATCAGATTTTTTTAAAAGAAAAAGATGGGGAAAAAAAAAAAAGGCGGGTGCCTGGTGGGCTCAGTTGGATGAGCATGCGACTCTTGATCTTGGGGTTGTGAGTTTGAGCCCCACTATGGGTGTAGAGATTACTTAAAAATAAAAAATCTGAAAAAGAAAAAAAAATGAACCTTAAAATCAAGGGTGTCAAGTATGCTACTGCCTTAAATAGAGAAGCCTGAGTACTTTGATTTCTGTTTCCCCGCAGCCCTCAGCATGGGTAACCAGTCTAGATCAGCACTATCCAATAGAAATATTGTCAGCCACAAACACAAACACAATGAAGTTTTAAATTTTCTAGTAGCTGCACTGAGAAAAGAAACAGGTGAAACTAATTTTTACATATTATTTACCCTATTACATCCAAAATATCATTTCAACATGTAATTAATACAAAAACAATTAACGAGATTTTTTTTATACTAAGCCTTCAAAATCTAGTATGTATTTGACGCTTAGAGGACATCTTAATTCGCATTAACCACATTTCAAATGCTCAACAGCCCCATGTGACTAGTGGCTACTGTATTGGACAAGGCAAATTTCCCTCCCTGATTTCATCTCTATAAGATCTTTTCCTGGAATATATAAGATTACATAGTAACGTCACAGACTTAAACATGCTGAAAGACCACCTGTAAATACTTACTGATATTTTGATCTTCAATGAGCTTTTGCAATGTCTCCTCGCTACAGCTATACAAAATGGTTGCATCACATCTTCCATCTTTCAAATTAAATTCATAGATAAACAGTTCATAATTTTCACTAAGAGCAAGCAGTTTGGGCTTGTCTGTTGGTGAGCTGCTGTTACAAGAATCCTCCCATACAAAGCTAAGGAAAAAGCGTAGATTATTATATTCTATTATCCACAATGTTTACCCACAACAGTGAGGTCGGAAGGGCAGAAGGAGTAAAAAACAATTCTTTAGGCCACATGGTAGTAGCATTAATCCCACAACCCAATTTAAGGGAATGTAAATTGCTCTGGGACGTACCCCCTCATTCCCCCAAGCCCCCTTTAAGCCAACAATATAGGAGTGAGGGATGAAAAGAGAGCATGGAGCAATAAATGATGGCTGCGTTTATTCCTTCATCTTAAATCCTGATGAAACGTTTAAAGGAATGGTCATAAGTTTCAACAACCAAATATGTATATTATTTACAAGAGGTGGTACTCACAATTAACAAAATAGGTTTTCCTAACTTAAATGCTTTCAATGACTTTTAAAAAGTGACTATTTGTATTTATAGACTATGAAGACTCCAAGATGCTATATTATGGAATAGTTCTATCCAACAGAACTCTTCATGATGATGGAAGTGCTCTATACATATGCGCTAATATAGTAACCAACAGCCACATGTGGCTACTGAACACCTGAAATGTGAATAGTGCAACTGAGGAAAAATGCAAAATTTATTAAGTCACATGTTGGTAATGGCTACCGTGCTGGACAGCTCACTTACAAAATTATTAAAGCAGTATAATGTCGACACACCAACAATGGCTAAGAATGGTGGAAAGAGACTAAAGAATGATGCTATAGCTTCAAATTAAATTACATTTAAAAAATTTTTAAAAGGGGGGCACCTGGGTGGCTCAATTGGTTAAGTGATCAATTCTTGATTTCAGCCCAGGTCATGATCTCAGGGTCATGGGATTGGGCTCCTTACTAAGAGGAGTCTGCTTGAAATTTCTCTCCCTTTCCCTCTGCCCTTCCCCCCCCACACACGTGCCCACATGCAAGCACTGTCTTCTCTAAAACAAATCTTTAAAAATTTAAAAATTAAAAAAAAGTGAAAGGGCCCAATTCTGAAAACAATACAATGGAATGAGAGGAGTCTACCATGCTGATAAAGTTTCATCTTTAAAAAAAGCTGTTTTCTACAGAATAAATTTTATATCTAAAAAAATCAGACTTGGTGCTCTAATGTACTTAAAGAAAAAGACTGACATACTTTATATTTCTATCTTTATACCTAAACTGATGATTTTTCATGAACATCCAATTCCTGTTTACAGTGAACATCTGGAAAACAATCTGAATGTCGATTATGGAAAAGATTAAACACATTAAGGCATATTTAAAAGGCAGAATACAGTTACACCATTGACATCATTAGCATATGGACCATAACATAAAAAAACAGGAATTTTCAAAAATAACTATAGAATGTACAGTTGATTCCAACATATATAAAAAGAACTGTTTACTTTGAGATAAGTAAACCCTGAATACTGTAAATTTGTCCTTATTTTTACCCCATGAAGTACTTGAATTTAAATCCAATTCAAATAGAAAGTCCTTCTTGACCCTCCTTCAATCTACTAATTTCATGCAGTAGCTTATGGATGCCCTCATTACTTCATGTGTGTGTCTTCTTTTAAATTCTCAAACACTTAAAGAGTTCTCCTTTTCTCTGCCTCATTCCTTTCTTTTCAGGACTGTGTCCACAGGTACTTAACACGGTAATAAACCGGAACACAGGAATAAACTGATTTCCGCTATGGAGAGATTCTTCCTCCTAGCATCTAGAGATCAGAAGTAAAAGAATACAAACGCCCAATCAATTAAAGCACTGGCTTATTTAACAAACAAATCTCTATTGTCAGGCACTGTTACAGAACCTGGCGATTCCAAGCTAAAACACATCTTAACTAAATGTTTTAGGAGATGGTTTCTAAACGTTTTCTATTAAAAAGAGCCCAGGGGTGCTGGCTGGCTCAGTTGGGAGAGCAAACCCCTCTTTACCTTCGGGTTGTGAGTTGAGCCCCATGTTGGGTGTAGAGATTACTTAAATAAATAAAACTTTAAGAGAGAGACAGAGCCCAAAGACTCAGAGGGCACTCTCAAACTTCATGACATAAACTCCAACCCCTGGACGGAGAGTTACAGAAGTGGAAAGTTAATACATGATTATAATTGTTTTTTTCTGTCTTCCCAAATCCTGCAAGCTCCACATATGTCTTACTAAACTTTTTAGAGACTGCTCCTATGTAACAGTTCGCGTGTAATAAATATTCGTTGAGTGAATAAATGAGTGGGCAAACTAGAATCTATCCTTGAAGAAGGCGGCGGGGGCAGCGCGCGCGGGGGGCGGGGAGGGGGAGGAAGTCGCTGTTTCAGGCACAAGAAAAAGGTATCAGGATGATTCAAATTAGAGATGATCCCCAGCTGCTAACTTTAAGGGATTTAACTGAAAGAAGAAAATGGGCAAGGTGCACAGCACAGTAACGATTAATTAACTTATGTTGAATTAATGAAAGAACCCCTACGTTGGGACCTGCTCCGGGTTCGCTGTGGCCCGCAGAGGAGTTGGAGGCCTTTTCCGCGCCCCGGGAACGGGGAAGAGAGGGTGGGGCTGCAAAGCGAGGAAAAGGTTCCGAGAGGGCACCCGGATCGTCTCTGAGGTGTTTCCCGCGGCTGTCATTCCTCTCCCGCCACCTCCACGCCTGAAGGAGAGCATTGGGGCCAGCCGAGCTAAGGCTCGGGACTCCTCTGACACTGCCCAGCCCTCCCGCAGCACTTACTGCCGAAAGGGGCCAGTGAGGCAGCAGGTACCCCCGCTCCGGCCGCCTGGCGCCAAGGAAAGCACTTGCAGGCTGCCTGCAGCTGTTAGGCTCCCCACAACCTCCTGCTCTCTGTGCAACTGCGCCCGGGATCCCAGCCGCCCCGTTGCCTCCACAGGGACCGGCACCAACAGCATAGGTAGAACCCGCTCCATGTCTTTAGCGCTGCGGGTGCCGCGGCCAGCAGCTCCTCCCGCGGCCTTTTCTGCAGCCATTTTGATTCGGCCATTTCTTCCGGTCACCTGAGCGCAGCTGCGCTGTGGGCATGCGCGGTGGAGCCCACCCTGTCGCCGCCTCGTGACTCTCCCCGGGACAGCTGAGCTGTCTCGCCCGATTGCGTTCCTGGTCTGTGGATGCTGGTGTCAGTTGCTCCAGCAAAGCTACATCTGCCTTTGCTTCAAGCCTTTTTACTTAACTACTTTGAAAGAGTTAAGGGCCAAATTTAGCGGCCTCAGGCACGGTGTAGCAGTTTTACTCACTCCCTAGCATTACCCTCTGCTTTCTTAGTCTAAATGCTTCCGCTCTATTGGAACCGGTTCCTGCCTCTCTCTTTTTGCTTTTCCTAGTGTGCTGTTATTTTCGTTTACAGGTCCACATGGTACCATGTCTTTGGTAGTGTGGACCGATCCATCATACAAGGTTGACCTGAATGTTGAAGTCAAATAATATCCCTTGTAAAGGGCAGGGAAACAGGGTAGTTAAGGGGTGGTATGGGTAGAGTTCCCGTTTCATTACTAGGCTTCTCAAGGAATTATGATCCAAGGTCTTAAGCAGAGCTGGAGAGGAGCAGAGGGGGTGGGGAAAGAAGAGGAGTGGAGGAGGAATTTAGGCAGTTCTCCTAATAAACATCAGTATCTTTCTTAACACATTCTTTTCCACAATCAGCTGGGGTCACACAGGTGACCAACAGGCCAACCCCTCCACTTGTGCTTTGATTCACATCCTCTTGTTATGAGACTTTGTAAAATTTTTTCTCCTGCTTTTCTTTTCTCTCCCTTTACTGGGGTGCTTTATCATGTGAACATGCTGTAATGTCACGCTCAAAAGAAATTCTCCCTCAACCTACACCAACCACTACCGTCAAATTTTACTTCCCCTTTAGAAAATTTTTACTTCTTTTTTTTAACGCCCCGCAGCCCATTTTTACTCACCCCCGCCCCCAGCCCCCTTAGACATTGCCGATGGGCTGGATAAAGATGGTGACTGTCAACTCTTACTTCCAGGACTTATTCTAAATTACTCTGCTTTCCCTCACCCCTGCTTCTCAATTCTTGCCTGAGCTGATGGAATAAACCTTTGAACATTTTTCTCTGCTTTTCTCCCTTGTTCCTCTAACAAGCAGCAGTCAGAATGATCTTCTAAAAATGAAATCACATTACATCCCCGTTTAAAATTCTGACTTCCCATTAGTTAGAATCCTGATTTTTAAATCATGGCTTATAGAACTAAACCCAATTTACCTCTCTCCAACCTCAATACCCTTCCACCTTATCTGTGTACTTCAGCCACACTTGCCTTCTTTCTGTTCCTGAAATATATTAAGTTCATTCTCATGTGGCACCTTTGTGCTCACTAGTGCCTCTACAGGGAGTACTTTCAGCTTAATTGTAACTGCTATTGACAGGCCTTCCTGGACCATTACACTCCAGTCACTTCCCCCCCAGTTTTGTTTCCACCAGGATATTTATCACCACTTGATCTTTTCCATCAGTCTCTGTCTAGCCAGAATGTAAGCTTCAGAAGAACAGGGAGTTTTCACTGCTCACTGTTACCCTACCACCTAAAACGGTGCCAGGTTCCTAAAAGGGACTCCAGGGATTGATGAATACATGACCTTGTTTGTCAACTTAAACCAAACATTTCATATCCCAAGGGGGATATTTACAGCCAACCCTATTAGCTTAGCTACTCTCTTTATAAAAAAAGATCAGCAGTGAAGAAATTTCCAAAGTCATACTTTTGTTAGACATAACAAGGCCTTGTCCCTTTTATTAAGGCATTTTTGGGGCATTCACACATAAGAAAATGACTTTCATTATACCTAACTTATGACAAGTTTCAACACATCATTTTATTATCTCTTTAATTATACCTTATTATGTCATGCTCTTTTAGGCATATCTTCAGGTTTTAAGGAGAACATAAGAAAATGTTTTGGGTGAAATCTTCCAATATATCAAGGCATAAGAAGTGTCCTCAGACTCTCTAGATCCCTGTAGACCTAGCCCATACAGCTAGTGTCTGATGATTAAACTTTTCCCACATATACATATTTCAGAACTGGATCAGTAGACCCAAGCAAGCCTACAAAGAACAGATTTTTAACTGCAAACAAGTCTATTTTCTAAAGTATTTGTGTGACTTGATTACTATCTGACCCTTTCCAGCAGCTGGTAAATTCTGAGGACAGAAGTGACCTTCCTGTTGCTCATGCTTTTGTCTTAGATTAGTTGTCCCTCAAATATTTCTTGAATTAACAATTAACAATTCAGCTTCTTATGAATGCTTGCCCTGAAGTAGCTTGGCATGATAAATGAGCAAAGCATCTGGGAATAAATTAAAAGGTTTGGCTGAAGAAATAGGCTTCAGGATCCTAACCCGGGCAGACTGGTTACTGGGTAAATGCTAGTGTGTCTAGAACTACTTCTAAATACAAGTTATCCTCCATACTCTTGGGTTAAAAGAACTAAATGACAGAACCTAGATAGGGCTTGAACAAGGGGCTATGACCTCTTTTCTGCCATCGCTTACTCCATCCTAGCCTCTAGGTGCTGTACCAATGGTTTGTCCACATGGTGACAGAACAGAGGAAGAAG
Source organism: Callorhinus ursinus (assembly GCF_003265705.2). Classification (NCBI taxonomy): domain Eukaryota; kingdom Metazoa; phylum Chordata; class Mammalia; order Carnivora; family Otariidae; genus Callorhinus; species Callorhinus ursinus. The sequence goes on from NW_027397087.1 coordinate 11,232,899, forward strand.
GTTGCTGGGGAAGGCTAGGGGTTCTGCCAGAGAGGCTGTTGGCATTTGGGCTATCTCCCAGGCAATCAGAACCACCATGTTGGTCCTGGAGGGCAGAGAAGACAGAAAAACATCAGAGTCTTTGTATCTATGCAGGAAATAGACTCAAGGCCAAGGTTCCTATTTTCCCACCACCACTATCACCTTCTGTGCTTGTAACAGTTAAGAGAACGTTTGCATATTTTGTATGTGCCAGGCAATGCTTAGTGTTTTACATATCCTCCTTAAGAACTCTGGTTATTATCATTATCCCTAGGTTATAAATGAAGTAACAGGCTTAAAGAAGGGAAGTAACATGTCTGAAAGTTGCAGTGCTTATAAGTGACAAAGGCAGAATTCCAACTTAGGTCTGTTTGACTCTAAATCTTGTCCCCTTAATCATTGTTTTACTGCCTTCCATGGGAAACCAGCACTCTATAGGGCACTATAGAAAAAGGAAAAAAAATGAAAAGGGAGAACAGTTGTAACTCTGATATTTTTCTCTTCTCTGTCCAACTTCCTTACCAATACTTGAATATACTACTCAGGTAATATTTCACCTGGCTCAGTCTCTACATCCCAGGGGCACTGAAATAGTATATTTACAAGGCCTTTAAGATCTTACCATGCTGTATGATCACTACTGGGCTCCTCAAGGGAAGACTCCAGAGATACCAGCTGCTCCCCATGACTCAGTAGGGCATAGAGCAAAGATATTCCAAACTGCAAGTGAGACAGTATGCAAGGTAAAAGTTCACCAGAGGCATTCAGTGCTTTCCTGGCTCTGCTATTTTCCCCAACTAAGAGGGCAGGTTCCCATGTAAAACTGGAATTCAACACTGGTCAAACTGTCAGATTTTACAATGCCTGGCGAAAGAACGCTCAGACCTTTCAAAGGAAATCACTGCTCTGAACTTTCCAAAAGATCCTTGTGGAGAGTTGATTAAATGCACACTTGTGGGTCTTACTCTCAGGAGTCCGCCTATAGATGAGGAATAGACTCAGGAATCTGATGCAAGTAGTTTGTGGACCCCACTGAAAGCAGCATTGCTTTAAGCAAAGATCTTCAGAGAGGGGTTCACAAAATAATCCATTGGGGTATTAAAAGATATCAGAACTTTCACGTCTAGAGTCTCTGCATTTAAAATTTTCTATCTTGTGTTTATTATGTACTTAAGTGTAGTGTTATATGTATAGAACTTCTAGACAAGCACATGGGTGATAGGGTTCAGAACTTTTTACTAAGAAGGATACACCATCAGAAAAGTTTGGTGACCTCTGCTTGAGAGGTCCCCATCAGCACCATCCTCAGGGAGCCTTTTAGAAAAGCAAATGCATGGGCCACACCCCAGGTCTACTAAATGAGACTCTCTTGGAGTGTGACCGAGGAACTCTCCAGGTGATTCTAGTGCTCACTAGACATGGAGAAGCACTACAGAGAAGATGGAGAGGTAACATTCCTTTGGTTATTCCTTGCCAGGGATACCAACTGGAGGCCATCTGTGGAAAGAGAAAAGCCTCCCCACTATGCTACCTGGTTCTGAAGCACCAGAGTGACGGGCCGCTCTGAGGAGCCAGGTGGAAACAGCATGAGTCCCTGAAGTCCTTGGAGGAGTTCATGGAAGGTCAAGTGATGGATACATTTGCCCAGAGGCTTGAACAACATTTGTAGAGCCTGCAAGAAGGTAAGTGCCTCTCTCAGACTCCACTACAACTTCACCTCCTACTTTGCCTCTACCCCCTTTTCTTGATGACCTGTTTTTGGTACTTTCCTGGTCGGGTTACTTAACTAAGCCTATCACCATTCAGGTCTCTCCAACCTTAATACTAGTCCCTCAATACCCACTTACTCGGAGGCCTTCCCTAAGAAGGGTAGATATGGGGCTCAATACTTCTCAAGGAGTCTTCATCTTCTCAAACCTCCACAGGCCACTCACACCTGTGCAACCACATGCCTGTGTTTTTTGGTCATTGTACCTCAAGATGATCAGTTGTTACTATAGTAGTTGGTTCTGTAACGTCCTCACCCGAGGGTGTCAGGTTTGGCACCTCTCCCTGCCCAACACTTTCTTGGGCATCTCTGGGGGTGGGGGGACAGAGAATGGAGAGGAGAGGTCCCTAACCCATCCACAACACCATCCTCTTCTCTCCTCAATGCCACAGTACCTGATCAGCTACATCCCTCCTGACTAGGAGGGGCAAATGGTGGGTGATAGCCAGAAGAAGGCTAACAGCTCGATCCTGGGGCAGGAAAGGGAGCAGCCTTGCCACTAGAGCTTTCCCCTTCCTCACGGAGAGCACCTGCAGGAAACCATCTGCTGCCTCCCTACATGTGAAAAAGGAGAACATTTTCAGGGCTCTGCATAGAGGGCTCTGGCTACATGCCAGAAAGGAGGGGCAGAAGGAAAGCTCATGTGTTTGCTCATCATTCCCTTCCTGGGCTGGAGGTGTGACCCTCCCACACTCACTCCAGATTATTCTGCTCCTGGGTCTTTAAGGCCTGGAAAAGCTTCTCAACCTGGTTGCTCTGCTGTTCAGAGTAGCAGGGCTGTGGTGGCCCATCCTTCTGAGCCTCCTCTATCTCTAGTAACTGAAGAAACATCTGGGAATTCGAAGGTGGGAAAAGAAGAGTTCAATCTGAGCAATATTCCATTTCCAAGGGTAAATTAGGAACTCATCCTTAAGGAGTTGATATCTCACCTTCTCAATCCGGGACAATACCTGAAGCCTCTGACTGCTTGCAGCTCCTAGCTCCTAGGAGAGAGTCCCAGGCTGTCAACCACACCTTCATAGCAATAGCACCAGGCCTCAGGTGAGCTAGAAATGGAGCTGGAAATGCTAACACAAAGTCTGACCACACTTCTTTCTCACTCTTAAGTCACAATCTGATCTCAAGCAAGAGAGTGCCCCTGTCCTTTCTCCAAAACAGGGGAAATAAAAAGGGTTGTGGGAGGGACACCTGGGTGGCTCAGTCAGTTAAGTGTCTGCCTTCAGCTCGCATCATAATCCCAGGGTCCTGGGATCGAGTCCCGCATCGGACTCCTTGCTCACCAGGGAGCCTGCTTCTGCCTCTCCTTGCTGCTCACCCTGCTTGTGCTCTCTCTCCCCAACAAATAAATAGATCAAATCTTTAAAAAAAGGTTGTGGGAAGATAGCATTTCTACCTGCTCTTGGGATCCATGGGGCACAGCATCAATAGCTCGGCGAGGGCTAAAACACGTTGATACAGCTACCTGGCCCAGGGAACCCTCGATTCGAACCACTGCACAAAAAGGAATCAGGACAAGCATATTCCCCACCTCTTTCCACACTCTGTCCATCCAGATGTCCATCCCAACCCAGGAGGTCAGCCCTGGTCCTACCTGACTCGTAAGCCTCTGCCTTCTGAATGTAAGGCGTTACCAGCTTGAGAGATTCAACCTTGCTCCTTCGCCCAAGTAGCTCTTCATCTGTCTGCTTCTTCTCTAGTTTCTGATAATATTCCTGAGAGTCCATGGGATAGAAAAATGTATCCTCATCTTCTGAACTTAGAATTAAAGTTCTTAAGTGCAACTTCTTAATATACCCTTTCCTACAGCATTCATTCCAGAAAGGATCCTGGCCCCTTCGGCCCTTCTGCCAACCACTCTGAAGCATCTTGAGTATCCTGGGCCTCATGACATCTGGCTTGGGGGGGGTCTCCATACTGAGTACTTGAAGAGCTAGACACCACCACCAGATCTGATGAAAAGGCAGAGAGCCCAAGTGGAGAGCCAGGAAGCAAACCCATGTCAGCATCTGCAACCTTCTTGAATTCCTTCCTCGTTGGATACACACTGCACACCTTTCCTCCCCGCTCCCCCTTTTAGTTTTGTGATCCTACCCGTGCTTTTCAAAAATCAGAGTTATCTGATGGCATGAAGACCATCAGCAGCTTGCAGTACAGAGATACTACTATTGTCAATTGGCCAGTAGCTAATAGCACTCTAGGCCAGTTTTAGGCTTCTGAAGAATGGCTCAGCAGCTCTAAGGTCTTCTTAAAGAAATCTGTAAAATCCCAAGCTAAAATAAAACTACTGACCAAGTCAAACAGGATTTAAATAAAGCTCCTTCATTTAGGAGCAGTGCCAAAAAGTCAAGAGTGTAAAAATATTTCAGTCATCTGGGGAGAAAGAGTTTTTGAAGCATGGTGGAAAGAGAGGAAGAAATTAGTCTAAGTAGGAAGGAGATAAAGGTAGGAACCTTGGTAGGGGGCTCACGGAGGTTGAAAACAAAGTGGAACACAGCTTAGACAACCCCAAAACCCGTAAGCAAAGCTTGCCTCACAAATAAAAGACAGGGAGAAGAGGGTAAGGAGTTAAGACCTCTGCCGGCATTTATTCAATTTAACAAGTTGAATCCCACCATTTATAAAATTCGTGTCTAAAAAAAAGCAAAAAGTAGATGAATATTTATAACACAACATTTCTAAGACCCACAGAAGTATACAAAAGTGGAAAAGTCCATATTTCAAGGCTGAGTAAGGGAAATTCTTGGCAAAGAATGAAGACAAAACCTCAGTGTTTGAGGGAATTGGAAATAATCCCGTTTGTCTGAAGTGTAGGAGATTAGAGGGGAAGGATCTTGGGATGTCAATTTTAGAAATATGGCCCCTATCCTGTAGTGATTGCCCCTTCCACCTGACTGGACATGGCCCCTAAGAGCTGGAGAGATGATCCAAGAGGGCCCATGGAGTCCAGGCCCATTTGATGCTAAGGTCAGAAAAGCACCTGGGGCTCACCTGATAGTAGTAGTCATCCAGGTGGGGGTTCTCACTCTGCAGCTGAACCATCTGTACTTTTATCACCCAGTCTTTCTCTTTTCGGGTCATGAGGTTAACATAGGGGTCTGGCTGCTGAGACCAAGGCTTCTTGGCTGGGGGACTTCAAGCCAGAAGGGTACATTCCTTGAGACCTACCCACCCCTGCACAGTGAGCTTCCCAAGGAGTGGTGAGCAAGGAGGGATGGAACAGAGTACAGAGGTGGGCAACACGGGGAGAGTCGTATTTGTGCAGGGGCTTTGGGGAGACACCCAATCACATGGGGATACCCAGCATGCAAGTGAGCTGCCCTCAACCCTGCTGCTCATCTAGGCTTTACCTTGGTGTTCGACTGTGTTGCTGCAGCTGCAAGATCCGTTGGTGCTGAGGGTGGAGCTGGGTCAGATGACTAGGAAGACTTAGAAAGAAACTTGGGCTGGGTCAAAGAAAGCACTCAGCTCCCTACTCTTCTATCCAGTTAGCCTCTAGTAAGCTCAGCTGGGCATCTAAGGCAACCCTACCCTCTCCGTGTGCCTCCCCAAAGTCAGCCACAGGAAACAGTACAACCCCGGCTCAGCAGGGCTCACATTCCCCTCTGGGATATATTGTCCTGCAATTTGGCTGCAAGAAATCTTGACACAGTAGAGACCCATTTGGCCTGGTTGTTGGGAGTTCTGAGTCCTAATCTCAGTTCTGCCATGCCAGCTAACCTCAAGTAAGTTCTTTTTAGTCCCCCTGGGCCTCCACTTCCTCCTCTATGGGGGAGAAGGGACTGGGCTCCACTGCACACTTCTGACTAGGTTTCTATAGGTGTTTTTCTGTGGCACCCGGTAGGCGGCCCCCATCCCTCCTCAGCCACTATGTCCTGAAACCTCCAGAGAAGAGCTCAGTCTGGGGGAGATGCTGGGGGGCCTGGCGCCCCAAGCCAGTACCTGAAACTAGGGGGCCAGGAGGTTGGCAGGCTGAAGAGAGTTGGGTCTGGCGAGAGAAGTCGAGGTCCAAAGTGCCGTGCTGGAGAGCTGGCACTGGGAAAGGTAGTCCGGAAAGGAACTGGAGAGAGGTAGTCCAGCGTCTGAGAATGGAATTCAGAGGTCTGGGAAAAGGGCAGCTCCACCAACAGAATGTGGCTCCGTTGCCACAAGGGCCTCCTCCCACCTTTATATTCTCACCTGCCTTTCCTCCCATAAGAACCTCACCCAACAGGGTTTGTCACCTCCTCGGGGACAGCTCTTCAGTCCCTGACATGTGGGGGCATGTGCCTTTCTGGTCTGGTAAGTCAACACCTGTTTCTCTCTCTCGCTCTCTCTCCTCTCTGTGATAGTCTTTTTTGTCAGGCTCTTGTGCCTTCAGCCACTGCGGCAATGCTTGTCTGCCTCTTTGTGGACTCCTCTGAAGCCCTCCTCAGAGCTGCAATGGTCTTCTCATTCTCCCTGCAGGATTTCCTGCAATTCCTGTTCTCATGACACAGTTAACTTAAGGGCAGCTGCTCTTTCTAGCCCTAAGCTCCATGCTGCTCATCTGCTGAAATGTAGGGAGGTGGAAGTAGGGCTCTGGTTTGTCCTTTTCATATGGACAGCCAGTTGTCCCAGAACCACCTTGGTCATTTACCAAGCGTCACTACATTATAGGTGTCTCCCACCTCCCATACCTACACCTCACTTGGGGTGCTTCATCACCAGAGCAAGGTCAAGAGCAGACAAAGGGACACTCCACATGCTCCTTCTCCACACACCATTACTTTCTCACAAGATGGAGATTGAAGTGACTCACCTGCCACAGAAAGTGCAAGGAAGCAGGGGACATCCCCAGCACACCAGAGGCTTTGATTCCAGAGGAGTTGAGAAGGCCTCTCTGGAATGGGAGGGAGGACAACAGGCTTGAATGAGCTCCTGAGGTGTCTTCATCAGTCATCAGTGTCCATTGGGTGTGGAGTGCAGGAAGGCCAACCACTTCAAATATTCAAGTCAGTGGTAGCTTGGCCTTCCCTTGTAATCAAAAATCAACTGGGTCAGGACCTCCCTGCTTCCTCTGAGGGGAAGCAAGACTGGTATCTCAGGAATAGGTTGGGGGAGACTCTGATTTCATTTCTTTTTTTAAGGTTGTTTGTTTGACAGAGAGAGAGCACAAGCAGGGGGAGCAGCAGGCTGAGGGAGAGGGAGAAGTGACAGACATGGGGCTCAATCCCAGGATCCTGGGATCAAGATCTGAGCCCAAGACAGACGCTTACCAACTGAGCCACCCAGGCGCCCCAGGATTTCATTTCTATATAGGAATCCTTGTTTCTCTCCACGGATTGTGGAAATCCAAGGGAATAAATACCATGAATGAACTGCTGAGACACAGGGGCGCAGGGCCAAGGATGACTCACCTTCAGTACCAGGAGTTCAACCAGCACCTATGAGCTATGCACAACCCTGCTAGGACCTGGTTTTTAAGGTGAAGACAGCATCAGAAACTAAGAGGGATAGGAAGAAAGAGGCAAGGAAGGAAAGAGTCCCTACTCAGGTTCAAGCCTGAAATAGAAAGTGTTAACCCAGAACCTATTTGAGACAGGTGTGGAGAACGTGTAGTCATGGCCCAATGGTTAAGGCAACGGACTAGAAAGGGGTGGAGAAGAGAAGGATATCTAGCAACCGTCTTCGAGCTGCGGAGTGTTCCGGCCAACTGTCCCCCCCACTCCCTCCTGCCCTAGTTACCTGGGTGTTATGGATAGCACTGAGGACAGCTGGATCCCCGAGATCATGCTCTTCCTCCTCCACCTCTTCCTCCTCCTCCTCCTCCTCCTCCGGCTCTGGGGCTAGATCTGGATCCAGATCCTCCTCCTCTTGCTCCTCCTCCTCCTCCAACTGGGAGACAGGCACCAGCTCCTCCTCAGGAGCCAAGGAGCTACAGGACTTGCTTGGGTCTTGGTTTAAGTAGGGGCCTAAGGATGGAGTAGATGGGGACTCAGGTGTGAGGAGTCTCGTCTAGAGAGGCTACTTCTCAGTAACGCTTCTGTTCATAAGTCATCTCCACACCACCTTCAAACGGTTCCCACCCCTTGCTACCCGTAACCCCCACCCCCCGACTAGAGCAAACGAAACCTGGTGGGGGGCCAAACACCTTTGCCTTCCACATCTCTTCAATGTCCTCATTAGGTACCACCCTGGGCTTCTCTACCTGCTCTCCCCCACCTAACAGCCCTGTCAGTGCCTCCTTAATCAATCAAGTCCCAGGTGCCAGGACTCACTGCAATTGAAGCCTACTGTGCGCCAGATACGTCACATGAATGTGTCCACTTAACTCTCTGAGCAGTCCTGCAAGGCTGGTAGTGATCCTTTCCCCATCAAGGGAGGAAAATAGGGCCCAGAAAAGGAACCTCAGTCACCAGTGTGATGTAGCTAGCAAGTTGAAGAGTTTGGAAGTCACTCCCAGTAGTTCTGGACACCTGGGCCCACATCTGTCTACTGAACCATGTAAGTCTCTGCACCCCAAGGCTTTTCATCCAGATTCTACAGCCTACTGAACAATACCTTCAAGACCTTTCATCTTTGCAGGCTGGTAGGCCTCCACCATGTCTGTTTCCTCCGGTAAGAAAACACTGTCAGCCTCTGGAAGGTAAACCTGAGACAGGGAAGAAACCCAGAGACACCCTCCTCTTCAGTAAGGATGGCATGGCATGGCACCCTAAAAAGCCATGATCTCCCCCTAGCAAGGTAGCCAGAGGAGTAGTGGCCCAGCGACTCGAGGAGCAGGACCCTGGGCTCTCAGACTGCCCTATGCCCCATCCTCTGCCCTCACCAGCCCAGTTGCAGGGAGTTGTCCTGCCAAGGGACAGAAATGAGGGACAGAGCTTGGAGTTGGAGAAGCACTTCCACACAGATACACACCGCCCCTCAACACCAGCTGCCTTGGACACCCACCGCCTGACTGTTGCAGTCCTTTCTGCTCAGTTTAGCCATGGCAGCCTAGACCAGGGCTAGTTTGTTGCCCCTGGCTTTAAGAGTCCCAGCCCCTCCCCTTCTACCCCCTTAAAGGGCCAGCATCCCCCAGCTGCTGCGTCTTGATAGAAATATTAGAATATAATCTGACGATAAAAACTCTTGAGAGGGTAAGAGAAATAAACTGCATTTTAACCCCCCGAGGTTGTGGGTACAGTTTATGGGGATTGATATTTGGGAGCAGATTTTTTTTTTTAAAAAAGACCCCTGTTTTCCACACCCTTCCTAGGAGCTTTATGAAGTTATGTTGCCTTCAGTCCCTAGGTTTTGCTCCATCACAATAGGATAGGAAAGCCCTGGGCGGATCCTGAGATTTGCTAGCAACCAAGATCTCAGCACTTGGGCAGTGCACCTGGGGATGCTCGCCCTTCACTGGGTTCCATGAGTTAGGTCTGCCACCCAGTTCTAACTGATGATCAGGGGCCCCTGTGAATTTAGAAGCCAGATCTTTAAGGCTAAAACACTTTTGTATGAGTTACACAGACAATCTTATATCTTCTCGGCTACTGTAATGGCAAACTCGTTCAAAAGCTCAGGAGTGAAAAGAAAACAAGACAACAACAAAGGCAAGAACATGGGTACAGCTGGTAGGCAAAAACTTAAGACCCACCTGAGCCGCAGCTAATCCCTGAGTGATCCTAGGTTCTGCACCCACATCCTGTGTTTAAATGAACCCCACACGACTTTGTAAAATTTCTGAATAAAGATTAAAATGAAGCTAATTTCTCTCTATCAAAAATGCTAGTTAGGGCCCTATTGTCGTGGTTATAGGATCGTGGTTCTTGGTGCCTCTAAAGAAAAATTTTGTTTCAAAAGTTTTGCTGTACGTCAGAATGATATGGGGGGGGAATTAAGTAGCTTAAGTTTAAGTTACTGAAAAACTTTTCAAATATCTGAATTGGGTTCAGATCTTTTTTGGTAATGTCATTCAGCTGTTTTTCTCAAGAATTTCCTAATAGCTCACTTTGGTATTATTAATAAAAGGACCAAGTGGTGAATTTCAGTGTTCCAGAAGTGATTTATTAGATTGTTATAGAAAGCAGGTCTTAGGAAGAGCCACTCGCTGCATTCACAGCGTAAAAATATCAGGATGTGTTCATTCTTAGAAACAAAATCCCTTCCTTGTTTTTGTTTCTCATTTTAACTGCCCTTTATCTCTCTCTTACCAATGAACCAAATTTCTCCACTTCCTCAACTCACATCATTCCTTCAACCATTGCTCTCTGGCTTTTGACTCCATCCTAATGAGGGCACGAGGGGACAGATGAACAACAAGCTCCTCAACCCTTTCTACAGACAGTTGACAATTTTTCAACCGTATGTTAGTACTCTGCAAACACACTCTCAAGACAAATCCCCTACCCTCACTTCTACCCAGATGCCACCCCTAAACACTTATTGGATTAAAACAAATCTGGAACTACCATTACCCTTCACCCCTCAGAAACTATTCACGGTTACCAACGATTTCTTAACTGTAAGTGCAAAAGACATGTTTCAGTTCTTACCTTAGTTCAAGTCTCTACAGCATTTGACACTGTTGCCCATGCTTTCCACATGTCTCTGTTCTCCCGCAGCTTCCCATCACTTCACTCTCCTGGTTCTTCTTGTATTTTTTGGGTTATCTTTCTTTGGTCTCTTTCCTGTTCTCTTCATCGTCATCCAAATCCTCTTCTTCATGCCTTTTCTCTTTCCCCTCTCTGTCAAATATTCTTAATTGGACAGTCCCCAGAAATTGTGTATGTTTGTGTGATCTTTAACATGCATTTTTCTGGAGAGACAGTTCAGAGCTTTCATCACATTCTCAAAGGGATCGAGAATCCCTCCAAAAATTCAGTCTCCTGCACCTTAGTATCCCTGGGCAATCTCACCCACTCACGGCTTCCTACTTAGCACGCGTGGATGATTTCTAAGTCTTTTCATCAGATCTGACACTTTCCAATTAAGCAACTCAGTGGTTTTTATCTCCTGTCCATTACAGAAGGCATTAGATCCTTAAAATCTGCCTCTCCAGCCTCCAGTCTTCAAGTTCCCTGCCTTCTAGTTTGGGTTTCAGAACTTGCAAGCTACATTTGGCTGTGGGGGGAGAGTGGAATTCTGATGGAGCCCTCTCTCTTAATCAGTGTGCACCAGGATGACTCTGGCCTGGGGGCCTCTCTCCTTTGGCCTGGGAGTTGTATTCGATTGTTAATCAAAGCAGCTCCCTGTCCCAATTCTTTCTGTCTTTCTTTTCAGTGATATTAAACATGTATCTTAGCAAGTAATATGCTCTTCTTGTGTCTCACAGGCAAAATGAATTTGCAGAGGAAGTTATTTTAATTGGAGGGTGATTTCAGAGGCTTTATTAAATTGTCTTATTCGAATTTTCTAAATATCCAAATGGGGGGAGGGGGAAAGTTAGTTCAGGCTTCACTTCCTCCAGGAAACATTCTCAGATACCCTCCTCCATTCCAGGCTAGATGAGGTGTCCATCTGAAGGGCACTCATTGGTCCTTACACTATTTTTTCATTGTACCTGCCACTGACTTGTAATTCTGTTTCTCTATTTGTCACCCCCACTTGAGAACAGATATATGTCTTCTTCATCTTTGTGCTTCCAGCACTTAACACAGTAACTGCAACAGAGTAGGTTCTCAGTAAATGTTAATTGAGCTGAACTGAAATGAAAAACAGTCCTTCCCCTTGGAGACTTCCTCAGATGGAGTTTCTAGCCTGCCACCTGGGTGTGTCCTACTCCAGCCCACTCTCCACATTGTTCCCAAGAAATGTCATTCTAGAAAACAAACCTCATAATACCTACGCCAAAAATCATAAAAGATATAAAGATTTCACTAAAAAAGTAAAAACTTCTATACTGAAGACACATTTATGCCAGTGTAAATTCTTACAAAGCAAGGATTTAAATATTTTTTTAAAAAAATTAAACCTCAGAAATACTCAAGGAAAGTGTGAATTTTTAAGAAAAATGTAGAGAAGGTCCTTCTAACCATGATCCCAAATCATAAGCAATGAGAGGTGACTGATAAATTTGCCTGTATAAAAATATAAGGCTCCCAAATGTCAAACAAAACAAAAGAAAACAAAAAACCGTAAAAGCAAACAAAATAACTTTATTTTGATCTGGCAATTTGAAATTTACCTTTAAAAACTATTTAAAAGAACTTTTAGATGAAGATTCTTTTTATTGTTTCTGAAGATTTTGAGGGCTCAGGAAAGGAGATACTTAGTTAAGTCCAGATCCTTTTAGCAATACTTCCTTCACAACTCCTGATAATCCATATTATCCAAACAGCAACCATGTCAAAATTAACATAACACCATTGATGGATAATATAAAAATAAGATTCCTAATTTCTCTCACATTTCTTTTAAAATACTATACTTTGGCTAAGTGCTGAATGTCTGTTAACACAGAAATCTACATCCTCATTGAGACTGAGAAATCTTTTTTTTTTTTAAGATTTTATTTATTTATTTGAGAGAGAGCACAAGCCAGGGGTGGCGGGGGGAGGCAGAGAGAAAAGCAGACTCCCCACCCAGCAGGGAGCCTGATACCAGGCTCGATCCCAGGACCCCGAGATCATGACCTGAGCCCAAGGCAGACCCTTAACCGACCGAGCGACCCAGGTGCCCTGAGACTGAGAAATCTTTGACCATATTATTCAATTCTTCTTCAAAAAAAAATTGTCCCGGGCGCCTGGGTGGCTCAGTTGGTTAAGCGTCTGCCTTCGGCTCGGGTCATGATCCTAGAGTCCCGGGATCGAGTCCCACATCGGGCTCCCTGCTCAGCAGGGAGTCTGCTTCTCCCTCTGACCCTCTTCCCGCTTGTGCTCTCTATCTCTCATTCTCTCTCTCTCTGAAATAAATAAATAAAATTTTTAAAAAATTGTCCTAATTTAAATAAGAAAAGTATGACTTTGTCTTAGTCCATTTGAGCTGCTATAACAAAATACCAGAGACTGGGTCACTTATAAACAACAGAAAAATACTTTCACAGTTTTAGAGGCTAAAAGCCCAAGATCAAGGTGCTGGCAGATTCAGTGTCTGGGGAGAGCCCACTTTCTGGTTCACAGATGGTGCCTTCTCACTGTGTCCTCACATGGTAAAAGGGAGGGGTGAGGGAGCTCCTCAGGGTCTCGTTTATAAATTCAGGAATCCCATTCATGAGGAATCCATCCTCATGACCTAATCACCTCCCAAAGCTCCCTCCTCCTAATACTATCACCTTGGGAGAGGATTTCAACATATGAACGGGGGAGGATGACACAAATATTCAGTCCATAGCCATGACCTTGGGGAATATAGGCTAGGTATATAAAACTATTATGTTTTTACCTATATTTTACATTGCGATATAATATTTGGTTATACAAATCTCAAAAATGTTATTGTTTCTCAAAACTATGCTTCTATTTACATTATAGGAGAGGTGCATGTGCAGACCAAAGTTGAGACTTTGTCTTCCAAATCTATATTCAATCCATTATCAGGTAAGTCAGCTTTCTGGGATTAATCAATAATTGCCACATTTACATGGAAACTTCTGTTTAAGAGAAACTTTTTTTTTCTTGAGAGAGAGAGAGAGAGAGAAAGCAGGGGTCGGGGGTAGGTGCAGGGGATGACAATGCAGAGGGAGAGAGAATCCTAAGCAGGCTCCATGCCCAGCGGAGAGCCCGACATGTGGCTCTATCTCATCACCTTGAGATCATTACCTGAGTCGAAATCAAGAGTCAGACACTGAACCACCTGAGCCACCCAGGCGCCCAAGAGAAACTTTTTAAAACAGATTGTTTGGTGTTGCATTTAGGCTCAATGTTCATTTATTTAAACCACCTGTGACTTTCAAAAATTTTTTTCAAACGTAGGAAAATGTAGTTATTAATAGGGCTTCATTGAATTAAACATAAAGTCTGCAAATTATTTCTGTTATACAATTAAGTACAACTGAATAAATATGATTAGACAAAAATAAAGACTTTCCTTTCACATTTAAATTATATTTGTTTCACACGTAAGACTGCCTGAAAGCAAGTTGGAAGAGATTATTACTGATCTTGACTGTGCAACTTATTGCATTTTTCAGCCTCTTTTTTAAAAGTTAAGTAGTTTGAGTTTCAAGTTCTACTTTTCTACTTATCTTCAAACAGATGGTTTAGCATAAAACTTGAATGGGTGACACCATTGACCATCAAATTGTTTGTGGACCAGAAATCAACTCTATCAAAGTTGCTTCCTTGTATATTTCTTTCTATCATGAGCTTCAAAGACTCTAAGCAGAATTTGGATATGACTACTTAACCCTGATTTGGTGATGATTATGATGATGGTTCCATGATCCTCCAGGTTCTAGACCTTCTGGTTTCAGATCCAACACATCTGTGCCTGTAACACATTCCCTCTTATTCTTGCCCATGTCTTCCCATGATATCCAGGATTAATTCCAAGAAAGTCACCTTTCAGAAATGGTGCTGCATATACAGTCACCAATGTCAGTTTCCATCGTGTGTACTTCACCTGATTTTCTTCTATTCAAAAACTGAGGTTTCATTTCCAGTAGAGGCAAGATGAAAATCAATATCCTTTCCTACTTGGTCTGAAACTTGGTAGTTGATCTCCAGCAAGGCCATCAGGGACATGGCCTGATGGAAGTTGCTGTCCTGGAGGGCTGAGGCTGCCCCAGGAGCAGCCTGGCTCTTATCACCCCTGATGTGGGGCTGGAAGAGGTAGACTCATTCAAGATGGCTGAGAACCTCCAGGCAAGAGTGGCAGTTGTCCTCATAGCTGGGAGCAGAACCTGGGAAAAGGAGGGATCTAGGATGGACCACAGTCCCTTTCCCAACCCTCCCCCGCCTTTTCCCACTCCGGGCTCTCTTCCTTCTAACATTTTATTTTGAAAAACAAAAACAAGTTGACAGGATAAAATTAACTTCTATCTTTCACCTAGCCATAGGTAACATTTGCCTAACAAATACTCTTAGGCACACTCCTCTGCTGCATTAGCCAGTGTTGTTCCCAGTGCCTAGGGATTTTGGCTGAGGGAATCATGAATAGGAGACTCACTGAACAGGAAACACATATAACAAGCAAATATGTGAAGAACTGTTCAACCTAACTGCCTTTTAAAAATATGAAGTCAAGGGGGCCAGGGTGGCTCTATTGGTCACGGAACTGGAACCAACTCCTGATTTCATCTCAGGTCATTAGCTCATGGGTCATAAAATGGAGCCCCGCCTTGGTCTCGGCCCTCAGTGAGGAGTTGGCTTGATGATTCTCTCCCTCTGCCCTTCCCCCCACTCAAGCACACACACACACACACACACACACACACACACACACACACTCTCTCTCTCTCTCTCTCTCTCTCTCTCTCTCTTTCTCTCTCTCTCTCTCTCTTGCATGCTGTCTAAAATAAATAAATCTTTAAAAAATATATGAAGTCAAACAAGGAGATGCAATTTTTCAATGATAATGACCAGCTTAGGGAAGCATGTGGGAAGATGAGCACTCTTTCTACTGGGCAGTGGAGTGTCACCTCGTACAAAGTCTACAGAGGGCAATTTCAGTGTAGAGATGTGGTATAATAGGAAGAAACTGGAAATGTCCCCAATACAGGATTGGGTAAAAAAGTATGGTATATTCATGTAACAAAATACAGTTGAATCTTGAACAACGTGGGTTTGAACCATGTGGATCCACCTATAGGTGGATTATTCCCCCCCATAAATACAGTACAGTGCTGTAAATGTGTTTTCCTCATGATGTTCTTAATATTTTCTTTTCTCTTAACTTTATTGTAAGGATACAGTATATAATGCATAGACAAAATATGTGTTAATTGAATGTTTATATTATTGGTAAGGCTTCCGGTCAACAGTAGGTCATTAGTGGTTAACCTTTTGAGGAATCAAAGTTATATGCAGATTTTCAACTGCACAGGGCGGGGTGGGGGTTGCCTATAACCCCCATGCTGTGCAAGAGGCAACTGTATTATGAAAGCCTGAGAAAACTACATAGATCTCTATTATTATTGAAATATAGATATATTATCCATGATATACAGTTAAATAAAAAAACCTATTTGCAAAGAAATCTATGCAGAATAATTATATCTTTGTAACCATGTAGATCCATATTTATATCTGTATATGAATAGACGAAGTCTAGAAACAAACATCAGTCCATTAGCAGTAGTTATCTTTGGGTGGTGGCTTAACAGACAATTTAAATTATTTTTATTCTTACCTATATAGTCTGCATTTTTCATAATGAATATGAATTTTATAATTAGAAAAAACATGAAGCTATGTGGAAAAGCTTTTTAAAAGATCAAACAAAAAATGCCTCAAAGACAAATGAATTAAAAAAAGAAAAAAACCCAGTTTCACTGCACCTGCATCATGATCTAAGGGATAAAGTCCACATTCTTTCCTTGGTACCAAAGTCCTCTGCATGCTCTTTAACCCCTCCAGGTGGAATTAATTGCTTTCCTGGAATCATAATTTAGTCACACGTCTCTAAACCAGAGTCTCTGAGCTCTTTGAAGAAAGACGTTCCCCCAGTGCCAGTCCAGTGCCCAGCACCTAGGAAGGTGCTCAGTAAAGGTTTGTTGAATGACTGAATGATTGTGGTGCACACTGAGATCTGATGGATGGATCAGGGCCAGGCTAAGTAGAAAGAAGCCAACACTTTGGGAGACTTTTGTCTAGAAGGACTAGAAGGCTCTTCCTGTTCCTCTCCTTCTTTGTTTAACACTGGCAAGAGCAGGCAGGGCAGAAGTGGTTTAGCCCACTTGGCATGTGGCGTCTGTGAAATGGTCCAGAAAAGGTAGTTGGAACTAAGCCAGGTTGGCGAGGGCAGTGATGGGAGGGGCAAGATCAAAGCTCCTGACCAGCCCAGGTTTCCACCCAACTCCCACCCTTCCTCAGCTATCCAACTGACAATAGCCCTTCCTCAAACATGAGTGTACCAAAAATGCACTATATGGCCAGAATCTGGTTAACTATCATGTAAACTTGACTTTGAAAGGCAAATATTTCTACTGAACTAGGCTCCTGGCAACCAAGGCCCAAATATCCATGATTCTGAAAAAGGGGCATGAATTGTTTTTTTCTTGCTGCTGTAACACCACACATTGCACAAATTACCACAAATTTGGTGGCTTAAAACAACACAAATTATCATCTTACAGTTCTATAAGTCACAAGTCTAACATAAGTTTCAGGGGGTTAACATTAAGGCAGGGCTGCTTTCCTTTCTAGAGGCTCCAGAGGAGAATCTGTGCTTCCTGATAATCTCAAGGGGAGATGCAAAGTCCCTTACACCGTTCACATTCATTAGGACATGAACAACAGGGTGGGTGGGTGGGGCATTATTCTGCCTACCACAAGGTATGATATGGAGAAAAGTCTAAATTGTTAATAATAAGAAACCAGTTCTGTACATAATGACATAGAAAATAGCTATATTATTGGGGTGCCTGGGTGGCTCGGTCGTTAAGCGTCTGCCTTCTGCTCAGGTCATGATCCCAGGGTCCTGGGATCGAGCCCCGCATTGGGTTCCCCGCTCTGCAGGAAGCCTGCTTCTCCCTCTCCCACTCTCCCTGCTTGTGTTCCCTCTCTCGCTGTGTCTCTGTCAAATAAAGAAATTAAAATCTTAAAAAAAAGAAAGAAAATAGCTATATTGTTAAACTAAAATAATCAAGTTCAGTTCATATGTATAGAATGATCCAAATTTTGTGGAACCCCCCCCCCTTCCGCTCACTAAACTCTGAGGGTGAGCTCACTGAACCATCTTCCACCTGTCACAGCCTGGCTTCTTGGGGTAGATGGTGGAGTCCATCTCAACCACTCACATCCTCAGGACATCGAGTGGCCAGAGGGGTCAGTCCCACCTCCCGTTCTGCTGTCATTGGTCATTGGATAAAAAGACTTTTGGCTAATTTTAGAAATGATAAATTGTCTTTTAGCAAACTCATTTGTGGCAAATTGATCTACAGTTGCAACAATGATGATAATAAAATAAGGGGAAAAAATCACAAACTCACCAAACTTCTATTTTCTGACTTCCTCCTTTGTATTTTGACTGCTCCGATTGTGTGTATGGTGGCTCTTGTGTATACATCTCTCGCCTTTTGGTGTTTTTGTTTTGTTTTAGATTACTGATTTTTTTTTTACCATCATACAAAAAAGGATTTTATTTTGGGAAATTGATTCCTAATTTATGGCAAGTTTTACTTTCAGAAATAAAACCACAAAACAACACAATCTCATCCAATCTTAAAGGCTGGCATGCTGAGCAAGGAATGTTCTTATTCTTTGTAGGAGCTCCTTCTTTACGCTGTCAGGTACCAGGGCTCTGCCTTTTGGTGTGATTTCAGCCACCAAGTCATCAACAGTAATGTGTTCTAGTCCTTTCTCTTTAATTACCTCTTTACAGTGTGCCTTCAACTGGTCCTTCCAGCCACATTCAATTAATTTAGCTCTCAGCAACTCTTTGAGGCATTCTCTTTCTCCAGTTTCTATCAACTTTTGGTAAATCGCTGCTCTCATCTGCACATCTTTGTTCATCTTGCTAACCACACTCTTCGGCTGCCCGGACCTAGACCCAGATTACTGATTTTTTACTAAACAATTCTTCCTGGTTTCTTTACAGTCTTCTTTTAGGAGCAGAGTTTTCAGCAAGTCCCTGCCTTCTGAGCAAAGAACAAAGTGGTGTCTGGCTACTGGACACCTAACAATGAAAAAAGAAAAAGGAGAAGAGTTTAAGAGTTTAGAAAGGTCCAAGACATCAGAGAGTAGAGAGCATAGAATCAAGTGCAGGTCCAACAGAGCAGGGAAAAACCAGAAAGGACCACATATACTAACTGGCCAGTATCAGCTAAGCAAGCTGAAAAGTGGGAAGCTGAGGTTTAGAGAAATTTGTCAAAAGGGAAAAAGGGCATTTAAAGGAGAGTTTTTTTTTTTTTTTAAGATTTTATGTGTTTGAGAGAGAGAGCGTGAGCAAGGGGAAGGGCAGAGGGAGAGGGAGAAGCAGACTCCCTGCTGATCAGGGAGCCTGATGAGGGACTTGATCCCAGGACCCTGGGATTATGATCTGGGCTGAAGGCAGTCGCTTAACTGACTGAGCCACCCAGGTGCCCGAGTTTTGATTTTTAATAGTGCTGCATGGAATCTAAAGCAGGATAGAAAATCCAAGTTGGAATTCTTCAGTTTTTTTTAAGATTTTATTTATTTGAGAGAGAGAGAGAGTTCTCATGGGGGGGAGGAGCAGAGGGAGAGGGAGAAGAAGAAACAGACTACCCGCTGAGCCGGCAGGGCTTGACCCCAGGCTGGGGGCTCCACTGGGGTGGAGGTCGGGGGGGGGGGGGGGGTGAAGGGGGAAAAATCCAGGATCCTGGGATCATGACCTGAGCTGAAGGCACACGCTTAGCCACCTGAGCCACCCAGGAGCCCCAGAATTCTGTGGTTTTTAAATAGAAACTGAGATGCAGACCTGAGGATTTACGAGGTTAGAAAACATGGATTGAAAAGAGGCTGTGCCAGTAACTCAGTCACTGGGTGTAATATCCCCAGGGATGGTGCCCAATCCCTGGCTCCTGGGTTGTCCTGTTGCCCCCACACTGTTAGGGGGTTTTGGCTTCTGCATTTACTTAACACTTTTCTTCATCCAAGCTGACAACTGATGATACCTCTAATCCCTCTTAGAGTGGGTGCTGTGTTCCAAACTATACTAGTCTTTGTAGTTATAATTTTAAAATTCCTCACTTTCCAAACTAAATACAATATATATCCATGGCAGGATAAGCACCACACCTTAATGGTTTCGGGGGGTGGGGTGGGGAGAGTGAAATAAGAGACAGATGAGGGAACTTTCACTTTTACTTCAATTGTTTGCATTTTTCCAATGGGCATTACACTCATGTGTTGTGCTTGTAATTAAAAATAAAAAGTACCTTAAATACTGTAGTTACTGTCAAGAGGATTTGAGAGAAATCGGAATTTCATAAGTCTGTAGTGCTTGATGTTTTTAATACCAAATGTATATGGTTTTCCCAATAAAAACAAGTTGGCAGTTGAGAGAGCTTGGCGGTTACACACAAACCTGGGGCAGAGATTCCCCACCATCTGAATATCTTAACTGTCTTGAATCTTCCCATGTACTCTTCCTCCAATAGAGATAATGATACTTACTTTATATTGCTCTTGTGAAGTATCTTCTTTTTTTTTTTTTTAAGATTTTATTTATTTATTTGACTGAGAAAGACACAGTGAGAGAGGGAACACGAACAGGGGGAGAGGGAGAAGCAGGTTTCCTGCGGAGCGTGAAGCCCGATGCGGGGCTCCATCCCAGGACTCTGGGGTCATGACCTGAGCTGAAAGCAGACGCTTAATGACTGAGCCACCCAGGCGCCCCAGTGAAGTATTTTTCTCTCCTATGTACGGTGTCTGACTTACCAGCTATCAAAAAAAAAGACTCGCACTGTGTTCCATTTCCTTTGGGCCTGTTGCCCATTATGTAACAGCTCTCAAATCCGACCATCAGCACAGACACCTCAGGTGGGTGCTAATAAATTAATTATTGTGCTGATTTTTTTTTAAAGATTTTATTTATTTATTTGAGAGAGAGAATGAGAGACAGCATGAGAGGGAGGAGGGTGAGAAGGAGAAGCAGACTCTCTGCTGAGCAGGGAGCCCAATGTGGGACTCGATCCCGGGACTCCAGGATCATGACCTGAGCCAAAGGCAGTCGCTTAACCAACTGAGCCACCCAGGCGCCCTATTGTGCTGATTTTAACTCAAGATTAGAATCTCCTGGTGGGCGTAGTCTGTTGTCCCCTTCTGCGTAATTGTTACAGTACTTTCCACAAAGCCTGCACTTAACTGACATTTGCTCAGTTTAATGGAATTGAACTCAAAAGATTGAGGACTTCCAGTCTCCAGATAGACCTAACCAGGTGTACTTTTCGACATGCAATAACCTTCAAACTCCTTAAATTAAACCACTTAACAATAGTCATCTCTGGGTTGTAGGATTACCAGTTTTAATTTTTTCTTTTTTAGAAAAGATTTTACTTATTTGAAAGAGAGAGAGAGACAGACAGCATGAGCAGGGAGAGGGGCAGAGGGAGAAGCAGACTCCCTGCTGAGCGGAGAGCCGACTCTGGACCTGAGCTGAAGCAGATGCTTAAATGAGCCACCCGGGCGCCCTTAATTTTCTTCTTTATAGTTTTTAGTATGTTCCAATTTTCTATCTTGTGCATATATTACTTTTGTGGGCAGAAAAAAAAATGTCTGTTAAGAAATAATCCTACCCATCTGGGTGCTGGTTCCTGTTTATCTACTTCCCCTTACCTTCTCATATGCTTTTAATCCTTGCCCAGAACTCCAAGCCAGCCAATGAATCCTTCCATTGAACCCCTTCTCTGAAAGTGATTTTCTAGTGGAAATTATGAGGCCTTTGGAATCAGACAGGCCAGTGTTTGAATCCCAGCCCAGTATGAATGTGGGCAAGTATCTTACCTCTCTATTTCCTCGTCTGTAAATGAAAGTAACACCTACCTTCTAGATTGTTGGGTAGTTTGGGTCAACAGCCTCACAAAGTTTTAATTTGTATATGGATCACCTGGGATGTTACTAAAATGCAGACTCTGGTTTAATGTGTCTGGGACGGACCCAAGAGTCTGCATTTCTAAGAACACCTAGGTTTTGCTGATGCCAATGATGTATAGACCACACTTTGAATTGCAGGGGATTAATGACTTAACGTTTGAAAAAGCCCTGGCACAAATGTCCTACCTATGCTTGGTCTTCTCCTCTTGAGTGGGCCTGGTTTTCCTGGCTGTTTGGATGGGCCCATCTCAGAAAACTGCTGACCGAGATCCACTTGGTGCAACCCAACTCATTTGAGTATTAACCTATTCCTATTTTCTCCCCACTTTAGTATTGTTCTTTTTCTTTCTGTTCACGCACTTCATTCTTCTTCTGCCTGACAACAACACAGGTATCTGTGCTTTTTGGGTTTTTTTTTTAATAGCTTTATTCAGGTATAATTGACATACAATAAATTCTACTTAAACTGTACAGTTTAATAAGTTCTAAAATATGTATACATCCATGAAATCATCATCACACTCAAGATAAACTCTATTCCATCAATCCCAAAGTTTCTTTTTGCTCCTGACTCTCCTCTACTCTGCATCTTCCTGAAACCACTCATCTGCTTTCTGTTCCATACATTAGTTTGCCTTTTCTAGAGTTTTATATAAGCAGAATCATACAGTATATACTCTTTTTTTTGTCTAGTCTCTTTCATTCAGCACAATTATTTCATCCATGTTGTTGTGTACAGTACTTCATTCCTTGCTTATTGCTGATAGTATTACACTGTAGGGGTATACCACAATTTGTTTATCCAGTCACCTGTTGATGGACATTTGGATTGTTTCCAGCTTTTGGCTATTACAAATAAAGTTGCTATGAATATTTGTGTACAGGTCTTTGTATAAACATATGCTTTTATTTTCTCTTGGGTAGATACTTAGAATACCCAAGGCTGAATCATATGGTCAGTATATATTTAACTTTTTAAAAAACTGTCAAATTATTTTCCAAAGTGATTGTATCATTTTACATGGTATGAGAGTTCCAGTTCTTCCACATTCTTGAAAATATTTACTATTTTTAAAAAAGATTTATTTATTTGAGAGAGAAAGAGAGTGAGTGGTGGGGGGAGGGTCAGAGGGAGAGAATCTTCAAGCAGACTTCTCACTGAGCATGGAGCCCAACACCGAGCTTGATCTCATGATCCTGAGATCATGACCTGAGCTGAAACCAAGAGTCAGTCGCTTAACTGACTGAGCCACCCAGGCACCCTGAAATATTTACTATTTTGAATAAACATTCCCTGTAAAAAATTTTTTTAGGAAGGTCATACAGGCAAAAAAAAAAAAAAATTCCAACTGTTATTCCCATGACTGGGAGATAAATTAAATTGCCATGTTTGTAGATTTCCACATTACCCTACTAAACAAACAGTGCTCTCAGTTAAAAAAAAAGTTTTGGGGCACCTGGGTGGTACAGTCGGTTGAGCATCTGACTCTTGGTTTTGGCTCAGGTTGTGATCTCAGGACTGTGAGATGGAGCCTGGTATCAGTCTCCACCCTCAGCACAGAGTTGGCTTGGGATTCTCTCTCCCTCTCCCGCACACCCACCTTTTGCTCTCTCTCTCTCTCTCTCAAATAAATAAGTCTTTAAAAAAAAGTTTTATATCTCATTTTCATTCTCACTATTCAAAGCATGTCATAAATGGAAATTTAAGAAAAATACAGGAGTTCTCCAAACACAAAAAACTGAAAAATATATTTTCTCTGTCTTTATTGCATTTTAAAATTACTTTTTAAATTGGTTTTCTAAGTGAATAGGTCAGAATCTATCTATAGTGAATTTTAAGTATAGTATTTCTCTGTGATGTAGTAAACAGAGAATTTGGAGGTAAAAAATAGCCCTGTGTCTTCCTATACTCCCAGGGAACTAGGAAACAATTCAACACAAACATTTCAGGCATTAAGAGCCTTAAATGAGTTTTTTTAAAAACACAAACAAATGAGAGAAGCAAGAATGTCTTTACTCATAACTTTATGCATAACTATTATTCTCATACTTCGAGAGACTTATGGATAGAGCTGGTAGGAAAGCTAGGTAAAAAAACATCAATAATTATAGTATGCTTGTTAAACATAAAACACTCTGTTAGGAACTGTGTGAGGCTCTCTGTGCATTATCTCATTTCATTAGGTCCATGGAGAGTACTCTACTTTTTCTAGTTCAGACATGGCTTCCATAATAGGGGTTATTACAAGGTCTAAAAACATGTAAGAGAAATATATAACATATTTGTTGTTTCCTTGGGGAATCACAACCCAACTCTTTTTAACTGAAAACCATGGTGATTTCCAAGATCTCCGTCCTCCTGCCCCCCTGGTTCACTTCCTCTTCTCACTGTTCCACTGAGAGACTCATGGACTCAGCTGCCATGTGACATCAGCATCTTTTTTAAGGTTATCTCTGGAGTATAGGTTTTCTTAAGTGGTCTAACATTGTTATGCTCTTAGAGTCAGTAGGTTTGACTTCTTTGGCTGGGCCCGTGGCCAGTGCAATCCAAATTCTCACTGAAATTTCAGTGCCCTTATCTTCCAAGTGTCTAAAGCATGAATGCAATGGCATCAGGAGAGTTTGAATCCTAGTCTCAGCTTTTGTTTCCCCTTATCCATAAAAATTAACGGGGTAATTCCTATTTCCTATTTATTCCTATATTTACTGGTTTGTTCATTCATTCAATCATTCATTCATTCCATTTACCGAATGCCTACTATGTGCCAAACCATTCTAATGTGGTAATTCACAGGGAATGATGTACCTAAAGAGGTCTGTAAACTCTAAGGCTCTAGGCAGTTACTGTTTTGCTATCAGTGGTTTTGTTTTTCCCACAAATCAACAAAACGAAGAAAATTACTTAAACAAAAGCAGGAAGATACAGAGAAGAATTTCTTGGCACAGGGCTTTATTTACAAAAAGAAACTTTTGCCTGAAGGAATTCAGGAGGCAAGAAGGTCCTTGTCCACTCTGCATGGTTCTCTGAGCCGTCCTCAGGAGGCCTCGAGGTTCCTGGACTATTTTTCTTGCCCAAAGAATCCAGAAACCCTACATTATATTCCTGGGTCGTAGTTATTTATCCAAGTTCTTATTCTGCCCCGCACCATTCATCCTTTGTCCACTCTCTTAGTCTTTGTGGGCTTGAGTTTCCTCGAATGAAAACCACAGGTCCTAAGGTCCCACCTGGCTGGGACATGGTAAGCAAGTTACTCTGAGGCTGGATGGTTCTCAAAGAGAGAGCGCTGGACCAAGGTAGGTCCAGCCCAAGTTCTACGATAGGAGGCCCTCTCCCCAGGCTCTGGCGCGCACCCAAGTCGGAGCGCAAGGGTCTATGGACATCGAAGCCACTCGGTCAAACCCATGCCTTCCTAAGCATCACCGACCTTACAGGAAACTGAAACTGAAACCGGGAAAGTCCCTCTTTCTAACCTGGCCAGTCTTTGAGCGCTAGGAGACGAGTGACGGCCCAAGCCCGAAGGGTTCTGATTGGCGGTGCGCACAAGGAATATAAATGCAGGCGCCGGGCGGCGGGCCAGTCTTAGTCCCGCGCGGCTCGTGCTCGGGTGGCGATGGCGCTTCTCCTGACCTTCGTCTTCGTCGGGCTGCTCTCTCTCTCCGGCCTGCATGCCGTCCAGTGTGAGTGTCCCCCTTTGCCCTAGCCCTTCTCCTGTACTCCAATCTTTTTGGCATTCTCCGCATTAATTCTGTAATGCACCCACCCCTCCTCCTCCCTAGTTCTCCCCCGCCTGGGGGCTAGCCGCGGGCTTGGTCTGCGGGTAGGGAAGCGGTGGGTGGCCGGGGAGTGGGGAGTAAGGAGGGGGTGCGAGCCCAGGACGCAAGCCTCTTTTTTCTTCTTCGGGAGAGGGGGACGCGGGAGGCCTCCGGCATGTGCGTGCCCGGTGGGTCAGGACAAAGTTTCGGGGTGATGACAGACTTGGGAACGAGCGAGGTGGGGGGAGGGTTTCTCTTCCGCGGAACCTCTAGCTACCCGGGTGCAGCTGTCCGCCTGGGAGGGCGGAAAGGCGGGTCCCAAAAGCGGGGAGGCGAGGGCTGTGAAAGGGTGGGGACACCCGTCTGGGCTTTGCGGGAGGCACCGCGCGCGTACATCAGTCCGCTGCAACTGCTCTTCTCGGACCCCGGGGGCTTCGGGCTTCCTCCGCAACGCCCCGCGGGTTGCCGGCCCCACGAATATGCGGCGAAACCGTAGGGAAGGAATCCACACCTGGAGTTTGTAGAATGTTTGGAGGTGTTACAAAGCGCTTTGACATCGTTAATTCACTTGTTACCGTTCCTTGTCGCTTTTAATAATCATAAGAGCTAGTCGTTATTGATAAGGAGCGTGCTGGGGACGTTGTGTGCTTTATACCATTTGGTTCCGAGATGAGCCTGCGATGTAAATGCGGTGGTTAATATCATCAGCATTTCATAATAAGGAAACTGAGACACCAAGAGTTTAAGTAACTTAATCAACACGGGGGAGAAATGGCAGACAATCTAGCGGGAGCAGAGCTTTTTGTGGGGGTCTGCGCCCTTTGGCTGCAAACTCTGCGGTTTTTCAATACCTCCTCGTCACCTTCTGGTGAGATTCTTGCCAGCAAGCTGGAGAGCCTGGGGCCCTTTTGCCTTTTCTTCACAGAGGGCTTCCTTTTTGGCTCTTTGCCTGGTTCTTTCCAAGATGAACTAAGCTTCTACTTTCTGTTTTGAAAAAGCGAAGGTTTACCAGTCAGGGAGATTGTAAAACCAGTGATAAGGGTAATCAACATGGTTACCCAGGTCGTCTGTCAGGGACACTCTACCTCTGAAGCACAATATACCAGAACCCTCATATTTTCCCCTCACAAAAGCTACTGTGAAGCGGGGGTTTTTGATCATGAAAAAAAATTTAATTTATAATCTATTTACAAAATAAAGCACAAATACTATTATTGATATTTGCTGGCGACCACAGAAACAATTTTAAAAATAACAGGCTGACGTTAAAAGAAAAATCTTAATTTGAAAATTTCCGAAGTAATACATGCCACAAAGAGATCATTTCTAGAAGATACTCTGGAGGGGCGCCTGGGTGGTTCCTTCGGTTAAGCATCTGCCTTCCACTCCGGGCATGATTCCGGGGTCCTGGAATTGAGCTCCACCTAGGGCTCTCTGGTCAGCGGGGAGTCAGCTTCTCCCTCTATGCTCTCTCTCTCTCTCTTTCTCAAATAAATAAATAGAAATCTTAAAAAAAAAAAAAGATACTCAAGAAATGGGTAATGATTTGCCTCTGGGGTCTATTTTTTGCTCTGTCCCCTGTGTGGGTTTTGTTTCACTGTGGACATAAATTGATGTTTCCCTTAAGCTTCAGAAGCTCAATTAACTGTCTCAGAGTCACAGAACCAGTGAGTGGCTGAGCCCAGATTCAAACCCAGGCCTTGTCTGATACTTGTCCACCTCTTAGAAAATGTTGTTGTGATGTTCTTGCAGAACCCTGCCTGGATCCCTCAAAGAGAGAATTCTAGGCCTGATGAACCTGTGCTCTGACTCATGGCATTTATTACATTCTAATTATTAGAAGTTCCGATACAAAGAGCTTTCTGATTTGTCTTCACTTTTAACTTTATAAAAAAAAAATCAGAGCTTCATTGGGATTCCTAGGCTAGCTCCTAGTGGGGCTGGTGACTTTTCTTTTGATGACAGGGTGTTTCTAGACAGATAAACCCGGTCAGAGTAGCCTAGTACTCCTCCTCCCCGCCACCTCCTGGACACGGAGGAGCTGCCCTTTAGTAAACACATACACCGCATGTACGTGTATTTAAAAGTGAATTATACACATATATTAGTGTCAATCTGTACATTTAGTGGCAGTAACAGTTCTCTTCATTGGATGAAAAATATGGAATGGAGTTTATAATAGTTTCTTTCCATATCTCCAGGGATGGTCTAGTTATGCATCCCATTTTGGAAACTACTATTCTATGCAGCAACATATTCCCAACGTAGCAGTTAGAACAATCCCCTGAGAGTGCTAATTAAAAATGCAAATACCAGTCTTGCACACATTACCCCACTTGGTCACAGTGGAGAGTATGTTCTTTCTCATTTGCAACAGTCCTCACCCTGCCCTATTGTCCTTACCCAGCCCAATTCACTCATTTATGGTATTTCTGGCTTCTGTACGCATTTAAGTTTGGTTTGAGGCAATAATAACAATATCTGCCATTTCCTGAGCAATTGCTGTGTGCCAGGTATTATACTAGACGCTTAATACATGTTGAGAAGTCAGATGGGTGTGGATCTAGGCAGGAGCAGGAACCAAAAAGGAAAGGAATAAACATTAAAAAAAAAAAAAAAAGATGGGCTGAAACAAGGTACAATAACAAGTTTTTTGATGTGGCTATTATGAAGAGTGTATGAAGTGAGAAATGAAGTTTGAAAAGTAGGTTGGGGCCAAATCATGAGGACTCTTGAGAGATGTGTGAAGGAATTATATGGGTGCTAATAAGCCATCAAAAGTTCTTGAGAGTCTCCACCGAAAGGTTCTTAAGGATTTGGCACAAATTCCAGTGACAGAAGATAATAGTACTAGAAATCTGCTAGAAAAAAACCAAAAAGCCACAAGTAGAGGAATTATGTGGAAAAGATACTAAGTCGTGGTTTATCCCTCAAAGTGGAGGTAGCCTTTTGGAAAAGTGGAAGTTCATTTGGCCAGAGTAGAAATGGAATTGGGAGAAATCAGTGATCAAATTTAAACATTTGTTGCCTGATATAGCTTTAGACCAAGGTAGTCCCAAGTGAAATACTCTGCAATTTTCATTTGTCTTTCCCTTATGTCCCTCAGATACCCCAAAAATTCAGGTTTACTCACGTCACCCAGCAGAGAATGGAAAGCCAAATTTCCTGAACTGCTACGTGTCAGGGTTCCATCCACCAGAAATTGAAATTGAACTGCTGAAGAATGGAGAGAAGATGAAGGCCGAACAGTCAGACCTGTCTTTCAGCAAGGACTGGACTTTCTATCTTCTGGTCCACACTGAATTCACTCCCAATGGACAGGATGAATTTAGCTGCCGTGTAAAGCATGTTACTCTCAGTGAGCCCCAGATTGTTAAGTGGGGTAAGTTTTTAAGTTCTTTCCTTAGCTACTGACAGTTGTATCTGAATATAGGCATAGCTTAAAGCTGCTTTGATATAAAAAAAAATCTGCATACTGGGATTGACAGGGAACATTATTAAAGCTCTGGTAAGTGGCCCCTTCCGAGACACCTATGCACAGCCTGAGTCCCGAAACAGTAGTTTCCCTATAGCAGAAACAGGGAGTGGCAGCAGCCTGCACCTGCACAAATGCACATGAACTTCCTGTGTTTCCTACCTTCTGGCCTCCTTGGGCTTTCCTGACAGCCTCATGGATTAGAACCATCAAAGGTCTCAGGGAGGCACAGGCCTTTGTCTGTAGGCCCTGCTATCCTACTGCCCTATCCAGTACTCCCTGGCTGGGTTGGGATCTGAGGCTAGTAGGCAAGGTTGGGCCCTACTGGGTAGTCATGGTTAGGGACAACAATGTTTTAGACATTTGTTAGTAGTGTTTTGAAAGTAAAGCTTACTCTCTTTCTTTCTCCGCTTTCTTTTTCACAGAGCGAGACAACTAACCAACATAATGGAGGTAGGTTTCTAACCTTAAGAAAATACTTTTCTTGTTTTGCTGTCCTGGGGACTATTTACAGACAACTCTGTAGAATAACCCTCATTATAGGGAAGACATTAATCAGGGTAGCATTTCAGCAGGTAAGAAGGAATCCTACAGGGAATGTGGAGTGGCATGAGAAAGGTATGTAGCCCCAGTCTAAAGCTGCCAGTGTCCCTAGCTCTCTAAAAAAGTCAGAGGAGCTATTGGAGAACCCTACCAGGATAGAGGCAGCTAGTTACCCACACTACCTGCAAGGATTTGATCTTTCTTCTTGCATTTCTGTGGTGGGCATCCCTGGGCTTTTAGACATGAACTATTCTCTTCTTTTGCATAGCAGTTGCTTTAGTACTCAGCAGTGTGAAAGAGGGAGGAATTGGACTTCTTTGCATTGTTGGAGTCCAGAGGTAGAAAATCCAGCTTTTCCATGAAATTTATCTCCACAGGGTACCATGCTACTGAAAACCTATTCAAATTTCCTGTTACATCCTAGCACAGGGAAATTCATTTGAGAGAGCCTCAGACAGTTTGGGTGACCTGCCCGGAGACACACAGTTACTAAATGGGAGAGCTGGGATCTGAACTCAATACCAGCCTTCTTTCCTGTAAGGTTGTGGGAGAACCAATGGGATAAATTAATGGGCTGTGCTCTTTTTAATGGGTTTGGAAAATTGTCTGCATCTGTTTCTTTTACAACACAGCAAAAGTTGGACAAATTTGGTGGTGCGATCTATAATCTAAATAAAATAAATGTATTTGCTAACAAATCTATTTTCTTTTTTCCAGGTTTGAAGATGGTGCATTTAGATTGAACAAATATATGTTCCTTTAATGCTGATAATGCTTTTATGCTTTTTGAATACAAATCATAAAGTTACATTGATGATCATACAAATATAATCCTCATTGCTAATTCTACATTGGTCATTGTGTTGCTATATTTGACCTGTCTGGGCAGGTAGCTGTAGTTGTGGGGCTGGAAGCTTAGAGGTGGGGAGGGGAGAATTCTCATGTTCACCATCAATATCTTGGTCAGATCTGAACTGTTCAGTCTATTCACTCAAAACTGGATAAGAAGATAGTTATGCATGTTTAGAGTTAATTTCCAGTTTGCATACTTTGTTTAGAATTTGGGGGAAATTTTTTGAAAGATAATTGTCAAATTATCAGAAATTTGTTATAGTGGATAAGACACTCATATAAAATTCATATTCACCTCTTACATCATAGACATTGCACATAATTTGACTTATGTTAATTTTGTTTCAATAATTAAAATAATGGTAAAACTTGATGTGTTCAGTTTTCTTATATATCAGTCCCTCTCTTACCTTTTTTTTTTTGAAGGTTTTATTTATTAGACAGAACACAAGCAGAGGGAGGGGCAGAGGGAGAGGGAGAAGGAGACTCCCTGCTGAGCAGGGAGCCCACTTTAGGGCTCCATCCCAGGACCATGGGATCAGAACCTGAGCTGAAGGCAGGTACTTAACTTAACTGAGCCACCCAGGTGCCCCCCCCCTTTGTTTTCGAACAGGAAAACAGTTTTCAAGTATCACTTGGAAAAGAGTGAAACCCCTGTTATATAGGGCTTGACTCACAGTGGAAGGGGCCTCAGTGATCCGCATTTTACAGATGAGGAACAAGATCCCAGGGAAATTAAATGACTTAGGGTGACACAGTGATCTGCTGGGAGACCATGTCTGTTTTTTAGCCAGTGTTCTGTTCCTTAGGCCAAGACACAAGGAATGTGTAGACTCTTAAGAGGAATCAAAAGTACCTGAGGGTTTCATATTTTAGCAAGCAATAGATAAACTTTGAATGAAAAATACTAGATTTTTCAGTTTCAAAATATAGTTCATACATGCAGCATTGTGCATTTGTTTGGCCAAGAATTTGTTAGTGCTAAGTACTGACAAGATGAATAAAACACAAAACTGCTCTCAAACTGCTTCAGTTTAGTGGAGGGGCAGACATGTGATCAAACATTTAAAAAACATCCTGATATCGCTTCTCGGCCTTTTGGCTAAGATCAAGTGTGTAAAAAACATCCTGATAAAGAGTATAATGTAGGTATGCCCAAAGAACTAGGTGATAGGAAAATGTGTTCAAGGGACAACAAGAAACTTTAGGTGTTAGGGAAGCCATTTGCTGGAGGTGAGACTTGGTAGATAGTGGTTCTCCTGAATGGTGAGTGGAATCTGGGGTTTCCAGGCCGGGGCGGGGTGGGGAGGCAAATTATGGGAAGTATGAAGGTATGACAGGTGTGGGTAATTCCAAACAGCAGAGCAAGGGTATTTGAGGGAATGCTTGCAGGAACTCAGCTGAGCAGATTGAGCAGTGACTTACTTAAGACTGGTCACTCTCCATCCTAAATGGCACATTAGAATCACCTGTGGAACTTGTTAAAAATGACTAGCTCTAAGAAATAAAGTCTATTAAAAACAAAAACAGGGGCACCTGGGTGGCTCAGTCGGTTAAGCGTCTCCCTTTGGCTCAGGTCACTATCCCAGGGTCCTGAGATCTAGCCCCACATCAGGCTTCTCCAGTTCCCTTGCTGCAATTTTGTCCTGTTCTTTCATTTGTGTCATATTCATGTCTCATTTTATCTAACTCTGTTTCTGTTCGGTAGGAAAGTCTCTTGCTCTTGAAAGTAGTGGGCAGGGTGTGCACTTTTAACAAGCTGGTGCCAATCCTTTTCCACAGGGGATGAGCAGCTGCTTCAGAGATCAGGGTCAGAGGAGGGTGCTCCACAAAGCACATGCAGGCAGGGACTGTGGAGCCCACAAGTTGTGTGTGCTGGTCCTTTCCCACAGGGGATACACAGCTGTCACCAAGATGGAGCCAGTTGGGGCAGGCAGTTTTAACAAGGTGCGCACATCCTTCATGGGATGTGACTGCCGTGGCGGTGCCAGGACTGAGGCTCTGCAAAGTGTGCAGTCCAGATATGCAACGTTGGCAAGGTTTGCGCTAGTCCTCTAGGGGAAGGGGCCTGCAGCGCTGGTCCAGTTGGAGGGGGCAGCGTGTGGTGTAAGCAGGTAGTGAATGCCTGTGCTGTGCTGGTTTCTGCAGGTGGCTCTGTGTTTATGCTTGGGGTGGGGGAGGGAGAGGGAAATGACATCTGCCAGCTCCTTTGTTCCTGGAGAAGTCCTTCACTGAACTCTGAGACTAGTGAATAATTCTCCCTCCCATATGCCCCAGGCGTTTTCCTAATTGCTGCTTCTCAGCCAAATCTCCGTGGACTGTTTGTTGTGGGGTCTCTTTAAGGGCAGGGACTCAGTTTCCTATCACTCTCCCAGCTCTCCTAGATCTGAGACTGCTGATTTGTAAAGTTCCAGGCTTTAAGTCCTGTGGTTGTAAGAACTTTGGAAATTCAGCCCAGCCCCTCTGGTTTTCAAAGCCAAATGTTTTGGGGATTCCTCTTCCCAGTGCAGGCTCCCCGGTTTGATAGTCTGTTTCTTTTTCCTCACCACACCCACAGCTCCCTTCCTACTGCAACCAGACCCATGGTTGAGATAGTTCCCTATCTCATCTCTGCCCTTCCTACCCTCTACAATGTGGCCTCTCCTCTACATTTAGTTGTAGTGTTGGTTTTGCCAGCCCCTGAGTCGTTTTTCTGTTATTTACACTGATGTGCGTGTTTTCTATAGTTGTGTCTGTGGGACGAAGTGAGCTTAGGGTCCTCCTACTTGGCCATCTTCCCTGGAAGTCCAGAACAATCAAAAGTAGACTTTTTTTTTTTTTAAAGATTTATTTATGAGAGAGAGAGAGCAAGCACATGAGCATGGGGTAGAGGGGCAGAGGGAGAGGGAAAGAAAGTCTTGAGAGTCTGTGCTGAGACAGAGCCCGATGCAGGGCTCCATCTCATAACCCTGAGATCACGACCTGAGCCAAAACCAAGAATCTGTCACTCAACTGATTATGCCACACAGGTGCCCCTTGATAGTAGACTTTTTAAAAAATATAATTATTCTACATACTTCTATATGATTGAATTTTTACATCTTTTATCATTTGAGTATAGTTCATTATTTTAAAAAATAAGGTGTTTATATAGGCAGAAAGGAAAAAAAATCTTGTTAATCTCACCAGCCAGAGATGATCACTTATCAGTGTTCAATGTGGCATGGTTAGCTTTTCAAGAGATTTTCATTTTTTGCTTTATTTGTATTTTATTTTAAAATTTTAAAAGATTTTACTTTTAAATAATCTCTATACCCAGCATGGGGCTCCAACCCACAACCCTGAGATCAAGAGTTTCATGCCCCATGGACTGAGCCAGCCAGGCACTCCTGTTTTGTTTTGTTTGTTTGTTATTTATTTTAAAGATTTAATTTATTTATTTGACGGAGAGCATGAAAGAGTGCACAAGCAGGGGGAGCTGCAGGCAGAGGGAGAGGGAGAAGCAGGCTCCCTGGGACACAGGGCTCCCTCCCAGGACCCCAGGATCACGACCTGAGCTGAAGGCACCTGCTTAACCCACTGAGCCACCCAGGCGCCCCTGTTTTTTTTTTTTTTTTAAAGGGTCATTGTTGAAACTGAAGATGACACAAATAGGTGGAAAGACAGTCTATGCTCATGGATTGGGAAAACAAATATTGTTACAATGTCCACACTATCTAAAGCAATTTACAAATTTAATGCAATTCCCCATTAAATACCAACAGCATTTTTCATAGAACTAGAACAAATAGACCTAAAGTTTGTATGGAGCCACAAAAGACTCTGAATAGCCAAAGCAACCTTGAGAAAGAAGAATAAAATCACAGTCCCAGATTTCAAGATATACTGCAAAGCTATAGTAGTCAAAATCGTGTGGTACTGGCACAAAGATAGGAACATATTTCAATGGAATTGAAGAGAGCCCAGAAATAAACCCATGATTATATGGTCAATTAATTTACAACAAAGAAGGCAAGAATATGCAATGGGAAAAAGACAGTCTCTTTAACAAACAGTGTTGGGAAAACTGGACAGCTACATGAAAAGAATGCACCTGGACCACTTTCTGACACCATACACAAAAATAAACTCAAAATGAATAAGGACCTAAATGTGAGATCTGAAACCATAAAAATCTTAGAAGAGAGGACAGGCAGTAAGTTCTCTGACATCAGCTATAACATCTTTCTAGCTACCTCTCCTGAGGCAAGGGAAACAAAAGCAAAAATAAACATTGGGACTACATCAAAATAAAAACCTCTGCACAGCAAAGGAAACAACCAACAAAACTAAAACACAACTTACTGAATGGGAGAAGATATTTGCAAATCACATATACAATAAAGGTTTAGATCCAAAATATGTAAAGAACTATAAAACTCAACACACACAAAAAAACAAGTAATCCAATTAAAAATGGGCAGAAGACATGAACAGACATTTCTCCAAAGAAGACATACAGATGGCAAACAGACACATGAAAAGATGTTCAACATCACTCGTCATCAGGGAAATACAAATCAAAACCACAATGAGATGCTACGTTACACCTGACAGAATGGCTAAAATCAAAAACATAAGAAACAGTGGTGTTGGAGAGGATGTGGAGAAAAAGGAACACTTGTTCATTTTTGGTGGGAATGCAAACTGATGCAGCCCCTGTGGAAAACAGTATGGAGTTAAAAATTGAATTATCATAGGATGCAGTAATTCCACTACTGGGTATTTACAAAGAATACAAAAACACTAATTCGGAGGAATACATGCATCCCAAGTATTCATAATGGATGGATAAAGAAGATGCAAGATACATATATACACACACACATATATATACATATATACAATAGATAAAGAAGATGTGATATATATATTTATATATACATATATATAATAGAATATTACTTAACCATAAAACAGAATCAAATCTTGCCATTTGAACAACGTGGATTGAATCTAGACGGTATAATGCTAAGTGAAGGAGGCAAACAAAATACATGATTTCACTCATGTGGAATTTAAGAAACAAAACAAATGAACAAAGAAAAAAGAGACAAACCAAACAATAACAACAATAACAGACTCTTAACCATAGAGAAAAAACTGGTGGTTACCAGAGAGGAGGTAAGTGGGAAGATGAGAAAAACAGGTGAAGGGGATTAAGAGTACACATACCATGATGAGCACTGAATAATGTATAGAATTGTTGAATCACTATATTGTACAACTGAAACTAAAATAACACTGTATCTTAATTATACGGAATGTAGAAAGAAAGAAAGAGAGACAGAGAAAGAAAGAAAGAAAGAGAGAGAGGGAGGGAGGGAGGAGGAAGGGAGTGGGAAAGGAAGGAAGGAAGGAAAGCAACATTGCACTGAGTGTACATATTTCCAAGAACATGGCTTTGGAAAAGTATTATTTAGTTTAATGTCTAGTTTTTGAAATTATATTTTGACAATATCAGAAGAAATAAAACATAAGAAATGGTCATTGTTATTATTATGATGTTTGTTTAAAAATTTTTTTTAATAATAATTGTTATATCTCACTTTTTTTTCATTCTCCCTAATGAAAACATGGCATACATGGAAACAATACAGGCACTGGCAAATGTTGTCTTTTCTAGTGTTTGTGTACAATCACCCTCCCAATATCTTCGGGCTGTTGCTTTTTGCTTTATTTCTTATACCCTAAGCTCTTGAGCAAAAATTCAAGGTCTTTCCTTAATAAAATAAATATTTTGTCTGTGATGTGGTCATTAAGGTTTTAGGGGCAAAAGTTAGCTTTATCTCTCCTTGGATTCTAGGCTTTTTTTTTTTTAATTTTCATTTTTTAATTCAGTAAAATTTAGTTTCCAACTTCATAATTTTGGTTTCTAGCATTATCTATTTTCAATTCATTGCCTTTTCAATTTTTAATTTTAGCCATATGCTTGTTATTAGATTCCTCTTTTTTGTAGAGAACTATCATTATAACGTCCCATGGAATCTCACTGAAGATCAGAAACAGTTTTTAGAGGTCTCAACCTTCTTTTTAGAGGTCTCAACCTTCTCTTTAAACCTTCAAAAAGGTAGTGTCCTACTGACTTCCTTACTATCCCTATGGAATATAGCAGAGTTCTCAACTTACTGATTCCCTGTCCGAACGATCAGAACTTTTTTTTAGAAGTGTGATATGCATAGAGAATTCATAATCCCTATTTTGATCTAATTTTCATTTAATATCTGAGTTCTAGCTCTTCTGTTTATAATCCATCTCTGACCTTTGAACAAATCTGTCTAGTTCTATCTCTATAGGTCCTGGTTTCAACTCATGCTATCAGATGACTTTCTCACTTCAGCTCTCGGTAGATATACTACCCTAGGCAGGGGCTGGTCCTTGATGGGCACCATACTGTTATAGCAAGAAATGTTTCACAAAAGGCATCTGATATGGTCTAAATAAGATTGATCTTTACTATAGTCTAATTAAGATTAATTAATAAATACTCATTGTTTAGAAATAATTATCCATTGACCTAAAGTCAACAAAACTCTTTTTTTCTAATATTAAAATATACAATTGTTTGGAGGGGAGGGGGAGCAACTTGAAATAAATCAGAGAACACCTTCACATTCATCATTCTTCTCATATACTTCAAATTTGTATTTAATGCCTTCCTCTTCCTGCACATCAGAAAGAACACCTGGGAGAAGTTTTTATTTCTCCAAATTAATTTCTGGAAAAAAAAGTGTCACTTTCAAATTCCTGCACAATCCTTGTCACAAATAGTCTAAGGTGGCCCGGCTTGTTCATGGCTTCCTTATAAACAGAACTGACTCCCACTATCCAAACCATGTCCACTTTATTTGCTAATTCTGGTGGCTCAAAAACTTTTAAGTCATCATCCAGACTTTTGGCAAGAAAATGAGCTTCGTGGGGGTTCCTCAAGGTCTCTGAGCACTAAATCAATTCTGTCCTTTAAAGGTCGATTCTTCTCGGGAATAGAGAACAATGTCTTCCTACCCATAATCACCAAATTCTGTTTACCTTCTACTGAGGAGGATGTGGTCATTCTCTGGAAATACTTGAACTCATTCCTGAATGAGGGCCACGGCACGTCCCCGTTCTTGCTGATGCCCCTGTTCTGAGACACAGCGAGGATGCAGTTTAGCAGACAAACCTTGACAGCAACTATACACACCTCTGAGCTGGCACTCCACCCTGGGATTCCCCATGCCCCACCCAGCTTGGGGGGGAAATTGTCTCCTTGGACTCTAGACTTTTAGGAAAAAAATCAAAGACTAACCAATTTGGGTCCTAGATATCTGAGCAGTTTGATTGGAAACTTCATGCATTAAAAACAATTCTGATACTTTGGAGAGCAATAAGAAGGAAGATAAACCTTAGAAAAAAAAACCTGGTAAATAGAATTAAGAAAAAAATTTAGTCATGCATCAAGCACTTACTATGATTAAAAAATCTTTGAAAAGAAGAAGATATTTCTACCTTTATAACAGACAGGCCTAACTGAAGACCACAATAATGTGAGGCTTCCCCTCCCCCACGGGCCACTTCCTCTTTTTACTGTTTTCATTTAGAAAGAACAGAGAGCACTCTTGCTGCCCCACAATGCCATAGTGCTATTTGAAGGGGTTTTCTAGTCATCCTTACTGTATGGAAGTGTGCATGCCATTTTCACCATCTGCAGAGTCAGGGAGAATGTTAGGTTGAGATCTTGCAGAAGCAGGCCCCGACTCCAGAATTTGGATGTATATGGCTTACAAAAACAGGGCTTCCAGGAGAAATCGATAAGGGAGTGGGGGGGGGGATGAAGGAGAGGGAATGGGGAGAAGCCAAGTGAAGGGGTGATTTCAGAAGTCCCACACTCAGCCTGGTCCCATGGGAGCTCTAAAACAAAGGAATACCCCTCCAAGTTAGTTCGGTCTTGAAGCAAAGAAGCTGGGCTTTGGCACCTCACAACAGCCTGTCTTTGGCTATATGCTGCAGAGTGTGTTGTGGGATGAAACATAAAATTCCCAGGTACTTCCAGCTCACTCCAGTGCCTTAGGGTAATCTGCAGGGCTGGGGT
Source organism: Callorhinus ursinus (assembly GCF_003265705.2). Taxonomy (NCBI): domain Eukaryota; kingdom Metazoa; phylum Chordata; class Mammalia; order Carnivora; family Otariidae; genus Callorhinus; species Callorhinus ursinus. The sequence goes on from NW_027397087.1 coordinate 11,270,995, forward strand.
AATGTGCAGGTGCTAGTTGTTAGCAGCAAAATATCAAAAAGCTGGGTATGGGTTTGTAGAGTCTGGGTGGGGCATCAGTCGGCTACTGAGAGTTTCCTGTCAACTTCCTCTGCAGGGCCCACAACACATGCAGTCCCTAACTTCCACTAAAAGTTTCAAATTTCTAGGGGCTAGCATTAAAGTGTGAATACCACTGAACTCAGACCTGAGTCTGAATTCTAATTCCACAAAAGAAATTGGAGAAATCATTACTACTGGCTTGACTCTGTCACCATATCCATAAAATGGGATAATTATTCCTACATCATAAATTTATTCACTTATTCGATCAATCAGTTATTCAATGAATATGGAGCATCTCCTCCATGCCAGGCACTGTTCAAGCGTTATTCTGAGAAGGAGATGGTGATGAGAAGAGCTCCATAAAATGTAAAGCTCCAGGCAACTGCTTTTACTTGCAGTGGTTATTTATTTTCATAGCTCCCTACAGCAAGTAAAATTACCTAAAACCACAGCAAAGGGATAAAAGGGAAAACTTTTTGGCACTTAACTGGTAAAAAAAAAGAAACCATGCCTCCAGTTCTTTCCATGGATGGCTTTAGGTAAAAGTCCTCCTCATTCTGGACAGGTCCCTAAAGAGAAGCCGGCTCTCTTCTGGCAGCCTCAGGATTTCTGGGAATGATCTTGCTCACAGAATTTACAAACTGCATTCCCAGGAACTGCTAGTCCTGCCTCTGTCACAGCTCATCCTCTTTCAAATCTCTTAATTTTTCCTGGCCTCAGTTTTCCTACCTGTAAAATGAAGGGTTCTGCCACTAACTGGTAATGGCACAGTAAGCAGGTCATTTGCATATAGGAGACTTCTCTGCTCGATTTCTAGGGTGGGGAGTCAGTACTCAAGCTCAGGCTTGATAGACTGATGGGCACAGGCCCCAGGACTCCATTGTAGATTAGAAGTTTTAACTCCAATCAGATCCAACTCCCCCCACCCCATTTTCCCCAACACGTCCTTTTAAGGAGATCAAGATCTTTAAAGGTACCCCTTTACCAATTCAATTGTGAAGGCTAAGCAATCTAGTATGTGAATGCTCTAGCCTGGCTGCACTGGCTCATGTAAGAAGTGCCAGATGCTTACAACTGGCCTAGGATCTCTGTAAACTATGACATTGAAGACAGAGAGTTGCACTATATTGATGGCTCAGATTCAGATATGGTATTGTTGGCTGTGGTGTGCTCCTCTAAAACAGTGAATATCTCTAGGTAAAATTCCAAATACAAAAAGCAAACTGAAAACACATCTTCCTTTTAGTTGTCTGATAGTTGCATTCTTAGAAAATTCAGTGTTTATGGTCCTATCACCAGCCTGACCGCCTGACCTCAGAAAATCTCAAGTAGAAACTTCTGCTTGCCCATCCTACCTTGTAGGAACTAACTTCTAGAAGCTTCTGTCTAGCTGTCAATCTTACCTTCTAGAAACAAACTGGAACAGAAAAGAAACATTTGAGGAAGATGCCTGCCCAGATGATTGAGAAAGTGTGGCAGTTACCTCAACCTCATTGGAATGTTAAAATCCCCTTCTGAATATCCCAAACGTTAGTAAAAGAGGCCTGCTTTCCCAGTTCAGGGAGATGCAGCTGTCGAAATGATTCCCCATGATCTCCCTGTCTGTACAAATAAAGTTGACCTTGAGGCATCTCCATTTGGTGTAATCTCTGTCTATAACTAAGGTAATGGGCCCACTTTGGTTTGGTAACAGTCCTGGCCTACTGAATAGTTAATACATATTCAAGAAATAAAATAATTGGAAAATAAAACACATTTTTATATGTGATTGTAAAGACCAGATTATAAGCAGGTTTCCTCTCTCTCACTGAGAGAGAGAGAGAGAGAGAGAGAGAGAGACAGAGAGAATGTGTGTGTGTGCGTGGTGGGGGGGAGGTTGGGGCCCCTCTCAGCCCCTATATATATACCTATAGTGACCACCACATCATTGGAACAACTAAAAATAGCCCTGTTAATTTCCAAAACTTTTAGAGAGGCACATTACCTCTATTGAATGAGAACCACTTTTCTAGAGAGTAGGGAGTTGCTGATCTAACGATCAGGGGAAAGAAACAACAATCTGGTGCCTCCTCTTTCTCAGAAAGCAGAAGCCTGCAGAAAGACGAAACTAAGGACGGGAAACTCCCCTTTTCTAACCTAGAACATGGCTTTCCGCCCAGAGACTGGTGACAAGCCACCATAGACTCGGGTTTTGATTGGGCAGTTGAGAAACTAAAATAGTGGGTCAAAAAGAGGGAAACCCCCAGTGCTTTCCACGGTCCTGTCGATAACTTGCGCTGAGACCCTTTGGTTTGCGACCTTGGCTGTTCTTCGCTGAGCGCCGCCGCCAGCCTGAGCGAGTTCACGGTGAGTTCCCCGTCCCGTGCCGCCCCCTCCCTCTGCTTCTCTCCATCCGCAAGCTCTCCCTGGCCCTGCGGCTCCTCGGTCCTTCTTCCGGGCCCAGGGTGGCCAGGCACCTGGGTTCTGGTCGCTCAGGCTCTGTCCAGACCCGACAGGGAAGCCGCGGAGAGGCGGGAAAGTGGCGCGCCGCTGGAACGTGCGCTTCGAGAGCTTTCTCGCTGGATAGTTCCCTGGGTAGGACTGGGCTGGACAGGACAAAATAGCGAAGTCATCGGTGGTGTACGTGGGTGGGGTCGGTGGTGGTGGGTGCTGCTTTTCGGGGCAGCCCAGCCTCGACTTGAAGGTTCTGTTTCCTCGGGCACAGCGTGAAGGAGGAGCAGGCCCGTGTTAGAAGGCAAATACTTGAGGGCGGTGATCTGGCGAAAAGCAGGGGTCTGTGGGGTCTAAAAGAACTGCCTGGGTAAGTAGAGTGACGCTTCATGTGGAGCCCTGAGCATTGTGCCTTCCTCAGGGTGCCCTCCTCGCCATTTTCCTTTAGGACCCCACGCTTCCCCACCAGGTTCTAGGGCTTGTGTCTGAATCCAGATTGTGTCATATTTTGTGTAACATTTCTATGGCAGCTTATGAGTTTGTGTTGGTAAAAGCTTTATTGAGATATAATTTACAAACCATACAATTCATCTATTTAGAGTAATACAATTCAGTGGGTTTTAGCATATTCACAGAGTTGTGCAAACATCACCTCAATTTTAGAATATTTTTATTATCCAAAAAGAAACCCTGTACCCATTAGCAGTCACTTCCTATTTCTCCTCAACACCCCAGGCCTAAGGAACCACTCATCTTTCTGTCGCTATGGATTTGCCTGTTCTTGACATTTCATATTAATGGAATCACACAGCTTATGGTCTTTTGTGATTTACTTCTACTACCTAATATGATGTTTTCAAAGATCATCCATATTATAACAAGAGTCTGTACTTTATTCTTTTTTACAGCTGAATAATACTCCATTGTATCGATATACCACATTTTGTTTACCCATTCATTAGTTAATGGGCATTTGTGTTGTTTCTACTTTTTGGCTATTAAGAGTAATATTGTGATCAACATTCATGTTCAAGTTTTCAGACTGGACAGAAGTTTTCAATTCTCCTGGGTATACACTTAGGAGTGGAGTTGCTGGGTCATATGGTAACTCTATGTTTAACCTTTTGAGGAACTGACAGACTGTTTCCCAAAGCTGCTGCATCATTTTACATTCCCACCGGCACTATTGAGAATCCCAATTTTTCTACATCCTCACCAACACTTCATATTATCTATTTTTTAAATTATAGTCATCCCAGTGGGTGTGAAATGGTATCTCATTATGGCTTTAATTTGCATTTCCCTAATGACGACTGAAGATGCATTATTTTTTAAATTACAAAATAATTTTTAGAAAGGATTTACATGCTGAGGTTTTGAGAACTTTAACTGTCTACATCATGTGCCCAAAATCACAGAGGCTAGACTCCAACCAAGTCTCTCTATGGTAAATGCTTGAACTCCATCCCCTCTTTTCTAAAACAGAATCTGGGATAAAACTCTTCAAGAAAATTCCTCTTGATATCTCTATTAGAAAGGGAATGCTGGGCAAGATGAACCTCTGCATGGACTAAATGGTTCATTTCTTATTTGCTGTTAGAAACCCAAATGTGCAAAGAACTTTTTGGTCTCTTCATTTTTACTTTGTAAAAAATAAGTGTTTCCAGGGTGCCTGGGTGGCTTAGTCAGTTAAGTGTCCGACTCTTGATTTTGGCTCAGGTCATGATCTCAGGGTTTTGAGATCAAGCCCCCAGTCAGGCTCTATGCTGGGTGTGGAGTCGGCTTAAGATTCTCTCTCAACCTCTCCCTCTGCTCCTCCTCCCACTTCTCTCTCTGTTTCTCAAAAAAAATGTGTTTCCTTGAGATCCCCACACTGAATCTTGGATGAAGTAGTGACCCTTTCATGGTAGGCAGTGATTTTTTTTTTTTAAGATTTATTCACCTATTATTTGAGAGAGAGAGAGAGAGAAAGAATGAATGGTGGGGGGGGGGGCAGAGGGAGAGAGAGTCCCAAGCAGATTCCACACCAAGTGCGGGGCTCAAACCCATGACCTTAGACCACGACCTGAGCCAAAATGCTCAATCAACTACACCACTTAGGTGCCCTGGCATGCAGTGATTTTGTGCTTTTCTTCATGTCAGTGCCCTTTGGGCTTCTCCTTCCCACTGCTATCAGGACATGGAATGCAGAAAGACAAGTTTAAACTTTGTTTAAATGCATAACTATCAAAATATTTTGAGTACATATTTTTTTCTCTGGATATCTATCCATTTTACACTACTTATCAATCTTACTTTATATATTATCAAAACTTAATTTTTCTCTCTTTTTTTTTTCCAGTTAAAAATTCAGATTGAATTGTCTTAAAAGTCACAAACCTATACCCACCCACCCACATGGGAACACAGCAGTTGTGGAGGTGGAGACAGGAGGAACCAGAATCAGAGTTCAAATATGCCAGAAAATCTGCGTTCTAAATTCTTATGTAAGTCAGAGAGTAACTGACCAACAGCTGTGAGACACTGGGCACTTGAACATTCACTGTAAACTTTGGCACAGATCACTTACTTCTCTGAAGACTGGATCCAACAAGCATAATGAATACAAGAATGTGCTATGGTAGCATGCTGAATTCCAGACAAACCCAAGAATTCCGTACAGCTGGGGAAGGAGGCCCAACTCCTGAGATGGTCTTAGAAGCAGAACTGATAGATCTTAGGGAAAGTGATGAAATAGTTGACCTCACCTGTGAATCCCTAGAACCTACAGTGATTGACCTAACTTGCCATGACTCTGTTGTGATTACTGAAGAAAGGAGGTGGCCAGGGGGAAATACAAGGTCACTCCAAGGCCAAATTGGCAGCTATGTGGTAAGCAGTGATAAGGAGGAGTTGATGAGAAACAGAGATGTGTATGTAACCAACAGTACCTGTCATAATGCCCTGGAAGAAGAAGCTTTAAGTTGCACACAGCCTGGTTATCTCCGGTGTCGAATTTGTATGGATGGGTACTTGGAGATTGAACTGAGTAGGCGACACATTTACTCTACAGAATGTGGCCACATCTTCTGTAGTCAGTGCCTCTGCACTTCCCTTAAATATAATAAAAAATGCCCAGTTTGTTTGAAAAAACTCAACTGCTATCAGTACCACCGCATTTATATATGAGGTGTGCTGTGTCATTCAGGACAGATAGAACCCTTGGCATGGAAATGTCCTCGTGCAGAAACTATGGGTTGTTGGCATCCAATACACTGGACTCAAAAAGGCTGCTTTTAAAAATTGTTCTCTGGAGTATATAAAAAACTCTTTCATTTCTCACACACTATGAGACTGCTTTTTGATTTCTTTAGTTTCATGCTTCAGGGCTGGACTTTGGTTGTCATATTGTGCCAGAGACTAGTGGCTGTCCTCAAAGCAATTTTTCCTTTTTTCTTATAGTAATCAATTTACAATCAATTTTTAATTGACCACACATGGGCATTTTGGATCATCTAAACAAGGGCAACATCCTAGAGGTAGTGGAGCAAGTGGATGGAAGGAATCTGGGAGACTGACAACTTTGCAAGTCAGAGCCACCATACAAATTTGGACTTTTACTTGAGAGATAAATAAACGTTATTCTTGTTTAAGCAACCATATGCGAGGTCTTATTTAGAGCAATAGAAACTTTATTTTTATTAAGGGACCAGGCAGGGTGCTGTCTCTGGGTTTCTCTCGATTTCCTGATTACACTGGAGTGGAAGGAAGTCAGTCCCTTCCGACCACGTCTCCAACCAGCAGGGTTCAGGTGGGTATATGGGCAGGCACCATGTCCCCTGGGACTCCTACTGGCCTTTGAGTTTAGTCTGAGGAGTTGCCTAGGCACATGGGAATCTAGAGTTGTGGTTTTGTGCTCTCTGACCTGCCAGGCCAGAGAGGAGATGCCATTACCCTGGCTTTACAGGTGTGCCTGCCTTCACCACACTGGTCAGCTAATCAAGAAGCTGGCATGCTTCTCTGTGAAGCATCACCATCCCAGCTGCTCCAGGGTCACAGGCCTTGAGAAGACCTCCTCACCACCCATGCTCCACCTCCAGCCAAACACATACTGTTTCTTCTTTTGCAGAAGATCATATAGCACTCACAATTCAGCCTGCACTTTAGAACTGGAGAGGATGTGATTTCTACAGTCCTTTCTCCTTTTCCCTCAGAATGAAATGGGCAGTAAAGTTTGTTCCTTACTTTCCGTGGCTATAGCAGCGTTGCTCTCCAATATGATGTCTCAGTTGTGCCAATGGAACGGTGCCCATCTCTGTGTCATATCTGTCTACATACTGCATTCTCTGAAATGTCCCACATGCCAGGCTTTGGTTGCTTGACTTGGCACAGGATATGCAAGATAAATGTGGTAGGAGGCAACTGGGTGGCTCAGTTGGTTAAGTGGCTGCCTTAGGCTCAGGTCATGACTCCAGAGTCCTGGGATGGAGCCCTGCATTGGGCTCCAGGCTCAGCAGGGAGCCTGCTCCTGCCCCTCCCCCCTGCTCTTGCTCTCTCTCTGTCTTAAATAAAGAAAATCTTTAAAAAAAAAAAAAAAAGACAGGGGCACTTTGGTGGCTCAGCCATTAAGCGTCTGTCTTCGGCTCAGGTCATGATCCTAGGGTCCTGGGATCTAGGCCCGCATAGGGCTCCCTGCTCAGTGGGAAGCCTGCTTCTCCCTCTCTCACTCCCCCTGCTTGTGTTCCCTCTCTCTCTGTCAAGTAAATAAATAAAATCTTTAAAAAAAAAAAAGATAAATGTAGTATACTCCTTTCTGTGGGTTCCTTTGTATATTCTAAAATGAGAAGAGGAAGAAAGAAGATGAAAATTTAAAAAAATTTGAAATAATTTCTAAATATTATCTTCCTACATTTCAATAGATCATCTTACACATCCCACTTTGGAGACTATTAATTGCTCCATGACATAGCACAGTGTATCAGAGAACTGGTCAAACATCTGAAGTGTCTATTAAGTACAGATTCTGCTTTTGCACATATTGTCTATGTGATCAGGATAAGAGCAGACTCTCTTCAGTTTGTCAGCAGCCCTCAACCTTCCCTACTGTATTCTACCTAGCCCACTACACATTTCCCTTACCTGCGAAGCTCATGTAGACATTTGAGTTTTTGACTCTGCTTTATGGGAAAAAAAATAGAGGGGATTCTGACTTTTTCAAAAAAAATCAAGATAAATTTTATAGACAGCAAAATGAACTGATTTTAAGTGTATAATAAGATGAGTTTGGGCAAATATATATAGTCATAATGACCAGAACCCCAATCAAAATATAGAACAATTCCATCATTCCAGAAAGTTCCTTTATGCCCTCTTCTAGTCAATCTCCACCCTCCCAACCCCCACAAGCAACCACTGTTCTGATTACTATCACTATACATATGCTTGGGAACACTGACTGTCATTACTTCATTGTCTAGCCCAGCTCATCAGGAAGAAAAATTTGATAGGGATTTGGAGTATAAGCTCTAGGCAGGGATCAAAGGCTTTAGTGGCAGCATGACTAATATTACCTCTTTTAAGAATTGAAGCAAGAAATAAATCAGTGAGAGAAAGACAAATACCATATGATTTCACTCATATGTGGAATTTAAGGGACAAAACAGATGAACATACAAGGGAAAAGAGGCAAATTAGGAAACAGACTCTTAACTACAGAGAACAAACTGAGGGTTACTGGAGGGGAGGTGGGTGGGAGGATGGGTTTAATGGGTGATGAATTAAGGAGGGCACTTGTAGTGACGAGCACTGGGTGTTGTACGTAAGTGATGAATCATTAAATTCTACACCTGAGACTAATAAGTTAACTACCTGGAATTTAAATAAGAACTTGAAGAAAGTAAAATAAAATGATAATTTAAAACAAAATGAAACAAAAACAAAAGCCTTTTGTGTGGACTGTCAGGGGTACAATAACTATTAATATTAATTGAATGCAAAAAAAAAGAATTGAAGCAAGAAAATGTCATTAATAATGACATCTGCCATTTATTAAGTAATAACTATGTTCCAGGCACAGTACTAGGCACTTCATACATCACAGGCAGTCAAGGTATACACTTAGGCAAGAATATGAACCCAACAGGATGTAAGAGCAGAAGTTGAAGTGAGCTGCCACAGAGCATAACTGACATGAATAATTTGGCTGACTATTTTACATGGCTGTGGGAAGAAGCAAGAAGTAAAGAAAAGATTAAGGCCACATCATGAATAGAGCATTGTGTGCTGTGTTATGGAGTTTAGAGTATTCTATAGGTGCTAAGGAGCCCTTAAAGGCTCTGGAGGAGAGCCTCCAGAGAAAAAGATTCTTAAGGATTCAGCATGATCTCAGTGAAGGCGGAAGATGCTGTTTAAAAATAGAGGAAAAAATATGGAGGAGGTGGGGCACCTGGGTGGCTCAGTCGGTCAAGCATCTGCCTTTGGCTCAGGTCATGATCCCAGGCTCCTGGGATCAAGCCCTGCATCAGGCTCCTCCTCTGCCCCACCCCCCCCGCTCCTTCCCCTCTGCTCACGCTCTGTCTCTCTCTCTCAAATAAATAAAATCTTTAAAAAATATATGGATATGGAATTAAGAAGGGAAAGTCCTGCTGTTGATTTTCCTCTCAGAAGTATATTTTTGAAGCGTATAAGAAAAAGGATGACGTAACCTTGGTCTGAGGACTTTGGTAGTCCACTTGCGCTCTCCTGCCCTCGGATGTCTAACGGTTTCACTTTAGTACAGCTCCAGAGCTGTGCAAGCCTTTTGAATTGTGGCAACTCCTAGGAGATGATGTTTGTTCTAAGGTGGCAATGATAGGACTCCAGGGGGACAGTTATGGAAGTTTGGATTTAGCTTTCAGGTATCTTTCTGGAAAAGTAGAAGCTTATTTGTTGAGAGTGGATACGGGATTAGGAGAGGTAGATATTCAAATGTATTCACTTGAGGCCTGATCCAGCTTTAAACCAAGTTAGCCCCACAGTGAAATAATCTGGCAATGCACATTTATCATTTCCTGATGTTTGCTGAGGTCACAGCAGAGAATGAAAGCCAAGTATCCTGAGCTGTGCTATATCTGGATGTCATCAACCACAGACTGAACTTGAACTATTCAAGAAAGGGGTTAAGAGAGACAGAGTCCAACCCAAGTTTCAGCAAGGACCGGTCTTTTCTATTGTCTGGTCCACACTGAATTCAACCCTACTGTAAATATTAAGTACACCTGCCAGGAGAAACAAATTACTCTCCAAGAACCTAAAATTGTTACAAAGGATTAAATGTTTAGGTCCTTTCCTTAGCTACATCAGTTAGGTCCCACTGATTTGATATTAAAATCTATGTACTGGGATGACTGTCCCAGGGAGTGTTAATAGAGTAAAATAGGTTTCAATGACATCATTAGCTCAGTGTCTGTCTCTAAAATAGCAGCTTCCGTGCAGCAAGAGCAGGGAGCAGCAGCAGCCGGCACCTGCAGCAGCCGGCACCTGCACAAATGCACATGAACTCTCCGTGTTTCCTACCTTCTGGCCTCCTTGGGCTTTCCTGACAGCCTCATGGATTAGAACCATCAAAGGTCTCAGGGAGGCACAAGCCTTTGTCTGTAGGCCTTGCTATCCTACTGCCCTATCCAGTACTCCCTGGCTGGGTTGGGATCTGAGGCTAGTAGGCAAGGTTGGGCCCTACTGGGTATTCATGGTTAGGGACAGCAGGCTATTCTGCCAGACTTATTTATAAACAGTCATAGTTCAGTTTCATGGTATTATGCCGGTGGGTTTCCAACTTTGAGAGGATCTTTTTCTGCTTCACTATCCAGGACTATTTATAGACTGCTCTAACATAACTGTCACTGTATGGGAGACATTAATCAGGGTAGCATTTGATATGGGCCCTTCCCTGACCCCCTTAGCTGTCAGCAAGCAAAAAGATCCTACAGGGCATATTCCCTTTTCCTGTGGAGTGGCACATAGAAGGCATAGGGCCCCAGGTGTGGCTCTGCCAATATCACCGACCCTCTGAAGGGAGGGCAGAGGGGCAGCAGGGTGGTGTGACAGGATAAAGGCAGTATCTACCCATACCACTTGGCTTCCCTGCTGAGAAAAGAGCCTTTAGAGAATGAACTTCTCCCTGCCTTTCCTCTGAACAAGTCCAAGCCACAGAGACAACAGCTGTTCTTTTCTCCAACCAGAAGAGAGAAGGTGCAGTGCATTGCTAGGCATGGGCCATTCATTATTTCATGGCTCATTCTTTTGCTCATTTATCTGGTATTTATTAAATTTTTATAGTGTGGTAGACCTGTGTAGTTAAAAAGACGTACAAGACAGTCCTTTCCTCCAAGAAGTTCACAGCTAGTGGAGAAGAGATGTGAAAAACACTTGTGATACAATGAAAGAAATAATACAGTGTAATAAAAACTATGATAGAAACATCTGTAAGGTCCTTGCTGAAGCATAAAAGAGGAAATAACTGACTTTTTAGTAACTTCCTTGGAGCCTAGAAGATGGAAAATTGAACTTTTAATTTATATTCAGCTCTGTTGGAGTCCTTGAAGATTAATACCAACTTACAACTCTTGTTATATTTCAAGACAGAAAGTTAATTTGAGGGAGAAGATTTGTCAACAGTCTGCTATACCAATGTCAGCACAATGACAATAGCTCTTACCATCTACTGGGTGCTCACCATGTGCCAAGTGCTGCTAAGCCTGTTATATACATCATCTCGTTTAATCCTCACCGCAATCCTATCAGGTAAGCATTATCATCTATATTTTGTATATGATAAGGCTGATGCTTGGAAAAAGAAAAGTAACTTTGATTTATGACTTTGTTTTTGTTTTCCACCCCCCTACAAATTACATGGTGAAACCTGGCATGTGTAGCTTCTTAGATATCACTGTCCATTGCATACATTCAACTTTTTAATTTTTTTTTTAAGATTCTATTTATTTGAGAGAGAGTGATAGCAAGAGAGAGCATGAGTGGGAGTGGGAACGGGAATGGAGGTGGGGAAGAGGGAGAGGGAGAAGCAGGCTCAGTGGGGCTCAATCCCAGGACCCTGGGATCATGACCTGAGCCGAAGGCAGATGCTCAACCAACTGAACCACCCAGGCACCCCCCCAACTTTGTTTTTAAATAGTGAAATAAAAACTTGAAGTGCCTCTTCAAGTTTTGGACCTGGATGCTATATAGATTTTGGCATCACATTGTTTAGAGGTGGAAGGCCGTCTTAGGAAGTCATATCTTAGAGGAGGAACTGATTCCCAGAGGAGTTAAAACATTTTAGCCAACATTATTCAGTGCTCTGGGTTCTTCAGTGGGAGAGAAGGCTTCTGTCTTTTAAGGCAGTATTCTTGCCCCAGGGCTACAGGCTCAAGGATGTGCAGACTCTGGGATTTAGTACAATCATCTTTACTGAATGATGTTAAACATTTCAGCCAAGAGGTATCTGGGTGGCTCAGTCAGTTAAGCATCTACCTTTGGCTCAGGTCATGATCTCAGGGCCCTGGGACTGAGGCCTGCATCAGGCTCCTTGCTCAGTGGGGATCCTTCTTCTCTCTCTCCGTCTGCCCCTCTCCTCCTCTCTTGCTCTCTTTCTCAAATAAATAAAATCTTTTTTAAAAAAAATCAGCCAGCAACAAAAATATTCAAGATGAAACATTTTTTTTTTTTTTTTTTACTTAGGAACATAGTTCCTAGCTGACCATCAGAATTTCATAGCCATTTATTTGATAAGGAGTTTTATCCAACAAATGCCATGTACTGTCAAGGTGAACAAGATACAGCACTACCCAGCAGTTAGTTGTCCATAATTTGGTGAAGGGGCAGACATGAAATCAAACAATAATTATGTACAGGTATGCACAAAGATCTAGGGTGCTATAGAAATGTGTAAAGCACTAATTCTCAACTGGGAGTGAGTCCCACGCCCATACACCTAGCAGACATTTGGCAATATCTGGAGACAATTTGACTGTCATAACTAGGGGGGGTGCTCCTGGTATCTGGTGAGCAGAGGCCAGAGATGCTGCTAAACATTCTAAAATTCACAAGACAGCCCCCCACAACAAAAATGTAGCCAGCTCAAAATGTCAACAGGGTTGAAGGTGAGAAACTCTAGTACGGAGCCAGCAAAATATTTTCTACAACAGATGGGGGAGGGGAGTAAAGTTTGGTGGGTTGGTTATGGAAGAGTTTACTAAAGAGATAATGATTGGGGTTGGGAGAGAGAGGATACCCAGCAGAAGGGACAACATGTGCAGAGCCACAGACCCTGGCGTATTTGGGCAATCCCAAACACCAGAGGAATAGTTGTGGGCATTAAGACTGGACAATGAGGCATTCAGTAGAAGATAGACATTCAAAAAAATCTGTTGAGTTAGACGAATTACTGTAAGAAAATCTGGCTCCATGATGGCTCTTTATAAGTTAGGCACTCAGAAGCAGAGTCTAGGTACAAATCTCTGTGAACTAAAACTGCTCAAGAAAGAAATGAGGCTTTTCTCATCTTGCTTCCTAGGGTCTAGCATTTTCCAGGTATTTGTTACTTTCTCAGAAATAGAGTTGGGCTGTTTGAATGGAATGTGAGCTCTGAGAGGTGGAATAGCTCTCTATTAAAGCCACTTAGATGGTGTCTCAGTGCTGGGATCACAAGCAGAGATGAGGTGGTTATTTCTCGTGCATTAGGTTTATAGGCAGATGATGTTTGTTTCCTCTTTTGCAGAGAATCCTAGTTCAGAATTGGGGATATGTCAATCTCAAGATTAGACTGCCACCTTGAATGAGTTGCCTTCCCCCTCCCCCACAAAAAAAGGGTGGGTGGGTAGGCCATTCCAATCAGGGTTTCTCTTTCTCTTAAGCTAATGATGATCAAAGCAACTGACAAACTGCCACGGAATCTATCAGACCTCACTCTGGCCTTGCTGTAGCTCCCCAGCTCCTGAACTTTTCTTCCTTCTGTCATGCTCTGAGCCCATTCTTAGCAAACTACCAGGTCTCTGACTCCTGGTCAGCAGCTACCCTGGGCATGTTGTGCTCTGATCCACGTGCCTGCATCTGCCCCCTGGTGGCCTGATGACAGAGCTTAATGGAGGTGAGTGGCCCTTCTCTAACTCAGGTCATTTTCTAGGCACAGTGTGGAAAACTGGATCACTGAAGGGGGTATGGATTTTAGAGCATGAAAGGAAATTCAGGGAAATATTTAATTTGTGACAGCTTATAGCTGCTATACTCTCTTCGAGTATTGGAATAACTGAGAATTTATTTATTTTAAAGGTTTATTTATTTATTTTAGAGATGGGGGACAGGGAGGGACAGAGGGAGAGGGAGAGAGAATCTCAGGCAGACTCCCCACTGAGTGCAGAGCCGGATGTGGGGCTTGATCCCACGATCCTGAGATCACCACCTGAGTGGAAATCAAGAGCCGGCTGCTTGACTGATTCACCCAGGTGCCCCTGGAATAACTGAGAACTTAGATAAGAGAGATTGGTAGGTAAGTAGTGATGCCCACCATAAACTTTTGAGAAAAATTCAACTAAATGCTATACAAAAATTTATTAATCACTTTAATTATTTTTTTAATATTCTAAAGTTGTCTTATCTCAGTATGCATGGATCTGTTTCATCCTTTTCTTTTTAAATTTTAATTCTATTATAGTTAACGTGCTGTGTTATATTAGTTTCAGGTGTATAATATAGTGATTCAATAATTCTATATATTACTCAGTGCTCATCAAGATAAGTGTACTCCTTATTCCCTGTCACCTATTTCACCCATTCTAATCACTTTATTTTAGGTTGAAAAAAATTTATTATGTATAACTTAATTTGCCAGTTATGCTATCACATTTGATATTTTATATTTACAATGGAACTGATACTCACAGGAATTAAACATTTTTTTTGTCTTCCAGCTACTTATTTTTATTTTTAGCTGCATCTTACAAAATTGACTGAAGAACTAATCATTTTTTTTTCACTACAGTGTAGTCTGGGGTTATTTATGCCTGTTAGAATTCTGAAAAGTTATAAATGGAATTAGCATTTGCTAAGATATAATTTTTTTAAAAATTTTAATTCCGGTATAACTAACAGACAGTGTTTTATTAGTTTCAGGTGTGCAGTATAGTGACATGACAATTCTATACATTATTCAGCGCTTATCACAATAAGTGTACTCTCAATCTCCTTTTCCTATTGAACCCATCCCCCCACCCACCACCCTTGCAGTAACCACCAATTTGTTCTTTATAGTTAAGAGTCTGTTTTTTGGTTTGTCTCTTTTTTTCTTTGTTCATTTTTTTGTTTGTTTGTTTCTTAAATTCCACATATGAGTGACATCATATGGTATTTTTCTTTTTCTGACTGGCTAATTTTGCTTAGCATTATACCCTCTAGAGCCATCCATGTTGTTGCAAATGGCAAGAGTTTATTCTTTTTTTATGGCTAAGTAATATTCCATTTTGTATATATACCACCTCTTCTTTATCCATTCATCTATTGATGGACGCTTGGGCTGCTTCCATAATTTGGCTATTGTAAATAATGCTGCAATAAACACAAGGGTGCATGTATCCCTTCAAATTAGTGTTTTTGAATTCTTTGGGTAAGTATCCAGTAGTAGAATTACTGGCTTATATGGTAATTCTTTCTATGTTTAACTTTTTGAGGAACCTCCATACTGTTTTCCACAGTGGCTGCACCAGTTTGCATTCCCACCAACAGTGCACAGGGTTCCTTTTTCTCCACATCCTCACCAACACTTGTTTCTTGTGTTTTTTATTTTAGCCATTCTGACAGGTATGAGGTGGTATCTCATCGTGGTTTTGGTTTGCATTTCCCTGGTATTAATGATGTTGAACATCTTTTCATGTATCTGTTGGCCATCTGTATATCTTCTTTGGAGAAATGTCTGTCCATGTCTTCTGCCCGTTTTTAATTGGATTATTTGTTTTTGTTATACAATTATAGGAGTTGTGTAAGTTCTTTTTATATTTTGGCTATTAACCCTTTTTCAGATATGTCATTTGCAAATATCTTTTCCCAATCAGTAGGTTGTTTTTAGTTTTGTTGAGGAGTTAAACATTTTTAATTGAATTCCTTTAAGATCTCTTCAGAGCTAAAACAAAGGAAGTTATATTTGTCCAAACTAAGTGTTTTCTTGATCGACAGACAAAAGAAAATGTATATTTACCAAAAGAAAGCTGAAAAATACTCACTAAAATTCATGAACAAGAAATTTTGACACGAGTCCTTATGTTCTGATTTATCATTTCCATCAGTTTCCACTTCTTATAAAGTTTAATTAAACATATATTAATCATTAAGATAAAGTTTTAATTTCCTCAGTTATGGAATCTTTAGATTTGCTCTTACTCTTCTCTGTCCTTAGTTGATGAAACAGAGTTATATGTATTTTATTTATAATTTCTAGAGGGAAAAATAGACACTATTATCTATTCCTACTCTATCTTATTACTATTGTCTATTCCTACTACCCTCTTTTTGAATAAGGGGAAGTTAGTAAAAGTAGACACTTTTCCACAACAGTAAAAAAAAAATGTTTGTGTAACAGTGAGCTTTCCATTATTTGAAATGCTCAAGCAGTGGCTAGGAAGGAGTGAATTAAATGACTTATGATCTCTTTTAACTGAGAGGCTCAGATTAAGTGAACAAGTTCATAATCTTCCTTTCTTATAAGAGTGAAAGTGACAGGGCACATGAAGCAAGACTATATCTTGCTCTTGTGTTTGAGCCACGTGTACCACATAATTTGTCTTCTATAGATAAATTGTATTTCTCTGCTCTTAAAGTTAATTCTTCAGAAATCTGCCCCTCAGAGTTTTTAAAAATTACTTTGAAGAAATAAAAGCTTTTTGAAAAGTAACAAATGCCCTTTAAAAAAACAACAAATGCCTTTAAATATTTTACTAATCATGATTTCAAAAAAAAATTTGAATTTCTTCTCAGAAAAAAAAAAAAAACCCTGGGAAAAATTAAGCATTTTTTCTTCAAGTTTCCAATGATTTCATTGCTCTACTCCTTCCTTGACTTTTCTCTGCTTTATGAGAATAGAGAAGGTGAGTGGAAGGAGGTGGATATGTTTTCTTAGAAAGTGATTGCTGCCAGCCAGGTGCTTTCTAAGGATGAATTCCTATCCTGGACTTGAATTTCTCTCCTTCTGCCTTCAGGTTAGACTTTCCCTAAGGAGCTGGAGCTGGCAGTGGGTGTGATTTCCTAAGATTTCCAGACAGAGAAATTTCAGAATCTCCTCTGTTTTCCAGAATCTCCTACCTTTCCCTCTAGAGTAGTGGGAAATTGCTCTGGCAATTTTGTCTCACAAGTTTGATCCATTTATTTTTTTAAAGATTTATTTGAGAGAGAGAGAGAGAGAGAGAGAGCAGGAGGGAGAGAAGGGGCAGAGGAAGAGGAAGAAGGAGAAGCAGACTCTCTGCTGAGCAGGGAACCTGATGTGGGGCTCGATCCCAAGACCCTGGGATCATGACCTGAGCGGAAGGCAGACACTTAACCAACTAAGCCACCCAGGGGCCTCACAAGTTTAATCCATTTAAGAAATTCAGTTACACAAAACATTGATTGGCCCTCTGCTGACTCAATGATTAGTAAAATGGGCTTTAGGGTCAGATATCAGTTCAAATCCAGGCTCTACCACTTAATTACTGTGTGACCTTGGCAACTTATTTAACCTCTCTAAGCTTCATTTTCCTTAAAAATGGAAGCCTATCTCATAAGGCTGTTATGAGGATTAAATGAAATAATGTGCATAAAACATTTTGTACAGTAAACAGTCAGTAAATATTAGTTAATATGATTAAACTAATACCTTGTTTTACAGAAGAGGCTATATTCTTGAAAGTCAGAGTAATTGGCAAAACCTTAATTGGCAAGATGAATTAATCAAATAACAAAAAATCATATAGTGTCAATAATAACATTAAATATATATTAAGTATATATTTTCTTTTTTTATTAACATATAATGTATTATTTGTTTGAGGGGTACAGGTCTGTGATTCATCAGTCTTACACAATTCACAGCGCTCACCATAGCACATACCCTCCCCAATGTCCATCACCAGCCGCCCATCCCTCCCACCCCCTCCACTCCAACAACCCTCAGTTTGTTTCCTGAGATTAAGAGTCTCGTATGGTTTATCTCCCTCTCTGGTTTCGTCTTGTTTCATTTTCCCCTCCATTCCCCTATGATCCTCTGACTTGTTTCTCAAATTCCTCATATCAGTGATATCATATGATACTTGTTTTTCTCTGATTGACTCATTTTGCTTAGCATAATACCCTCTAGTTCCATCCACATTGTTGCAAATGGCAAGATTTCAGTTTTTTGATGACTGCATAAAATTCCATTGTGTATATATATATACCACGTCTTCTTTATCCATTCATCTGTCGATGGACATCTGCACTCTTTCCATAGTTTGGCTATTTGGACATTGCTGCTATAAACATTGGGGTACACGTACCCCTTCGGATCACTACATTTGTATCTTTGGGGTAAATACCCAGTAGTGCAATTGCTGGGTTGTACAGTAGCTCTATTTTCAACTTTTTGAGGAACCTCCATACTGTTTTCCAGAGTGGGTGCACCAGCTTGCATTCCCACCAACAGTGTAGGAGGGTTCCCCTTTCTCCGCATCCTCGCCAACATCTGTCGTTTCCTGACTTATTCATTTTAGCCACTCTGACTGGTGTGAGGTGGTATCTCATTGAGGTTTTGATTTGGATTTCCCTGATGCCAAATGATGTGGAGCACTCTTTCATGTGTCTGTTGGCCATTTGGATGTCTTCTTTGGAAAAATGTCTGTTCATGTCTTCTGACCATTTCTTGATTGGATTATTTGTTCTTTGGGTGTTGAGTTTAATAACTTCTTTATAGATTTTGGATACTAGCCCTTTATCTGATATGTCATTTGCAAATATCTTCTCCCATCCTGTTGATTGTCTTTTGGTTTTGTTAACTGTTACCTTTGCTGTGCAAAAGCTTTTTATCTTGATGAAGTCCCAATAGTTCATTTTTGCCCTTGCTTCCCTTCCCTTTGACGATGTTTCTAGGAAGAAGTTGCTGCAGCTGAGGTCGAAGAGGTTGCTGCCTGTGTTCTCCTCAAGGGTTTGGATGGATTCCTGTCTCACATTTCCTGTCTTTCATCCATTTTGAGTCTATTTTTGTGTGTGGTGTAAGAAAATGGTCCAGTTTCATTCTTCTTCATGTGGCTGTCCAATTTTCCCAACACCATTTGTTGAAGAGACTGCCTTTTTTTCCATTGGACATTCTTTCCTGCTTTGTCAAAGATGAGTTGACCATAGAGTTGAGGGTCCATTTCTGGGCTCTCTATTCTGTTCCATTGATCTATGTGTCTGTTTTTGTGACAGTACCATACTGTCTTGATGATGATAGCTTTGTAATAGATCTTGAAGTCCGGAATTGTGATGCCACTGGCTTTTCTTTTCTTTTTCAACATTCCTCTATCTATTCAGGGTCTTTTCTGGTTCCATACAAATTTTAGGATTACTTGGTCCATTTCTTTGAAAAAAGTTGAAGGTATTTTGATAGGATTGCATTAAATGTGTGGATTTCTCTAGGTAGCATAGACATTTTAACAATATTTGTTCTTCCAATCCATGAGCATGGAACAAAAAAGTTTTTCCATTTCTTTGTGTCTTCCTCAATTTCTTTCATGAGTATTCTATAGGTTTCTGATTACAGATCCTTTGCCTCTTTGGTTAGATTTATTCCTAGGTATCTTAGGGTTTTGGGTGCAATTGTAAATGGGATCGACTCCTTAATTTCTCTTTCTTCTGTCTTGTTGGTGTATAGAAATGCAACTGATTTCTGTGCATTGATTCTATAAATATATATTTTCATATACAAAGTGTAAGAGTCAGTGGTTTTTCACAGTCACAAAGTTGTACAACCATCACCACTATCTAATTCTAGACCACTTTCATCACCACAAAAAGAAATTCCATACCTATTAGCAATCACTCCTCATTTCCGCCTTACCCCAGCCCTGGAAACCACTAGTCTAGTTTAAAGCTAAAAACATACTGAATAAAATTCCTAAATGGTATCCATTTCTAAAAGATACTGCATTCACTAGGACTAACAGCTGGCTCTGGTAGGCAACCTTTTTCTTAAATCACCAATCGGCCAGGTTCTCCCAGTTTTATCTTAATCAGAATGCATCTAATTTTAAAGTTTTCCAGACAGACTGATTGGCTTAAAATGCAGTATTTTTTTGTATTTGCATATTCCCTGAAGGGTATATTTTTCTGAGTTTGGTCTTCCAAGCACATATTGAGAGGGTGGAGAATAATTAGATTTTTTTCTCTTTTTTTCCATAGAATAGTGTAAAAAATGGAAGAATCTTAAAAAAAATTTTTAGGTTATCTATTGGTTAATGGAACTTAAATGAATCATTGACATATGAAAAGATAGTAAATTAAAAATTTTCACTGTACAACAGAACCATGGGAGATAAGACTAGAAATAGGAGTTTATAATATGTAGAGAATTCTGAAATCTAGGGCCTTTCTAATTAAAAAAAAAAAACCCACACAACTTATTTTGGTAGGCTATGGAAAGCAAAAGAAGATTTTTGAGGCAGAGAAGGGTTAGCAATTACTATTTCTACTATTATTAGCTAGACTTTGTAACAGACTAGATGATAGGAAAGGAAGAAGAGAATACCCAAAGATAACTTATATTTCAAAACTGGGATATTGGTGGTGCAATACATAAAATAGGGAAATCAAGAAAAGGAAACAACTTAGGGAGATCGATGAACTATGTTTCAGGCTTGTTGAGTTTCAAGGACCCAGTCATGAGCTCAGAGATGTGGGCTTGGAAATACAGATTTGGGACTCACCTCTATAGAGGTTGTACACAAAGTTGGGAATGAATGGCTCACTTGGGAAGAAGAGTATAGAGCTGGAAGAGAGCTGAAGATAGACCATGGTGATTGTTTACATTTATGAAAGTGAGAAGAGGAAGAGAAACCAACCAAGGCATAGGAGTGGTCAGAGACAGGAGAACTAGAACAGTATCATATCGCAAAAGTCAAAGGAGAGAGACTCATAAGTCAAGGAGGATGAAGATTGAGAGTAAGTCATTAAATGAATGTTTAGCAAACCCCATGGCAAGATTTCGGAGAACAGTTTTTATAGTGTGCTGAGGTAGAGGGTCTGTTACAAGAGCAGAGGTTCAGACAAGTTATCTTAAGTAAGAGGTAACCACACTTACCATGAGGATGGTTACCAAGGAATTGTGCTAGGAATCGGAATCCAGGAAGACTCACAGGACAGTGCTGTGATTAATGTAACATAGTCACTCTCCACATTTGTTTCTCTATATAATTCTTTACCAACTATCTGACTCTATCCTACATCTGCATTTCTTCTGACTTCTATTTAAAATTTAGCTCCTAGATTATTTCCTTTAAAATTCTTCATTCCATGACTTTAATGTCCCAAATTCTACCTCATGGCTATCTATTGATTTGCTTCAACTGTCAGTTTCCTGATTCAGTTTCCAAAGATAAATTCGCAAGAGGTTCTAGTTTGCCCAGATCATCTTTTTGCATTAGGTCACACCTTGGGTTGTCAAATGGGTCAGAAGCCCACCTGTATTTTATTCACCTGTGGCCTGGGAGAGAGAGTTAAGCAATATGATAAATGTAGTCTTCGTTTTTTTTTAAAAGGTCTATTTACTTATTTCGAGAGAGAGAGAGTGAGAGAAAGCAAGTGTGAGCAAAAGCAGGAGGGGCAGAAGGAGAGGGAGAGAGAATCCGAGGCAGACTCCTGTGCTGAGCACAGAGCCTGATACAGGACTCCACCTCACTACACTGGGATCACGACCTGAGCTGAAAGCAAGAGTTGGACGATTAACCAACTGCACCACCCAAGGGCCCCATGAATGTAGTCTTGACCTTTAGCACGGACTGCGTGAATGACAGCAACTATGATTAACACATCTAGTAGGTACTGGGGACGAATCTTGGTTTAAAAAATCCAGGTGTGCAAAGAATAGTGCATAGCCCTCTCTGTAACACTGTTTAATATTGATTTTGAGTCCGCATTCCTATAGGCTGGAGAGAAATCCAACTTATAATCTTTGAGGAGAGGCATCCACGCTGATTACTGCTGAAAGTACATTACCAAATCTGGACAAGATGGTGTATGAAGGACATATTGAAATATCTCTATAACCCGCTCCCCCCAAACATATAGAAATGTTGGATAAAGTGTCAAAAACAATTTAAGCTTTGGTTTTCAAATGGTAGAATAAAAATAGTGGTTTTATTTCCTCTACTCTCAGAAACTTATCCTTCTTTAACTCAAAACTACAAGGAGAATGAAAACTAGACAAACTCTACTTGCAATATAACTAGAGACATCTGTAAGCCTGGATTACAACCCTATGAAGAAGGACTGCCATATCAATATAGTGAAAGTCAAACAGGAATGTGATAATGGATGCTTAGGGATGCAGATTTTATACAAAGCAAGAGTGACATAGCCCTCCAAAGAAAGTGCCCAAGACCCGCAAGCACTTGTACAGAACAACGAGAACAGGCAAGCAGGCTAAAGCAGGAACTTTCATGTACCCATTTGTCACCAAGATTTGAGACACAGAGAAAGTGAAATTGGACAAGGACAAACAAACTATATTTGTGGAAAGCCATTTGTTGGTGAGGAAGAGTGGAGGAGACGGACTACATTGTAAGCAATCCTGCAGTGCTGATCATGGGGAAAAGTAAGGGCTGTAAGAACTCATATGCACATTGTTTCATAAAAAAAATAGCCTCAAATATGGCCCTGTCTCCACCCTCTTGCAAATTTCTTATAAATAACTAATTCAGGAAAAACTCACTTCATTCAAAGATGTTTAAAGAAACAAAAAATAAACAGCATCTATAAAAAAGAAGAAGAAAATGTCCAGAGCAAAGCACAGCCAGCTAAAAAATGCAGTTAGAAAATAAGGAAAGGAAATTAAGAGGAAAGGAGGCTAAGAAGCTCTGATGTTTGTCTGGTGGGAGTTACAGAAAAAGAGACTGGAGAGAATGGTGGAGAGGTAATATTCAAAGAGAAAATGGGGGGTGCCTGGGTGGCTCAGTCGTTAAGTATCTGCTTTTGGCTCAGGTCATGATTCCAGGGTCCTGGGATCGAGCCCCGCATTGGGCTCCCTGCTTCCCCCTCTCCCCACTCCCCCTGCTTGTGTTCCCTCTCTCACGGTGTCTCTCTCTGTCAAATAAATAAATAAAATCTTAAAAAAGAGAGAGAGAGAGAGAGAAAATGGCTATTAGATCCAAGCAGGCAAGATCCAGGTTTGGGGAGATCAGGTGTCAGGGATAGTGAACACAGGTAGTGTGCAAGACTAGGGAACCAAGATCTATGGACACAAGCCAAAGAACTTGGACAGAAAGTGATGAAAATCTAGGTATGAGAAGAGAGCAACAGAAATAGTCATCAATGAGAATGGAATTTGATGATGAGTCAAATAATTTTCAGTCATATTCCCCTGTCTAGGATAGATGTGAATATGAGCGGAACTAAGTCCATAGATAGAGGCAAATACAAACTTCTTCCTGGGAATGGGGGCCTAAGAATGAGAAATAAAGCAGTTCTGGATACTCAAATTTTCAAGGGGGATGTACAGCAGATGGAGAGAACTCTGGTCTTAGAATTCTTTGGATTCCCTCGATTCTATCACTAATTTGTGTATCAGAACAAGTTCTGAGTTCTAGTTTCCCTTTCAAGAGCATGAGATGTAACCAATCCTCAGGGATTCTGCCTCAGAATATGTCTTGTCTATATTTAACTTTTTCATTCTTCAGAGGACCTAATATACAAGTTGAGAAATAGTATATATACATTTAATATTTCTCCCCCATATTAATCTTCCTCACTTTTTGTCTGCCTAAGATATCTTTCTTTTTTTTTTAAAAGATTTTATTTATTTATTTGACAGAGAGAGTGACAGCTAGAGAGTGAACACAAGCAGGGGGAGTGGGAGAGGGAGAAGCAGGCTTCCTGCAGAGCAGGAAGGCCAATGTGGGCTTGATCCCAGGACCCTGGGATCATGACCTGAGCCGAAGGCAGAGTCTGCTTAATGACTGAGCCACCCAGGCGCCCCTAAGATATGGTCTTTCAAGTCCCATCTTAGAGATCTTAAATGTTTCTCTTGACCATACACCCTACTCAAATGTCAAGGACCTATCTATTATGCTCCCCTAAAACATTCTTATCTCCGTCATACAAATTATCCTCCTACTTTGAGGAGGTCTCATTTCAGTCCCCATTTTTATGCTCCTGGGTCACAGCCTTTCAGCTTTAGCATTTATTTAGGAAAGGGTATGAATACACAGAGCTGGCCATGGTATATGCTGGAAGCAATGGGTGTTTGCATTTGCAAGTCTGGGTGGGCAAGGTCATTTTAGGAATTTTGGTAGAAAACCTTGTAGAAAGCAGAGCCCAGAATCCTGAAATCTGAGCAGTCAATAGTTATAACTAGGTCCTCCACACAGTTAAGTCAGACAAGCCCCACTGGGCCCCTGAGACTCCAGGAATTCCATTCTGTAAGGGTATGGCCTGTGAGATAAAACTATAGCACCTCTTTGCTGATTCCAGAGCACAGACAGGCCCAACCCATAGCTGGTGCTCAGATGAGACAGGATAAATGTAAGTGGAATGGGACAGAAAGGCAGTACCACCCCAGACCTGGACAATGGAGGGGCTCTTTCCTGGACCTGTGCTTTGAGGCTTCTAGTCTGAGCCTCTTCCAGCTATGTTCCTCTTTATAAGACAAAGAATCCATGAGACTAAGGAGCTTACACTCTCTCCTACTTTGAATCACATGCCATGTAGCCAGGACTCTAAAATTCTCTGCCCAAAAGATTCTGAGCCCACTGCTAGGGCCTCTGTAGCTCCCAGCTGTGTGCCCAAGGGGTAGCTGTGTGCAGGTGTGTGTGTGTGTGTGCGTGTGTGTGTGTGTGTGTATGAAGCTTGGTTGTGTGGACTGGGTTTTCCACACACATGATTATGAGGTATATGGGACAAGGTAAGGAGTCTGGGGAGTGAAAAGAACGGGCTAGGGGCTTCTAGTTGTACTTTAACCTGATGCAAAAATGTTAGTGGAGACTCAGATGTGAGAGGCTTATAGGCAGAGGTTCTCTCTATTTTATTTATTTATTTATTTAAAGATTTTATTTATTTGACAGAGAGAGAGAGTTGGGGGGAAAGAGCAAGCACAAGCAGGGGGAATGACAGGCAGGGGAGAGGCAGGCTCCCTGCTCAGCAAGAAGCCCGATGTGGGGCTCGATCCCAGGACTCTGGGATCATGACCTGAGCTGAAAGCAGCCACTTAACTGACTCAGCCACCCAGGCACCACTATTTTATTCATCTTAATGCCCCAGCAAGTATGGGCATTAGAACAGAGCTGGCATTATTGAATGCTTACTTCATCAGACTCTTAGGTACTGAGACAAAGCCACTTCTGGTGGCTACACATCAAACAGTAGCCATAATACAGCATTATTCAAAGCAGGATACTGTTCAGTATAAAAATTTTGGCTCTGGAGTCAGATATGGCTTTTTTTAAATTGTAAAATTTACATAAAATTAACCATTTTAAAGTGTACAATTCAGTGACTGCTATTTAGCACATTCAAAATATTATGTAACCATCACCTCTATTTAGTTCCAAAATATTTTTATGACCCCAAAAGAAACCCCATACCTGTTAACCAGTCACTCCCCATTTCTCCCTCCCCTCCAGCCTTTGGCAACAACTAATTTGCTTTTTGTCTCTATGTATTTACTTTTTCTGGACATTCATACAAATGAAATAATATAATATGTGACTTTTGTGCCTTGCTTCTTTCACTTAGCATAATGTTTTTGAGGTTCATCTATGTTGTAGCATGTATCAGTACTTCATTCCTTTCTATGATGGAATAATCTTTCATTTCATGGATATGCCACATTTTGTTTATCCATTCATTTGCTGATGAACATTTAAGTTGTTTCTACCTGAGACAAATGTAAATAGTGCTGCTATTAATATCCGTGAACAAGTTTTTGTCTGAATACCTGTTTTTTAATTCTTTTGGGTGTATGCCTAGTTGTGGAATAGTTGGCCATATGTTAATTCTAAGTTTAACATTTTGAGGAACTGACAAACTGTTTTCCACAGCGGCTGTACCATCTTATATTCTCAACAGCAGTGTATGAGGGTTCCAATTTCTCCACATCCCCACCAATATTTGTTATTTTCTATTAAAAAAATTATAGCAATCCTAGTAGGTGTGAACCAATTGTGGTTTTTATGTGCATTTCCTTAATGATGTTGAGCATCTTTCATATGCTTCTTGGCCATCTGTCAATCTTTTTTGGAGAAATGTCTGTTCAAGTCCTTTGCTCATTTTTAAGTTAAGTGTGTTTTTGCTGTTGAGTTGCTAGAATTCTTGATATATCCTGGGGCACCTGGGTGGCTCAGTTGGTTAAGCGACTGCCTTCGGCTCAGGTCATGATCCTGGAGTCCCGGGATCGAGTCCCGCATCAGGCTCCCTGCTCAGCAGGGAGTCTGCTTCTCCCTCTGACCTTTCCCCCCTCTCATGAACTCTCTCTCTCTCTCTCTCATTCTCTCTCTCAAATAAATAAATAAAATCTTAAAAAAAATAGAATTCTTGATATATCCTGGATATTTGACCTTTATCAGGTATAGGCTTTACAAATATTTTTCTCCAGTCTTTGAGTTGCCTTTTCATTCTTTTGTGAAAAAAAAAAACCTAAAATTAGTTTATTTTCTTGTAATAACTTTATCTGGCTTTAGTATCAGGATAATGCTGGCCTTACAGAATGAGTTAGGAAGTGTTCCCTCCTGTATTATTTTCTGAAAGAGTTTGGGGATTTTAATTCTTTAAATGTTTTGTAGAATTCACCAGTAAGATCATCTGATCCTAGGCTTTTCTCTATTGGTAGGTTCTTGATTACTAATCTCTTGATATAGGTCTATTCAGATTTACTATTTTTCTTGAGTCAGTTTTGGAAGTTTATATGTTTTTAGGAATTTTTCCATTTCATCTGGGTTATCCAATTTGTTGGCATACAATTGTTTATAGTGTTTTCTTATAATCCTTTCTTACTTCTAAGGCCTGTAGTAATGTCTCCACTTTCATTTCTGATTTTAATTATTTCAGTCTTCTCTCTTTCCTTTTTAAAATCATTAGCTTGTTAAAGGTTTGTCGATTTTGTGGATGTTTTTCAAAGAATCAACTTTTGGTTTCATTAATTTTTCTCTATTGTTTCTCTATTCTCTATTTCATTTATCTCCACTCTAATCTTTTTGTCCTTCTTTCTGCTAGCTTTGGATTTAGCTTGCTCTTTTTTTTTTTTTTTTTAGCTTTTTTAAGTAGAAAGTTAGGTCATTGATTCGTGGTCTTTGTTTTTTAAATGTAGGTGTTTATCACTATAAATTTAGCAGTG
Organism: Callorhinus ursinus; assembly: GCF_003265705.2. NCBI lineage: Eukaryota > Metazoa > Chordata > Mammalia > Carnivora > Otariidae > Callorhinus > Callorhinus ursinus. The sequence continues at coordinate 11,298,017 of NW_027397087.1, forward strand.
AGTACTGCTTTCATCACATGCTATATGTTTTTGTCTTAATATTTGCCATACTATTTTGTCTAATATTAGTATAGCCACTCCTTCTGTCTTTTGGTAACTATTTGTATGCGATATATTTTCCCATCCTTTATACTTTTAATCTATTTGTATCTTTGCATCTAAAGTGAGTCTCCTGCAGACAGCACATAGTTAGATTATGTTTCTTTTATTCATTCTCCCAAGTTCTGTCTCTTAATCAGAGTTTAAGACATTTGCATATAAAGTGATGACTGATTATGGAAAGACTCATTTTACCATTTTGCTATTCAATTTCCACATATGGTATCTTTTTTGTTTCTAAACTCTCTATTATTGCATTCAAACTGATTTTTTCCTAGTGAGCCATTTTGGTTCCCTTTTCATTTCTTTTTCTATGTATTATTTAGTATTTTTTCTTAGAGATTACCCAAGGGGTTACAATTAAGTATCTGAACTTCCTAACAATCAAGTGTGGACTGATACCAACTTAGTTTCAATAGTATAGAGAAACTATTCCTTGTCAGCTCCATTTTCCCCTTTATTTTGTTATTGTCACAAATTACATCTTTATATATTGTGTGCCCATTAACATATGCTTATAATTATTGTATATTTTTCTTTTAAATTATATGGAAAAAAAGAGGAGTTAAAAATCAAAACCTGCAACAATATTGGCTTTTATATTTACCTATGTAGCTACCATCACCATTGTTTTTTATTTCTTCATATGGTTTTGAATTACTTTTCAGTTTCCTTTTATTACAGCCTGAAGGACTCCCTTTAGTGTTTCTTGTAGAGTAGGACTACTAGTGTTGACCTTCATCAGCTTCTGTGTATTTGGGAATGTCTTAACTCCTCTTTCAGTTTTGAAGGATAGTTTTGATGGATATAGTAATCTTAGCTGACAGTTTTTTTTTTCCTTTCTATACTTTAAATATGTCATCTCATTGCCTTCTGGCCTCCATGTTTTCTGAGGAGAAATCAGCCAAAAATTTTATTGAGGATCTCTTGTACGTGATGTATTGCTTCTCTCTTGCTGCTTTCAAGATTCTCTTTGTCATTTGACCATTTGACTATAATGTGTTTTGGTTTGGATCTCTTTGAATTTATCCTGCTTGGAGTTTGTTTATTTCTTGGATGTATAGACTCCCATTATGCATATGTTGGTATTCTTGATAGTTTCTCACAGGTTGCTTAGGCTCTGTTGATTTTTGTTTATTCTTTTCTCTTTATGCTCCTCAGTGAATTTTTTTATTTCAGTTATTGTATTTTTCCTTTCCAAATTTTCTATTTGGTTCTTTTTCATAATTTCTATCTCTTTATTGATATTCTTTATTTGGTGAGATATTGTACCCCTGTCTTTCTTAGTTCTTTGTCTGTTTAAGCATATTTAATATGGATGGTTTGAAGTCTTTTTCTAGTTTGTCCCTGGGTTCCCGTAGGGACAATATCTTTTTTTTTTTTTTTTCTGTGAATGGGTCATACTCTCTTGTTTCTTTGCATGCCTTTTTTGTTTAAAATTGGATATTTTGAATATTTTAATGTGGCAACTCTGGAAATCAGATTTTCCCTTTTCCTGGTATTTGTTGTTATTTACTGGGGGTTGTTTTTTGTTTAGTAACTTTTCTTTTTTTTTAAGATTTTATTTATTTATTTGAGAGAGAGAGAGAGAGAGCACGAGTGGGATGAGGGGCAGAGGGAGAAGCCAACTCCCCACTGAGATGGGAGCCCAATGAGGGACTCAATACCAAGACTCTGGGATCATGAGCTAAACTGAAGGCAGATGCTTGACCAACTGAGCCACCCAGGCACCCCACTTAGTAATTTTTCTAAACTATTTTTTTAAAGTGTGTTATCTTTGTCACGTGTGGCTACTGAAACCTGTGTTCCATTAGATTAGTGGTCAGCTAGAGGTTTGACAGAGTTTCCTTAAATGCTTGGAGCCAAGAAAAGAATTTAAAAAAAGAAAAAGAAAAAGTACTTTTCTAATCTTTTCTAATTGGCTCTGTGTTGGGGCACTCCTTGAACACTTAGCCAGGCCACTTACAACTCTGCCTTGGCCTTTACTTCCTGCTCACATGCAGCCTGAAGGTCAGTAAGAGGTGAAAATTAGGGTCTTCTCAGGACTTTTATGAGCCGGTATCCAGACCTGGGCATGCACATGGGCTTCCTGATTCCCCACCATACATGGGAGCTTTTAAAAGCCCTCATTTCCTGTGTATCTTATTTTCCAGCTTCTTCCTCCCTAGGCTTTTTGGTCTATTTCTTATCCTGACGATCCTCTCTTCCCATAGGCTCTGTCTCCAATCCTTTGCCTTTAAATACATTCAGCAAAAGCATCCCAGGAAGCTGCCTCAGGCCCGGGAACTCCGAGTTGGGCAAAAGAAAGGCAAGACCCTGTTCTGGTCCTCAAGGGAGCCAACAGACAGAATGGAACACACAACCACAGTTCTTTGAGAATAAGGTCCATACTCCCTCTGGCACTAGCAACCTGCACCAAGAGTGCAGCTGCCATCTTCATTGCTGTCAACAATTTAGGGAGTGAAGAATGGTAGGTGAATGATTTAAAATGCTACAGTATACTCTTACTGTATACTGTGGCAGCTTCTTCTTTAAGTTTTCCCTTGGCTATAAGTTTTTGACTAGATCCCAAAGTTCTGCAAAAGTTCATTCTGACAGTTTTGCATATTTAATAGTTGTTTTTCTGGAGTTCTCCCTGACGTTCCCTATTCTGCCCTTTTTAATGACATCAGTTCTGAATTCAATTTTTTCAATCGTCTGCATTTAGCACTTAAAATTAAAATTTAGGGATTAAGCATATTTAGTTTAGGTGAGGAAATAAAATCTATCTAGCAGCTGCTAAAGGCCCATTTCAATGTTACTCTATAGAAAAGTATGCAGTGGTTACCATTTCAATCAATAGGAAGGGCTGAGCTCCTTTTTCAGTTTAATCCTTTTCCTGACCACTCCTGTTTCATTGATTGATGTTCTTAAAAAAAAAAGATTTTATTTATTTATTTGACAGAGCGAGAGAGCACAAGCAGGGGGAGCAGCAGAGGGAGAGAGAGAAGTAGGCTCCCTGCTAAGCAGGGAGCTCAATGTGGGACTCAATCCCAGGACGCTAGGATCATGACCTGAGCCGAAGGCAGATGCTTCACAGACTGAGCCACCCAGGGACCTTCATTGACTGATGTTCTTAAAGTCCTGTTTGGAGCCTCTGTCAGCTTCCAAAACCAAAATCCCCAAAATGTTCAGAACTACAGAGAAAGAAAGAATTTTTCTCCTGAGTACTCATCTCAAAATGAGGGGTGGGAAATACTAGGTAATTACAGCACCTGCTTAGTTCACTGAGTTTGGACTTGGACACCTGGGTCTATCTAGAATAAATAAGAGCAGATTTGCTAGCTCAAAATAACTGCTTGATAGTAAAAAGTCTGGATTATAGAAATCACTCCGAATCCAAGTCCTAGTTGGCCCATCGGAAAAGAATCTTGCCTAACCTTCTCTCCTCTTTTTCTTCTCTCTTTCTTTCTTATTTCTGTTTGTTTTTTACAACTTCTTCTTGGGTAGCCCTGTACGTAGACAAAGGTGGTCATGTAAGTGATATGATTAGAGCAGAGCCAGGAAAGCAACATCTAAAAGAAATTTTGTATACTCAAGCCTGATATTCTGTGATTTTAAATGTATTACTTGGGATTGGAGGGGAAGATCACAGAGTAGGAAGATCCTGAGTTCACCTCCTCCCATGGACACACCAAGCCTGCAAGCACATATAGAGCAACTGTCTCAGAGAATAACCTGGAGACTAGTAGAATAGCTCTTCCACAGCCAAAGATATAAGGAAAAAGCCACATTGAGAAAGGCAGGAGGGGCAGTGATGCAGTCTGGTTGTAAACCAAACCTTGGTGTGGTGACCCACAAGGAAGAAGAATATCACAGGCACCAAGGTCCTCCCTTAGAAGTGAGGGGTTCAAGCCCCACATCAGGCACACTATGCCTGAGAATCTGCACTGGGGAGATGAGTCCCTATAGTATCTGGCTTTGAAAATCAGTGGGGCTTAAATCTGGGATTGCTGGAGGGCTATAGGAAACCAAAACTCCACTCTTAAAAGGCCCACACACAATCTCTCTTGCTTCCAGAACCAGCACAGAGATAGTCATTTGAAAATCATCTGGAATATAGGTGAAGGATATTTATTAACTAATTTGAGGTGTGTGCTCTCAGGGGAAGGATCTGTAGGAACTTACTCCAGGAACAGAAGCATGGCAGGCACCATTTTTCTTATGCTCCTTCAGCATAGTTGGACTGATGCTGGCAGGTGCCAGTTCTAACACTCTCCATCCACCTTACTGGCACTGATTTTCCAGCACCAGCATTCCCCTGCAGGCCCACCATACCACACCAGGTGGGCAGCTTTAGCTGGGACCAGTGCCTTGGAAAGTGACTCCTGGGTGCGCCTGGGTGGCTCAGTCAGTTAAGCGTCTGCCTTTGGCCTAGGTTGTGATCCCAGGGTTCTGGGATTGAGCCCCACATCAGGCTCCCTACTCAGCCGGGAGTCTGCTTCTCCCTTTCCCTCTACCCCACCCCACCGCTTGTGCTTTCTTGTGTGCTTTCTCTCTCAGATAAATAAAGAAAATCTTTAAAAAAAGAGAGAGAGAAAAGAAAAGAAAAGAAAAGAAAAGGAAAAGAAAAGAAAAGTGACTCCTGTCCTGGGAGGCAAGGGGGCCAGCCCCACCCACCAGCACACCTGAAATGGTCACAGCCAGGCCTTGCAGCCAGCTACACCAGGAGCCAGTCCCACTCATCATCATGCTCACAGCAGCTGCAGCCCACACAGGAGACACCCTGGAGTGCCTGGTTCTGGTGACCAGGAGGGATGCACTTCTGGGCCCCACTGGATGCCTTCTACATAAGACCACTGCCTTCAAAAACAGGAAATGTAGCTGACCACAGAGAATCAGACAAAATGAGAAGACAAAAAAATATGTTCCAATAAAAGAATAAGAAAAAAACTCAGAAAGAGAACTAAACAAAATTGAGATAAGCAAACTTGATGAAGAGTTCAAAGTAATGGTCATAAAGATATTCAATGAACTTGGAAGAAGAGTGGATGAACTCAGTAAGAACTTCAACAAAGAGACAGAAAATATAAAAAGAGCCAATCAGAGCTAAAGAATACAATAAGTGAAATGAAAAATACACCAGAGAGAAGCAACAGCAAATTAGAGGATACAACATGAATCAGTCAGTGATCAGGAAGACTGGGTGATTAATGGAAAGTGCCCAGACTGAACAAACAAACAAACAAACAAACAAAAACAGAGAGAGAGAAAGAGAAATAAGGATAGGGGCACGTAGGTGGCTCAGTCAGTTAAGCAGCTGACTTAGATTTTGGTTCAAGTCATTATCTCAGGCTCCACGCTCAGTGGGGAGTCTGCTTGAGGATTCTCTCTCTCCCTCTCTTCCTGCCCCTCCCCCTACTCATGCATGCACTTTCTCTCTCTCAAATAAACAAATAAATCTTAAAAAAATAAAAAATGAGGATAGGTTAAGGGACCTCTGGAACAACATCAAGTGTACTAATAGTCACATTATAGGGGTCCCAGAAGAAGAAGAAAAGAGAGGAAGGAGCAGATAACTTACTTAAAGAAACAATTGTTGAAAACTTCCTAACCCGGGGAAGGAAACAGATATCTAGGTCTAGGAATCACAGAGTCCCAAACAAGATGAACCCAAAGAGATCCACACATAGACACATAATAAAATGTCAAAAATTAAAGATAGAGAATCTCAAAAGTAGCAAGAGAAAAGCAGCTAGTTACATACAAAGAAGCGCCCATAAGACTATTAGCTGGTTTTTCATGGAAACTTTGCAGGTCAGAGGGCAGTGCCGTGATATATTCAAAGTGCTGAAAGGAAAAAAAACCTACAACCAAGAGCACTATTCCAGCAAGGTCATCGTTCAGATTTGAAAGAGAGATAAAAAGTTTCCCAGGCAAATAAATATTAAAGGAGTTCATCCCACCACTAAACTGGCCTTATAAGAAATATTAAAGGGACTTCTTTAAGCAGAAAATAGGCCATAACTAGAAGTAAGAAAATTATGAAAGAAAAAAATTCACTGGTAAAAGAAAACATAAAGGTACTAGATCATTCACTGATAAAGTTAGTATGAAGACTAAAAGACAAAAGTGTAAAATCAACTATACTACAATAATTAGGGAATACACAAAATAAAAAGATGTCAAATATGACACCAAACATACAAAACATGGAGAAGGCAGAGTAAAAATGTAGTGCTTTTAGAAAATATGTTCAAACTTAAGTGACCATCAACTTAAAATAGATTGCTGTGTACATAGGGTATTAAATATGAACCTCATGGTAATCACAAACCAAAAACCTATAATGGATATGTATACATAAAAAAAATAAAGAAAGGAATCCAAGCATAACATTAAAAAAAAATCAATTCATAAGGGAAGGGAGCAAGAGAAGAAAGGAACAGAGAACTTTAAAAACATCAGAAAACAATTAACAAAATGACAACAAATACATATCTATCAATAATTACCGTAAATGTAAGTGGGCAAATGCTCCAATCAAAATATATAGAGTGATTGAGCTTCAGAAACATGGCGGAGGAAGAGCAAAGAAAAAAGATCCCATTGGTTCCAGAGAATCTCCTGAAAAATAGGAAGGCTTATCAGGCCCTTAAAGCCACTCAAGCAAAGCAGGCACTTTTGGACAAGAGGGAGCAGAAGAAAGGAAAACAGCTCAAGTTTAAGCGACTGGAATGATTTCTACATGACTCCAGGTGGCAGCAACGTGACAGGGTGCGCCTCAGACGACTAGAAGTGAAATCTCGTGGCCTGGAAGTGCCAGATAAACATTACTTGGCCTTTGTTGTCCGCTGCCAAAGGATTAATGGGGTGAGTTCACTGGTGCAGAGGACCACTGCAAGGCTTTGCCTGAAGATTTTCAGTGGTGTCTTTTTCAGAGAGACCTCCAAGACCATAAAAACGCTGCGTGTAGTGGAACCTTATGTGACCTGGGGATTTCCAAACCTGAAGTCTGTCCGGGAACTCATCTTGAAACGTGGACAAGCCAAGGTCAAGAATAAAACCATCCCTTTGACGGACAACACAGTGATTGAGGAGCACCTGGGGAAGTATGGTGTTATTTGCTTGGAAGACCTCATTCATGAAATCGCCTTTCCGGGAAATAATTTCCGGGAGATCTCTGCGTTCTTACATCCTTTCTATCTCTCAGTGACCCGTCATGCTACCAAGAATAGAATGGGCTTCCTCAAGGAGGTGGGCTTACCTGGCTATCGAGGTGAATGCATCAATCAGCTCATTCGGCACCTGAATTAAACCCAGAATATCTGAAAGCACAGTGCATTGGTAACATGTGTTTTGTCTTTTGGAATGGTTACCGGTATCTTCAAAGAAGATTATTTTCTGTTGTATCTTCAGAAACTCGAGAGAGGGTCAAGGAAAAGAGGATGATGCTCTTGGCAAGCACTCGTCATTACAGCCCAGTCCCAAGGGAAAGTTCCAGTGTGTTTTCCACATTGGCTGCCCCTGCCACCTCTGAAGTCAGCGGAGGACTCCTGCCACGGAAGAGGGAGTCCTGCTGTGTCCCATCGTCTATCTTGGGGTTTAAAGTTGGTGAACGAATACCCAAGCATGAATATAAGACAGCAGTGGACCAAGCTCAGGGACGTACATGAACCTGGGGGTTCCTGGGGCCTTGTTTTGGAAGGAACTTGAAATATAATTACAAAGAAGAGCACAAAAAACAATGCTCAGTTGTAAAAAAAATATATATATACATATATATATATGTATATATATATACAGAGAGAGAGAGTGATTGAATGGATAAAGAACATGACCCATTTATATGCTGCCTATAAAAGACTCACTTAAGACCTAAAGACACATACAAACTGAAAATGAAGGAGTAGAAAAATATATTCCTGCAAATGAGGTGAAAAATAAAAAGCTGGGGTAGCAATACATATATCAGACAAAATAGACTTTAAAACTGTAACAAGAGATGAAAAGAGAATTACATAATGATAAAGTGATCAATCCAATAAGGAGATACAATTGTAAATATCTATGCACCCAACATAGGAGCACCTAAATATATAAATATTAACAGACATAAAGGGAAAAGTTGACAGTAATACAGTAACAGTAGAGAACTTTAACACCCCACTCACATCAATACATAGATTATCCAGACAGAAAAGCAATAAGAAAACAATGCTTCAAACAACATATTAGACCAGATGGACTTAACAGATATACATAGAACATTCCATCCCAAAACAGCAGAATATACATTCTTTTCAAGTGCCCATGGAACATTCTCCAAGGCAAATCACACATTAGGCCACAAAACAAATCTTAATAAATTTAAGAAGACTGAAATCATGTCAAGTATCTTTTTTGACCATAACAATATGAGACAATAAATCAGTTACAAGAAAAACTAGAAAAAACATAAAGACATGGAGGCTAAACAACATGCTACAAAGCAACCAATGGGTTAACAAAGAAATCAAAGATACCAAATCAAAAAAGAAATCAAAAAATACCTTGAGACAAATGAAAATGGAAACCCAATGTTCCAAAACCCTTCGGGATGCAGCAAAAGCAGTTCTAAGAGGGATGTTTATAGTGCTATGGGCCAATCTCAAAGAAATAAGAAAAATCTTGAATAAACAGTCTAACCTTACACCAAAATGAACTAGAAAAAGAACAATAAACAAAGCCCCAAGTTAGTAGAAGGAAATAATAAAGATCAGAGTGGAAATGAATGAAATAACAATAGAAAAGATCAATCAAACCAAGAGCTGGTTCTTTGAAAAGATAAACAAAATGATAAACCTTTAGCCAGACTCATCAAGAAAAAAATAGGAGAAAACTCAAATAAATAAAATCAGAAGTGAAGGAGAAGTAACAACTAACACACAGAAACACAAAGGATTATGAGACTACTAGAAAAATTATATGCCAACAAATTGGGCAACCTGGAAGAGGTAGATAAATTCCTAGAAGCAGGGAGAGTCCAAGATGGCAGAGGAGTAGGAGGCCTAATTTCATCTGGTCCCAGGAATTAGCTAGATAGCTATCAAATCATTCTGAACACCTATGAACTCAACTGGAGATAAAAGAAAAGAAGAGCTACAACTCTATGAATAGAAAAGTGACCACTTTCTACAAGGTAGGAGGTGCGGAGAAGTGGATCCAAGGCAATATATGGCAGGATAGACTGCATGAGGGGGAGCCTCTGTGAGCTGGCTACGGGCAAGTGATATAGCAGTGGAGCACAAAATCGAAACTTTAAGAAGTCAACTCTGGTGAGGGACATAGCTCAGGTGGCTAAGTGGAAGTGGATCCCTAGCTGGGACAGTGTGGTCTCAGGATCCTTGAGGTCATAGAAAGACCAAGGTTGCTTGAGTGCGGCAGAGCTCCCAGGCATCGGAGCAGGGAAGCCAGGTGCAATCAGTGAGCCCAGGGGTTGGCTCTCAGCTCAGAGTTGCCATAAACCACAAACCATGGCACAGTTGGGTGACTGCTTTTTGAGCAGGGGCCCAACAAATGGCAGAACTGGCAAGATCCCCCTTTCTCCCCTAGGAGGAGCAGTGCAAGAGTGCACTGCAGGGATCTGCTGGGTTTGGAGACTCCACACCGAGTCGGGTGCCTGAGATAGAAATGCTCGGTCACAGGCTAGGTGAGCATGGAGTGTGGCTGGAGACCAGAGAGATAGGAGTGATTGACTGCTTTTCTCTGAGGGCTCAGTGAGGAGTGAGGCCCGGAGTTCTCAGCTCCTCTGAGGCCAGAGATTGGGAGGCCGCCATTTTCATTCTCATGCTCTAAAGCTGCACAGAAAGACTTTAGGGAACAAAAAGCCACATAGAACAAACCGGAGCACATTATTTAGCCTGGCCCCCTGGCAAGGGTGGTACAATTCCACCTGGGGCAAAGGCATTAGAGAATCAATGCAATAGGCCCCTCCCCCAGAAGATCAGGAAGAACACCCAGCCAAGACCAAGTTTACTGATCAATGAGAACTGCTAAACAAAACTCCAGAGCTAGGGGAATACAGCACATAGAATTCATGACTTTTTTCCTCTTGATTCTTTAGTCTTTCAACTTTAATTTTTTTTCTTTTCCTTTTCAACCAATTTCTTATTTTAGCAACTCCTTTTTTAAATCTTTTTTATTTTTTTAAGATTTTATTTATTTATTTGACAGAGAGAGACACAGCGAGAGAGAACACAGGCAGGGGGAGTGGGAGAGGGAGAAGCAGGCTTCCCACTGAGCAGGGAGCCTGATGTGGGACTTGATCCCAGGACCCTGGGTTCATGACCTGAGCTGAAGGCAGATACTTAATGACTGAGCCACCCAGGGACCCTTAAAATCTTTTTTAATTTTCATTTTTACAGTTACATCCTATCTCTTCATTGTATTTAATCTCATTTTTGTATATATATAAGTTTTCCTTTCTTTACAATTTTGGGAAGCAGTTTCTCCTACAGACCAAAATACAACCAAAACCTAGTGTATGGCTCTGTTCTATTCACTTGATCATTTTCTCTTTTTTGTTTTTTTTTTCCTTTTTTTGTTTTGTTTTGTTTTGTTTTGTTTTGTTTCTGGTTTTGTTTTGTTAAAGTCTTTTTTAATTTTCATCTTTACATTTACATTCAATCCTTTCAATGTATTTAATTTTATTTTTGTGTATATAAGTTTTTCTTTCTTTACAATTTTGAAATGTAGTTTCTTCTAACAAACTGACCAAAATACACTCAGGAGATAGTGTATTGCTCTGTTCTGTCCACCTGTTTATTTATATTCCTTCCTTTTGTTGTTGTTGTTGTTGGGGTTTTTTTTCCTGCTTTTGTTTTTTTCTTGTGTTTTATTTCCATTTTTACAGTTACATTCTATCTTTTCATTGCATTTAATTTTATTTTTGTACATATATAAGTTTTTATTTCTTTACAATTTTGGGATCTAGTTTTCTAAAAAACAGACCAAAATACACACAGAATCCAGTGTATTGCTCCATTCTGCTCACCTATCTGATTATATTCTTTTTTTTTTTTCTCCTGGTTTCAGGTCTCTTCCGATTTGTTTAGTGTATATTTCTCTGTGGTCGTTTTTGCCATTTTAGTATTCTGTTCTCTTGTTCATCTATTCTTCTCTGGACAGAATGACAAGATGGAAAAACTCACCTCAAAAAAGAAAACAAGAGGTAGTGCTGACTACCAGGAACATAAAAGTATGGACATATGTAAGATGTTGGAACTAGAGTTCAGAATAACTATATAAAGATACTAGCTGGGCTTGAAAAAAGCATAGAAGATACTAGAGAATCCCTTTCTGGAGAAATAAAAGAATTAAAATCTAACCAAGTCGAAATCAAAAAGGCTATTAATGAGATGCAATAAAAAAAAGGAGGCTCTAACTGCTAGGATAAATGAGGCAGAAGAGAGAATTAGTGATACAGAAGACTAAATGGAGAATAAAGAAGCTGAGAAAAAGAGAGATAAAAAACTACTGGATCATGAGGGGAGAATTTGAGACATAAATGATACCATAAAGCAAAACAATATTAGAATAATTTGGATGCCAGAAGAAGAGGAAAGAGAGAGGGGGACAGAAGGTATATAGGAGCAAATTATAGCAGAGAACTTCCCTAATCTGGGGAAGGAAACAGGCATCAAAATCCAGGAGGCACAGAGAACCCCCCTCAAAATCAATAAAAATAGGTCACCATCCCAACATATAACAGTGAAACTTAAAAATCTCAGATACAAAGAGAAAATCCTGAAAGCAGCCAAGGACAAGAGGTCTGTAACCTACAAGGGTAGAAACATTAGAATGGCAGCAGACCTATCCACAGAGACCTGGCAGGCCAGAAAGGACTGGCATGATATATTTAGGGTGTTAATGAGAAAAATATGCAGCCAGGAATACTTTATCCAACTAGGATGTCATTCAAAATAGGAGAAGTATTAAAAAGCTTTCAGGACAAAGAGAAAGTAAAAGAATTTGTGATCACCAAATCAGCCCTACAAGAAATATTAAAAGGGATCCTCTAAGCAAAGAGAGAGCCCAAAAGTAACATAGACCAGAAAGGAACAGACAATATACAGTACCAGTCACCTTACAGGTAATACAATGGTACTAAATTCATATCTTTCAATAGTTACTCTGAATGTAAATGGGCTAAATGTCCCAAAAAAAGACACAGGGTATCAGATTGGATAAAAAAGCAAGACCCATCTATATACTATCTTCAAGAGACTCATTTTAGACCCAAAGACACCTCCAGATTGAAAGTGAGGGGGTGTAAAACCATTTATCATGCTAATGGACATCAAAAGAAAGCTGGGATGGCAATCCTTATATCAGACAAAGTAGATTTTCAACCAAAGACTGTAATAAGAGATGAGGAAGGACACTATATCATAATTAAAGGGTCTATCCAACAAGAAGATCTAACAACTGTAAATATTTATGCCCCTAACATGGGAGCAGCCAATTAACAAAATCAAAGAAACACATTGATAATAATACAATAATAGTAGGGGACTTTAACAACCCCCTCACTGCAATGGACAGATAATCCAAGCAGAAGATCAACAAGGAAATAAGGACTTTGAATGACACATTGGACCAGATGGACTTCACATATATATTCAGAACATTCCATCCCAAAGCAACAGAATACACATTCTTCTCAAGTGCACATGCAACATTCTCCAGAACAGATCACATTCTGGGTCACAAATCAGGTCTCCACCAGTACCAAAAGATTGGGATCATTCCTTGCATATTTTCAGACCACAATGCTTTGAAACTCGAACTCATTCACAAGAGGAAAGTCAGAAAGAACTCAAATACATGGAGGCTAAAGAGCATCCTACTAAAGAATGAATGGGTCAACCAGGAAATTAAAGAAGAATTTAGAAAACTCACAGAAACAAATGAAAATGAAAACACAACTGTTAAAAATCTTTGGGATGCAGCAAAGGCAGTCCTAAGGGGAAAGTATATAGCAATACAAGCCTTTCTCAAGAAACAAGGAAATTCTCAAATACACAACCTAACCCTACACCTAAAAGAGCTGGAGAAACAACAGCAAATAAAGCCTAAACCCAGTAGGAGAAGAGAAATAATAAAGATCGGAGCAGAAATCAATGAAATAGAAACCAAAAGAACAGTAGAACAGATCAACGAAACTAGGAGCTGGTTCTTTGAAAGAATTAGTAAGATTGATAAACCCCTGGCCAGACTCATCAAAAAGAAAAGAGAAATGACCCAAATCAACAAAATCATGAATGAAAGAGGAGCGATCACAACCAACACCGAAGAAATACAAACACTTATAAGAACATATTATGAGCAACTATATGCCAACAAATTAGGCAATCTAGAAGACATGGATGCATTCTTAGCGATGTATAAACTACCAAAACTGAAACAGGAAGAAATAGAAAACCTGAACAGACCCATAACCAGCAAGGAAACTGAAGCAGTAATCAAAAATCTCCCAACAAACAAGAGCCCAGGGCCAGATGCCTTCCCAGGGGAATTCCACCAAACATTTAAAGAAGAATTAATACCTATTCTTCTGAAACTGTTCCAAAAAATAGAAATGGAAGGAAAATTTTCAAACTCATTTTATGAGGCCAGCATTACCTTGATCCCAAAACCAGACAAAGACCCCACTAAAAAGGGGAATTACAGACCAATATCCCTGATGAACATGGATGCAAAAATTCTCATCAAAATACTAGCCAGTAGGATCCAACAGTACATTAAAAGGATTATTCACCAGGACCAAGTGGGATTTATTCCTGGAGTACAAGGTTGATTCTACACAAGTCAGTGTAAATGGTAAGTATTTGTCCTTTCTGATGGCTGAGTAATATTCCATTATATATACACACACACACACACACACACCATATCTTCTTTATCTATTCATCTGTTGATGGACATCTCTGCTCTTTCCATAGTTTGACTATTGTGAACATTGCTGCTATAAACATTGGGGTGAGGTGCCCCTTCAGATCACTACATTTGTATCTTTGGGGTAAATTCCCAGTAGGAGGGCATGGATGTAATGAGCACTGGGTATTAAATAAGACTGATGAACCACAGAACTGAAACCAATAACACATTATAGGTTAATTAATTGAATTAAAATAAAAATTAAAAAAAATTCCTAGAAACATACAATCTTCCAAGACTAAATCAGGAAGAAACAGAAAATCTGTCCAGGCTGTTTACTCGTATTGAAATTGAATGAACAAAACAAAGCAAAACAAAAAACTCCCAACAAACAAAAATCCAGGACCAGATAGCTTCATAGATAAATACTACCAGATATTTTAAAAAGAGTTAATACCTATCTTCAAACTATTCCAAAAAATTGAAGAGGAAGAAATGCTTCTAGATTCATTATGTGAACTTTCATACCAAAATCAGATAAAGATGCTATATAAAAAGAAAATTACAGGCCAATATCCCTGATGAACATAGATGCAAAAATACTCAACAAAATGGTAGGAAACCAAATTCAACAATACATTAAAAGGAACATTCACCATGATCAAGTGGGATTTATTCCAGGAATGCAAGAATGGTTCAATATCCACCAATCAATCAATGTGATACTCCACATTAACAAAGTGAGGGATTAAAAATCATATGATCATCTCAACAGGTGCAGAAAAAGCATTTGACAAAATTCAACATCATTCCCAATAACAACTCTCAACAAAACCAGTGTAAAGGGAACGTGACTCAACATAATAAAAGCCATATGACGAACCCACAGCTAACACCATACTTGATGGTGAAAAGCTGAAAGCTTTCCTCTAGGATCAGGAACAATACAAGGATGTCTACTCTTTCTACTTTTATTCAATATAGTACTGGAAGTCCTAGCCACAGCAATCGAAAAAGAAAAAGCATCCAAATTGGTAGGGAAGAAGTAAAACTGTCTATTTGCAGATGACATAATACTATACATAGAAAACCCTAAAGACCCCTTCAAAAGCTATTAGAATAATAAATGAATTCAGTAAAGTTGTAGGATTACATATATTACATAATTATATATACATACATATATACAGAAATCTATTGTGTTTCTATACACTAATAATGAGGTGGCAGAAAGAGAAATTTAGAAAACAATCCCATTTACAACTGCACCAAAAAGAATAAAATACAAAATACCTAGGAATAAATTTAACAAAAGAGTTTAAAGACCTATCCTCTGAAAACTATAAGACACTGATGAAAGAAACTGAAGATAACACAAATAGAAAGCTATATTGTGCTCATGAAATTAAAAAAATTAATATGGTTAAAATATCCATACTACCCAAAGCAATCTACAAATTCAATGTAATACCTATCAAAATACTGGGGCACCTGGGTGGCTCAGTCATTAAGTGTCTGCTTTTGGCTCAGGTCATGATCCCAGGGTCCTGGGATCGAGCCCCACATTGGGCTCCCTGCTCAGCAGGAAGCCTGCTTCTCCCTCTCCCACTCCCCCTGCTTGTGTTCCCTCTCTTGCTGTCTCTCTCTCTCTCTGTCAAAAAAATAAATAAAATCTTAAAAAAAAAACTATCAAAATACCAATAGCATTTTTTATAGAACTAGAACAAATAATCCTAAAATTTGTATGGAACCACAAAAGACCCCTAATAGCCAAAGCAGTCTTAGAAAGAACAAAGCTGGAGATAACACAGTCCCAGATTTTAACTTATACTACAAAGCTACATTAATCAAAACAGTATGGTATTGGCACCAAAAAATAGACATATATATCAATGGAACAGAAGAGAGTCTAGAAATAAACCTATGCTTACATGGTCAATTAATCTATGATGATTAATTGAAGTCAAGCATACACAATGGAGAAAAGACAGTTTCTTCATTAAATGGTGTTGGGAAAACTAGACAGCTAATGTGCAAAAGAATGGAACTGGACCACTTTCTTATACCATACACAAATAAACCCATAATGGATTAAAACTTAAATGTAATACCTGAAACCATACAACTCCTCAAATAAAACATAGTCAGTAAACTCTTGGACATCAGTCTTAGCAATATTGTTTTGGATATGTCTCCTCAGGCAAGGGCAACAAAAGCCAAAACAAACAATTTGGACTATATCCAACTAAAAAGCTTTTTCACAGTGAAGGAAACCATCAACAAAATGAAAAGAAAACCTACTGAATAGGAGAAGATATTTGCAAATGATATATCTGATAAGAGGTTACTATCTAAAATACATAAAGAACTCAAATAACTCAACACCAAAAAGAAAAAAGAAAAAACAAGCAATACAATTAAAAAATGGACATAGAACCTGAATAGACATTCTTCCAAAGAAGACATACAGATGCCCTCTCATTATCTGAGAAGATGCTCATTACCATTAATTAACAGGGGAATGCAAATCAAAACCACAATGAGATATCATTCATACCGGTCAGAATGGCTAGCATGAAAAAGACAAGAAATAACAAGTGTTAGTGAAGATGTGGATAAAAGAAAACCCTCATGCGCTATTAGTGATAATGTGAATTTGTACAGCCACTAGAAAACAGTATGGAGTTTCTTCAAAAAATTTAGAATACAAACACCACATGATCCAGCAATTCCACTTCTGGGTATTTAGCCAAACAAAACAAAAACATTAATTTAAAAAGATAAGTACATCCTTATGTGCATGAAAGCATTATTTACAATAGCCAAGATATGGACAAAACCTAAGGGTCTATCAACGGATGAATGGATAAAGATATGATATGTATATTTATATATATGTATATGTATATATATATATTTGTATGTATGTGTAGATACATACATACAAATGGATGTATACATACATACATACACAATGGAATGCTACTTAGCCATAAAAATGACTGAAATCTTGCCATTTGTGACATGAATGAACTTAGAGATATGTTAAATGAAATAAATCAGGCAGAAAAAGGCAAATACTGTATGACTTCACTTATATGTGGAATGTAAAAATTAAAACGAATGAACAAGCAAAACAAAATAGAAACAGGCATATAGATACAGCAAACAATCTGGTGGTTACCAGAGGGGAGAGAGATGAAGGGACGGGCAAAATAGGAGAAGGTGATTAAAAGGTACAAACTTGGGGTGCCTGGGTGGCTCAGTCAGTTAGGAGTCTGCCTTTGGCTCAGGTCATGATCCCAGGGTCCTGGGATCAAGCCCCGTATTGGGCTCCCTGCTCAGTGGGGAGTCTGCTTCTCCTTCTACCTCTGCCTGCCTGTCTGCCTGCTGTGATCTCTCTCTCTCTGTGTCAAATAAATGAATAAAATCTTAAAAAAATAAAATAAAATAAAAGGTACAAACTTCCAGTTACAAAATAAATAAGATCTGGGGATGCAATGTACTGAATAGGGAATATAGTTAATAATGTGTAACAAATTTGTATGGTGACAGATGGTAGCTAGGTTTACTGTGATCACTTAATAATGTATATAAATGTTGAATCACTATGTTGTACACCTGAACCTATATAATACTGTATGTCAGCTATATTCCAATTTAAAAATTTCAGTGTATTACTTTGGACTACCAGCTCAAAATGACAGTCTGTACATACTTGTCCACCTTGTCAAAATCCCATAAAAATTCATAAAGTATATATACCAAAGAATATAATGGTGCTAGAACACAGGGAATAGCCTAGCAGCAGACCAAAAATGGAATTTTTGCATAATATAAAGAAAATAGGATTTAGTGGTATAGAAAACAAACAGTTGAAAAATCTATAGTACAACGCTAGAAAAAGAAAAGATGCTGAAGTGTTGAATCTTGACAAAATTCTGTAAAAACTCTAAATTCAGTCACTTATCCTCACAGCAGAATGAGGCCAAGGAGAAGTCAGATAAGTATTAATTGAGAGATTAACAAAGATGGACCAATTCAGGCTTTGGGTCAGCTCCAGGTATAGCTGGCCAAGACCCTCTCACTGAATAAAGCATGAGTATGCTATCATTATGGGAGTGAAAGCTGGAAATAAAACAGGACAGTGCTCCAGAGAACTTGAAATTCCACAACACAAGCGGAACCTTCACACCCTATAGAGATGTTTATATCTAGGCACATCCCATCTGATTCATTTAAGTCTGCCACTGCATTAACTTCCTCGAGTATGCCAAAGAGACCACAGAACTTCAATATTAATAGATCTAGGCTCTCATTTATAAAGATGGATACCCAAGAATCATCAGAAATTTGAGAAATCCTAGGAATATGAAAGAGAAGTCTCAAGTTACATAAGCAGAACAAATAACCACCAAAGAAACAAAGTTAGTGCAGGAAATAAAAGAGAATTTTAAAAATCTCATCTACATCTTAATAGAAATTAAAGAGAACAAATTCATCCTGTCTAGAGTATCTAGAGAACAAGAAAGCAGTCTTGAAATTAAAAACATTATTGCCTTCTAGCCAAAAACAGCTCTGTGGAAGGGTTGAATATCAGAACTAATGCAGCCCAAAGCAAATTAGTGAGTTAAAATATCAAATTTAAAAATTCTCCTGAGACGTAAACAAAGCAAAAAAGAAGCTTTAGAGAAAAATTAAGAAACACAGAAGTTAGATGTAGTAAATCTAATGTCCATCTAGTGTAAACTCTAAAGGAAGAAAACAGAAGATAAAAAGGAAGAAATAACCAATAAAGTTAAATAAAAATGATCTGATAATTTTTTTTAGCTAAATAATGTTTTAACTGATTAGGGCTGAAAAGGTCACTTAATACTGAGAAATACTGAAAAGAGAAATAAACTTAGAGTCATCTGCTAAAAATTTTGAATGTAAAGATAAAAAGAGAATCCTACACATTTGTAGAGGGAAAGAAACTCATTCCTAAAATAAATTAGAATTAAACTGACACTGAATTTCTCATCTGCAACATTAAATGCAAATAATGGAAAATGCCCATAAACTACTGAGAGGAAAACGTTTGGAACCTAAAATTTGAAATCTATACAAACTATCATTCAAATGACAGGACGAAATCAGGCTATTATTACTAGAAGTGAAATTATTCCAATGGAATATACTCCCCATTCACCCTTTCTTAAGAAATGCTTGAAGAGAGGCGCCTGAGTGGCTCAGTCATTTAGCGTCTGCGTTCGGCTCAGGTCATGATCCCAGGGTCCTGGGATCTGGGATCTTTAAAAACAAAAAAGAAATGCTTGAAGATATACTCTTCAAGTTCCATTTCAGGCAATACTGTGAATGATTTTTTTTTTAAGATTTTATTTATTTATTTGACAGAGACAGAGACGGAGACAGCGAGAGCAGGAACACAAGCAGCAGGAGTGGGAGAGGGAGAAGCAGGTTTCCCACTGAGCAGGGAGCCCCATGTGGGACTCAATCCCAGGACCCTGGGATCATGACCTGAGCCAAAGGCAGACGCTTAACAACTGAGCCACACAGGCACCCTTAAGATTTTATTTTGAAATAATCTCCATACCCAACATGGGACTCAAACTCCCAACCCGAGATCAAGAGTCCCATACTACCAACTGTGCCAGCCAGCCAACCCTGCTGTTAACCATTTTTTCTGGAAAACCTACCACTATAAAACACCCAGAAATGTCAGTTAAGATGTAACAAACATCCTTTGGCATGCATACTGGAGTGTACAAGAAAGTAAAGAGAAATTCCAAAGTAAAAAAAAGTATATAGAACTGAAAAGCATCAAGGTAGGTTAGAGTTACTGAGACTCAGGAAAACTCGATTTAACAATCCTTAGACCTGCACGAGGTAAGGAGTTGGACCTGAGACTTTTGAATAAAGCTGGGACATTTGAAGAGCTACAGCCTTGGTGAAGGAGTGGAAATGAGAGATAATAAAGAATCCTAACTATCTTGATTTGGGGTCTGAGTGAAAAATAAGAGTCTCCCTTGAGAATTTTTAACCACAGTTTGCCCTCATACAGGAGTAGGTGTAAAATTTACAATCTCCCTATGATCTAGAGACTTGAAACCAATAAAATTAACATAAAATGGTGGATGGTTGGTAGTAACTTACATCTTCAAGAAGTAAACATAAATATTCCCTGGAGGGACTCATCTTTAATCTAGGCAAAATACAAAGTAGATATTTATAAATTGAATTACACTAAAATTAAGAACTTCTATTCTTGGGAAGACACTATAATGGGAGTGAAAATATAAGCCATGTACTGAGCGATGGAAGGAGATATTTATAACCCAAGTAACCAAAATAGGACTAGTATCAGTGTGCTTGGGTGGCTCAGTCGGTTAAGTGTTGAACTCTTGGTTTTGGCTCAGGTCATGATCTCATGGGTCATGGGATTGAGCCCTGCAGCCAGCTCCACACTCAGCCAGGAGTCTGCTTGACTCTCTCCCTCTGTACCCCCCACACTCTCTCTCTCTCTCTCTCTCTTAAATAAATAAATACATAAATATTTAAGAAATAGGACAACTATCTGGAATATATAGAGAACTACTCTGAGTCAGTAAGGAAAAGACAACTCATTAGAAAAATGAGCAAGACTTAGACATTTCTTCTCTTAACAAAAGAGGATCCACTAACGTGAAAAAATGTTAAACTGCATTAGTAATCTAAGAAATGCAAATTAAAGCTCTACTGAGATACAATTACACATCTGCTGGTTTGGCAAAAATTAGAAAATCTGACAACAATAAGTGTTGAAGAGGCTGTGGAATAACCAAAATCCTCCTTCTCTGCTACTGGAGTGTAAATCGCTACATTTATTTTGGCAAACAGTTTGGTATTATCTAGTAAAGGAGAAGAGATGCATATCTCATGATCTAGCAATTCTATTTCTAGGTATAGGTTCTAGAGAAACTCTTATACATGTTCACAAAGGGACACATACAAGAATATTATTAAAAGTATTGTGTATAGTAGTCAGAAAAATTGAAATGAATGTCTACTAACAGTAGACTGGATGCATATGTTGTGGTATATGCACATAATGAAATACTATATATAATTGAAAAGGAACAGTTGCATGGGTTCTCCATGGATTAATCTTGCGAACATAATGTTAAAAAAAAAAAGAAAACAAGTTACAGAAAAATACATACAGTATAATTCCATTTACATAAAGTTCAAAACTGAAGAAAAAACTAAACACTGTATTAGCTAAGGATGCAATCACAGATGATGAAATAATAGAGAAAAGTATAGTAATGTTCAAGTCAAAAGGCAGAATATTGGCTATGAGAAAAAAGGAGACACATGCAATTGGAAAAGAACACACAGGGGTCATCAAAGGTATTGGCAATTAGTTTTTTACTTTTTAACCTGGGTAGTAATTACAAAGTATTGCTTTGTTATTATTATTTAAAAAATATATAAATGCTTCATATACTCTTATGTATCTATATCTCACAATAAAAAGATAATAAGAGAATACAGTTTTATACCAATACATTTATAAACTTAGGCAAAGTAAACTCCCAGAAAAATATAAATTACCATAACTGTGTCAGAAAAATATAGAAAATCTAAATGATCCCATAACTATTCAAGAGGTAAATCAGTACTTCCAGATAATGCAAAATAAAAAAAAAAGCATCAATCCCAGAGGTTATGCTGGTGAACTTGGCCAAATACTCAAGGAACAGATAATTCTATTATTTTTACACAAACTCAGAGAAGAGAAAAAGAAGGTACACTTCCCAATTAATTTTATGCAGTTAATATAACTTAGATAAGAAAACCAGACAAGGATGGTTTAAGAAAATAAAATTAAAAGCAATCTGAGTCATGAACATAGAGGTTGAATCCTAAATAAAACATTACCAAACTAAATCTAGTAATACATTAGTAATACATAAAACATATATCATGATCAAGATAGGTTAGCTCCAGGAAAGAAAAGTTGGTTTAACATTAAATAACCTAGAAAAACCCTTATATATATATATACCAGGAAACATGTGAAAGAATATTCATAGTAGCGTTGGTTGTATGGCAAAACACCAAAACAGTCCAACTGGCTATCAACAGTAAAATGAGTAAATAAATTTTCATCAATAGATTATTATATGGAAGTGAAAATGAATGACTTTCAGTTATGTGTATCAACACAGATGAATCTCAAAAGTTATGCTGAACAAAGAAAGCAAAACAAATCCATATATATATATATATACACACACACACTTGTATTTATATATATATGTGTATATATATATATGAGCTGGAATGTTCTCAGCAACACTATTTATAATAGCCTGAAACTGATAACTACCCAAAAGTCTTTCAACAGTAGAATGGAGAAATAAATTATGGTATATTTACACAATGTAATACTATACAGCAATGAGGATGAATGGACTACAATTACAAAGAATAATATGTAAAAGTCTCACAAATGTAAGGTTGATAAAAGAAGTCAGCAACAAAAGAATAAATAGTGCATGGTTGCATTTATATAAAATTCAAAAATAGGCAAAACTAGTGTATAGTATTGGAAGTCAAGATAGGGGTCAACCTTGATGAGGGATAGTGACTTGAAGCAGGCATATGGGGGACTTCTGGAATGCTGGTAGTTTTCCATTTCCTGTTCAGGGTGATGATTACACGGATGTGTTCATTTTGTGAAAAGTCATTGAGTTGTATGCATGATTCTGCATTTTTCTATATGTATGTTATTTCTGTAATGTGTTCTTTAAAAAGGAGGAGGAAAAGTGTGGATGATATTATGGTTGGTGATATTATATCACTGAGGAACCTGACTGATCTTCCAATTCTTTGTATATGACTTCTAGAAAACAAAACAAAAAAGTAATAACTAGTAGAACAAAAGTTGAAAGTAAAACTTTTAACTAATACATGGGGAAAGTGGGTGGAAAGAAGACTGTACAACAAAAAGCATTCTTAGTTTGTGTACTCTTTCTTCTGCCTTAGCTCTCCACTAAAGTTTAAATAGTGTTGGGAGTAGAAATAACGTTTGAAAATGATGATTTTATCAGATCACTTTCAAAGAGGAGATTGGTGCTTTTACTGTGGCTGCACCTATTCTCGGCTCCTTTAAGAATGGAGCCCACTCTCCTGGAGTGCTGAAATGGGCAGCAAGAAAGAGAAACTTATTTAGTTGTTCTTTCCCAAAGGTATCTTCCAGACCCTCCTCCAACATCGACCCAGGCAACTATGGGGAAGTGCATGATCTGATCACCCAGATACCCTCTAAAGTGCAGATACAAGATATTACTAAGGAGCTACACTGCCCACTGTGTAATGATTGGTTCTGTGATCCATTGATGCTAAGCTGTGGCCACAACTTCTGCCAGGCCTGTATCCAAAACTTTTGGAAGCAGCAAGCAAAAGAAACATTCTGCCCTGAGTGTAAGATGGTATGTCAATATAGCAACTGTACGTTCAACCTGGTACTTGAGAAGCTGGTAGAGAAGATTAAGAAGCTACCTTTACTCAAGGGCCATCCACAGTGCCCAGAGCATGGAGAGAACCTGAAACTATTCAGTAAGCCAGATGGGAAACTGATCTGCTTTCAGTGCAAAGATGCTCGGTTATCTGTGGGGCAGTCTAAAGATTTCCTGCAGATCTCTGATGCTGTCCGTTTCTTCATGGTGGGTGAGCCCTGGGTCTTGAATAATACCTTAGGAAAGCTGGGAAAAATCTTTTGTAGGGTTTCTTCTCTCTTTCAACCCCACCTCTTTATTCAGATGATTATTAGTAAGCTCAGAAAATACAACATATCTTGCAAAGTTCTTTTCTAGAGTTGCTGATTATAAGAAAGGAGCAGTGGAGTATCTCTGGCCTACTCCCTCAATCAATCAAATATTTATTTACCTATACCCTGCCATGACAGCACTCTGCTAGATGCTGTGTAGAATACAGATGTACAAGATATTGCTCTTGTTATAAAATTCTTGAAATTTAGTCAAGTTTAAAATGAATAAAACAACAGAAGCAAGATAGTCTACTAATGAGAGCTAAATTTTGTAACATTTGTAATTCATAAATATTTAGAATTTCAAAGAAGATTAGAGAAAACTGAAATAGGGGATGTATGGTGAATGAAAGCTTGAGTTGGGTAATCATTTGCATTTGAATGGGCAGAAGAAAGAAATGAGCATCCTAAATGATAACAATGTAAGTAAAAGTATAGTTAGTGAGAATGGTATAACTAGAGTAAAAAATGTAGAGTTATCATCTTCAAACCCCTGTAGTAAGCTCATAAGAGCATAAAACTAAGCTTTTCTGCTGCTTTTTATTTTCCTTACAATTCTTAGAAGAGACAGGAATTATGACTTAGGGGAAAGGAAAGACTTGCAGCAATAGCTCACCTTTTCTCCTCACACCCTGGGCCTTTAGGAGAGATAGCCCTATGGTCCTTCATCTCCCAAGTTAGTGTGGGTTAATTCTATGTGGTATCCCCAGAAGGAGCTCACCATCCATCAAGGTCAACTGGAGGCAACCCTGAAAGAACTTCAGTCCCTGAAGAATATGCAGAAAGATGCTATAGCTGCTTACAAGGTGAGAAGCAGGGTAGAGGGGTTATGAGATAGAACTGAAACACCTTCCTTGTAACTTCAGCTATATGAGTAGAAAGGTGCCTGTACGTATATTATCAATACACTAAATGGCACCTGGGCTATAGAATTAGAAAGTAGACACTGTAGGGTGGAAAGAAATATAGGAGGGAAATAAGTTCTCAGTGGTTGATCAACAGAGAGAGGAGACTGACCTTTCCTGTTACATGCTGATGCTTCTGATGGCTCAATCACTAGGTGATTGTTCTGAGGTTGAGATCTGTCTAATCTTTCCCTTTATATATGACAAAATAAGGGATTTATCAGAAAAATCCACTAAAGATTGTTATGTCCAGAGAAATACCTTTCTTTTCTTTGGGTTTATAACCAGGCTACCTCTGATTGAAGGTCTCTTGGACTGCTGGTTTTTTACCATTCAATGTGATCTTTCCTAGCTTCCCCCAAACTAAATAAACTATTGCCTAGAGCTTCACAGGAGCTCTAGTAGAACATTAATAGCCAGAAACTTGGTAAAGCAGTCCATAGGTTATGGGGCTAAATTGGGGGTTCTATTTCCTCACTAATTATTCTATGGAGGAGAATCTTCTCTGGCTTTTGGCATCTGGAAGAAGAAATATGTACAATGAGGGAAAGAAGAAGGATAGGTGGAGATAATGTCTCCAGAGAATGTTGTTTCTGTTGTAAGAGTTCCCCGTTCAGCTATTACAGTCAACATTCATTCACTCAAAAATTATTTATTGAGTCGGTAAGGTATTACACTAGATACCATATTACACTAGGGTGGGAGACAGATTAATGGGATTAAGTAATCCCATTAATAGCAATAAAATGACAACTGTGATAATTAGTATAAATGAAAATAAAGGGTATCATAAGAACATATACATGAAGAACTAATTTAGGCTAGAGGGGGGGTATTCTCTGAAGAAATCACCCATTAAAAATTGAGAATTGAAGGATAAGTAACTTAGCCAAGTGAACTGGTTGAGGGGAATATGAAGGAAGTGGCCTGGAGAAGAATGTTCTATGTGAGCAAAGAGCATTTGGAGAAGTCCTGAGATAGGAAGCTAATTGCTATGTTAAACAGAGAGAAGGCCAATAAAATTGGATCATGGTATGCAAGATGAGACTGAAGAGGTAGATATGAGTCCAATTATGTAGGCCCTTGTAGATAACAATAGGATATTTGAACTTCCTATGGATAAGAAGCCATTAAAGGTTTTAAATAGGATATGATTTCATTTCATTTTGAAAATATGAGTCTAGTGGCTGTGTGAAGAGAGACAATGACAAGGATAATATTAGAAGGCTATTGCAGTGATCCCAGAGAGTAATGATGGTGGCTTGGACTAGAGAGGCAGCAGAGGTAGAGAGAAACAAACAGCTTCAGCATATGCTTTGGAGATAAAAAAAATAAATAAATAAATAACCTGGATGTGGTGACTGATTAGATGTGAGGGGTGAGTGGAGATGTCAAATAGACAGTTAGATACAGGAATCTGGAGCTCAGTCTGGAAATAAGAAGTCAGCACAGAGATTGATTTAAATCTGTGGAAGGAGAGGATATTACCTAAAAAGAGAATGTAGAATGAGAACGGGAAAGAGCCCAGGACAGAATATCAAATAACTCTAATATTTAGAGCTTGGTTAAAGGAGACAGAACAAAAAAATAAGAGAAATAGTGATGAAATAGGTAAAAGGAAAACTGGAAAAATGTGAGCTAGAGAATAGAGTGAATTTTAAGAGTGCCATTATAATGATGGACCATAAAATCCAAGCTGGATAAGAGGAGACATGGAGACAGAAAATGATGAACAGAAATGGAAGGGGTCAATGAGTAAGAGGTTTCAATGAGACCCAGGAATTGTTGCAATAGAAGTACCTGAGTAAATGAGCATAAGAAGTTAGTTTTGGTGAAATTGCTGGGGATGATAAAGTCCTGGGTGGTTAAGAGAATGAGTAGATAAAGGTGGAGATCACTAGAAATGAGGAGGATAAGGATCTGAGAAGCCTGGATGTCAGAAGGTTCACCCCTCAGGATGTCGCAGTACCTTAAGAAAGGGGTATAGCAGTTATCAATTTCAGTGCTTCAGACATTGCCCATCTACTGTTTCTTCTATATTGTCCTGGCAGTGGAAGTGGCATCCCCCCAGCTTTCATTTCTAGATAAGAATAGTTCTTTCAGCCTTCTTATGGCCCCAGTTTAACAGCATCACTTGGTAGACATCACTTCTGGGTAGGAGGGTACTATCATTCATTCTAGAATGTTTAACCCCACAGCCTTATTTAATATGGCATTGGTTACCACCCCCAGTATTGCAATAGGTACCTAGAGACCACTTTTGAGTATTTCATTCCCGAACTATTATTAAACTGAGAAAAACAAAGTAAGTCTCCCAAAGGACTCCTACTATTTAGTATGGTTGAGTGATAATACTCAAGAGTGATTTTAATGCATCTTCCTGTTAAGGTATTTCCCAAATTGTATGAGTACTGGTGGTGTGGGCCCCCATCCCCAAGTGCTAGTCTCAGTAATTACCATGGTGATGATCATGGAGGTTTCCAGGAAAACAAGCTACATCTGCAGCAACACATCTCCTTGGAGTTTCTAAAGCTACATCAGTTCCTGCACAGCAAAGAAAAGAACATTTTAAATGAGCTCCGAGAAGAGGGGAAAGCCTTGAATGAGGAGATGGAGCTGAATCTGAGCCAGCTTCAGGAACAGTGTCTCCTAGCCAAGGAGATGTTGGTGAGCATCCAGGCACGGATGGAACAGCAGAATCCCTTCGACTTTCTCAAAGTGAGACTCCCTATCAACATAATTATGGGTATACTAGTGGGGGGAAGAGGGTTAGAAAGCTGTAGAAGCAGCTTTTCCCCACCAGGAGGGGGGGAAAACTTACTGTAGTGCTCTTTAGAGTCTCTGGGAGAAAAGCAGGCTACTTTTGCCTTACACTCAATAGGAAGCTTTACTTTCACCCTCCTAAAAAAGATAATGCCATTAATAATGGTATCTATTAATATTTTTTTATTCATAAAGAACTTTGAAGGTTTATTTCTCAAAAATAAGAATGTTGCAACCTGAGTTGTATCTTAGACTGGCTTTCAATTTTGTTTGAAAGGTGTTTGCCAGTCTTTATTACCTGAAGCTTAACTTCTAAAGTGTCATTGATTATCACCTCAGCAATCAGAAGTTTACTTAGTCAGAGTAAGGAAAAGTGGCTTTGGGACTGGAAGACCTATAGTGGTTTTCTATTGAAACCATGTAGCAGTATAGGCAGAAACAGCCTATTAATTTCTCTTGTTCCATGTAAAAGGGAACTCTAGAAAATCAGAATAAGATAAAGCCAGTTTAGTCCTGGGTTAGATGAAGGATACCTGATCAGAAAAGGCATGTGGAGGATGGGAAGAGTTGGTGGTGATGGAATGGGGACATCTGTGCAGGATCCTAGTATTTACGGTCAAATTCTCGTGGTGGCCAGTATCACCAAAGAAATTTCTGGTGTTGATAAGCAGGCATCTAACTTCTTTATTACTCCTTTCCTCTTCTAGGATATCTCATCTCTCTTGGATAGGTAAGTGTTTCTGTATGGAATTAGTATCTTTCCCTCAGTCCCTGGAGGATGTCTAAGACTAAATGATTTATGTCCCCTGCAGCTTGGAACAAGGAATGAAGGTGCTGATGCCCAGAGAGTTTATCTCCAGAAAGCTGAACCCAGGCCTGTACAAAGGTCCCATCCAATACATGATGTGGAGGGAAATGCAGTTTTCTCTCTCTCCAGGTATCAATGGGTAGTGGTTATTGGTTCCTGGGTCTCCCAGGAATCTATGCTCCTTCTGTGGAATCTCTTCTGTGGCCCTAATTAGTACTCTAGAGTTTGGGATGGGGGAAGGGTGGAGTTTAGCCAAAAGAAGACTATGGTATGACTTCAGTCAGTATGACTGAATTTCTTCTGGTACCATGACCTAAGAATTTATGACTTCTCACTGGTAAATAGAGTCTGATGTGAGAATTACTTCTCAGCCTATGATTTTGTTTCATTGTTCTATCAAATGTGACAACCAGTTATTTTATCCCGTTTTTCTAAATCAGTTCTATAAATCCCTGGGCTTCTCTGTCCTGAACGAGGAGGTTACTGTACATACTCTTGTATATAATAGAGTCTTTATAGATCCTCTTGTGTTTGGTGTTCATAATGTAGAGTATAACTTTTTAAAAAATTTTTTATTGTTATGTTAATCACCATATATTACATTAGTTTTTGATGTAGTGTTCCATGATTCATTGTTTGTGCATAACACCCAGTGCTCCATGCAGAATGTGCCCTCTTTAATACCCATCACCAGGCTAACCCATCCCCCTACCCTCCTCCCCTCTAGAACCCTCAGTTTGGTTTTCAGAGTCCATCGTCTCTCATGGTTCGTCTCCCTGTCCGACTTTAGAGTATAACTTTTTAGGAGACTGTTTAGAGATCTTCAGTGCTTCAAAAGAAAACCAATAATTTCAATAGATGTGCCGAATAAGGACACAAGTTTTTGTTTATCCTGCAGATACCAAGGGACTGAGCAGGAGAAAAGAACACAAATGACAATTCAAGAACATAAAGTTCTAAATAATACTTATTAAAGATTTTATTTATTTATTTGACAGAGAGAGAGAGACAGCAAGAGAGGGAACACAAGTGGGGGGGTGGAAGAGAGAGAAGCAGGCTTCCCGCTGAGCAGAGAGCCCGATGCGGCGGGGCTCGATCCCAGGACCCTGGGATCATGACCTGAGCCGAAGGCAGACGCCTAACGACTGAGCCACCCAGGCGCCCCATCTAAATAATATTTATAAAATAAACTTCTAAATAAAGTTTTTAAATATATTTTTAATTCACATAGAATCATTATTATTATTGTTTGTAGTTACTGATTTAATGAAAATCACAAATTTGTTCCTGTTAACAAATTTTCCAAGTAACTGACATTGAAAACACAGTTTTGCTGAGGTTTAATTAACATAGAATAAAATTTGCCAATTTTAAGTGTACAATTTGATGAGTTTTGACAAATATATCAACTTCTGCAAACATCTCTAAAAGTTTCTATCACCCCCAAAATTCCTGCATATCCTTTTGTAGTCAGTTCCTTCATTCTCTCCCTAGCCCCTAACACTCACAGATCTGCTTTATTTCACTTCAGTTTTCTAAACTCTCATATAAATGGAATCATACCTTATGTAATCTTTTGTGTCCAGCTTTTTTCACTTAGCATAATGCTTTTTGAGATCTACTTATGTTGTTGCATATATCAATAATCATGTTTTATGGATATATCACAGCACAGTGAATCTTTTTCCATCATCTTATTTTTAACTTATTAGTGTTTTTATATTTTAAGTGCACTTTATGTAGCTAGCATGTAAAGCCTTGTGTTTTTTTTTATCCAATCTGACAATCCCTTAATTAATTGAGGCGTTTTGACCACTGACATTTAATGTTATTATCAATATGATTGGGTTTAAATCTAGCACCTTGGTATTTGTTTTTACTCATACCATCTGTCCTAGCTGAGGTAGTGTTTGTCAGGTTTCCCACTATAAAGTTACTCCCTCACCCCTTTACACTTTGGAAGGAAGTCACTATGCACAGCCCGCACTTAAGGAGTGTGGAGTATCTACATAAATTATTTGGAATTCTTCTGCATGGGAGATTTGTTTCTTCTGGCTGGTATTGAATGCCAAACATGATCAATTTTACATTGTTGTTCACTGGATCTTGTTGTAATCCTTTAAGCTCTACTGGATTTAACTTTGGCATGTAGTTAAATAACCCTTTTCCTTTTGACACTTCCTTTAAGCTTTGTTGAGGTGTTTAAGCTTTGCTAGAGTGGTTCAAGAGCAGTCTTTAATCTAGGGCTAACTTAGCCCATTTCCTAATGTAATACCCTTCTGAGTATTCTGCCTGATGTTCCACATATTACAACATTTTCCCATTATGGCTGGCAGGATTGAAAACTATTGCCAGACTTGTGTGAGCTCTAGAAATTGTTCAGCCGACTGCTTTCTAGAGATTCTTTCACTGGCCCTAATTAGTTTCACTGCACATCAGTACAGCCTTAAGGGAATCCCTTTGTAGATATTTGAAAATCTTTGTATAGCCCCCTCTTCTGTGTTACTCTACTCTGCAAATTCTAGCAGTGTTCAGATCACATTAAGTTTTTCTTCTTGTATTCTTCACCCTGTAAAATCAAAGTTCATTTCTAGCAATCATTTAAAGCACAAACTGATTTTTATTTTTGGTATAAGTCTACATCTAAGAAAATCAAATGAGATTCATTTAATCTATGGCTATTTTACTAATAATGTAACTTTGGTCAAACCTTGGTAAAATATACTTCATACTTTTATTTCTAGATTTTTGTTTATTCTTTAGGCTCATATTTTCTCCATTCCTGCCTTATAATAGAAGCTACTGATTCAGGGCAGAGGCTGGTTCTTTTTTAATAAATGGCCTGATAGTAAATATTTTAGGTATTGTGGGTTGTATGTTTCCACAAAACTTAACTACTTAACTGTCATTGCAGTGAAATGGCAACCACATACAATGTGTAAATGAATGACTGTTAATGTGTTCAATTTCAATTAATGTTTTCAATACAAATTTATTTACAAAACAGGCATCAGGCCACATTTGGCCTGCTGGTTGTAGTTTTATCAATTCCAGTGTAGAAAGTAATTCAATTTAAAACATTTTATTTTTTTTAATTTTATTATGTTATGTTAGTCACCATACAATACATCACATTAGTTTTTGATGTGGTGATCCACGATCCATTGTAAAACACTTTAATATATTTCTTTTAGTCATGTATCAGTACAATATTACTGAAGTTCATTCATTCATTCAACACACTCTTACAGAGAGCCTACTATGTGCTAAGCACTAAGTTGGATTCAATGGATATAGAAATAAAAGACACAGTTTCTGTTCTCAGGAAGAAGAGGCTAAAAGACCACAGCAGAGTCTATACCAGCTACCTAGGTGAAAAGTTATTAAGAGCTAAGCCAAAGGCATAGGAACGCGAATGGAAAATAAAGAATAGATTCTAGAGACAGAATTTCAGAAGCTGAAATACACTGGACAGGAGTTGGTAGTAGGGGATAGAGAAAGGTAATGTCAAGGATAGAGCTATAGGAGATACAGATTTTGGAGGGGGTTGAGTTCAATTTTGGCCATGTTGTGTTGAAGGACCTATAGGAAAACTAAGTGAATATATTCAAATGGGTAACTATTCTAACTGGAGCTCAGAAGAGAGGCCAGGGCTGGAATAATCAGAATAGATGGGGTGGCTGAAGCTATTGTTGTAAATGAGATTTCCCAAGAAAAGTGAGAACATACAGTTAGGGAGGGAGCATCTTATATAAAAATAAATAAAGGGCAATGAAGCCTCCCAAAAAGATTGAGGAATTTTGGCAAAAGAGGTAAGAGGAAAACCAGGAAATGAAGTTGACACAGAATCTAAGGAGAGACTGTCAAAAAGAAGGGAGCAGTCACTCATACCAAACGGGAAGACCAATTTAGAAAATGAATGGAGAGGTACCACCCAACTGGGTGGCTCAGTTGGTTAAGCATCCAACTCTTGATTTTCGTTCAAGTCTTGATCTCAGGGTTGTAAGATCAAGCTCTGCTTTTGGGTTCCACACTGGGCGTGAAGCCTGCTTAAGATTCTCTCTCTCCTTCTCCCCTTTTACCCCCTGACCCCCCACCGTCTCTCTCCCGCTCTAAGAAAAAAGAAAAAAGAAAAAAAAGAAAATGATTGGAAAGAGATATTTTTAACAGGAATTGGGACTTTGGTAAGGGCAATCTTATTTTTTTTATTCACGATAATTAACATATCGTGTGTTGTATTAGTTTCAGGTATACAATAAAATGATTCAATGATTCATATATTTCTCAGTGCTAATTAAGATAAGATAAGTGTACTCTTAATCCCCTTTATCTATTTCATTCATTCTCCCACCCATCACCCCTCTGGCAACAACCAGTTTGTTCTCTGTATTTAAGAGTCTGTTTTCTTGGGATACCTGGTTGGCTTAGTTGGTGGAGCATGCAACTCTTGATCTCAGGGTTGTGAGTTCAAGCCCCCCATGTTGGGTGTAGAGATTACTTAAAAATAAAATCTTTAAAAAAAAAAAAAGGTTCTCTGGTCTCTTTTTTCTTTGTTCTTTTGTTTTGTTTCTTAAATTCCACATAGGGGTGAAATCATATGGTATGTGTTTTTCTCTGACTGACTTATTTCACTTGGCATTACATCCTCTAGATCCATCCATGTTGTTGCAAATGGCAAGATTTCATTCTTTTTTATGGCTGAGTAATATCCCACTGTATATATACCACCTCTTTTTTTATCCATTCATCTACCAATGGACACTTAGGTTGGTTCCATATCTTGGCTATTGTAAATAATGCTGCAATAAACATAGGGGTGCATATATCTTTTCAAATTAGTGTTTTCACATTCTTTGGGTAAATACCCAGTAGTGGAATTATTGGATCATATGGTAATTCTATTTTTAATTTTTTGAGGAAACATACTGTTTTCTATAGTGGCTGCACCAATTTGCATTCCCACCAACAGTACGCGAGAGTTCCATTTTCTCCACATCTTCCAACACTCGTTATTTCTCATGTTATTGATTCTAGCCATTCTGACAGGTGTAAGGTGGTCTTAATTTGCATTTCTCTGAGGCTTAATGATGTTGAGCATATTTTCATGTGTCTGTTGGCCATCTGTAGGTCTTCTTTGGAAAAATGTCTATCCAGGTCCTCTGCCCATTTTTTAAATTGGATTGTTTTTTTGTTGTTGTCTAAGTTCTTTATATATTTTGGAAATTAACCCCTTAGAGGATATATCATTTGCAAATATCTTTTCCTATGCAGTTGTATAAGTTGTATAAATTCTTAATATACTTTGGCTGCTAGGACTATGAGTGTACTGGTGTGTGTGGTTATCTTTCAGTTGGGCAATTTTAAAAGAGTGTGTGTTTAGAAGTTATATTATGAAGGGTTCAGGAGTGATTTGGAATGAAGCAGTTGTAAAGTGAATAGATCACTCACTAGAGAAGCTTCACTAAAAGGGAAGATGTGAATGTGGCAACAGAGTCAAAAGAAGACTTTTAAAAACATTTTATTTATTTTAAGTAATCTCTACACCCAACGTGGGGCTCAAACCCATGACCTCCACATCAAGAGTCACATGCTCTTCCAACTGAGCCATCCAGGCACTCCAAAAGAGAACTTTTTAAAACACAGTGAAGGAAAACAGCCTATAGAAAGGCAGAAACCAATGGTATAAGACAGGGGATAACTGGTAGAAGTAGGGAAGAGTGAGTGAGATCTAGCAGAGAGAGGTATTGACTTTCCTCAGTTTCCTCTGAAAATGTAGAGGAGATAAAATGGTAGAGGCAAACAATTTTATCAGATGGAGCTTGCAGAATGAGTGGGAAGAATTGAGGGATTCCTATAAGATGTACTATAGTCTCTTTGTGAAGCAGGAGGTGAAGTCATCTGCCTGGCAATAAGGAAGGAAGTGATGGAATAGAAGTTTGAGGAGGGAACTGCAGGTCTGAAATTGCTGTTGTGAGGAACTGGAGAGGGTCTGATTGGGAAATACAGGAGTTCTAGGCAGTGCTGATGGTCAAGCACAGAGTGGAAATAATGAATCTGCAGTAATATCTACATGTATAATTTTGTGATTTTCCTCCTGCAATGGTCAGGAATTAGCATGTGAATTTTGATAGCTAGATAGATCCAGGGTTGGAGAGTTGCATGGCAGATGCTGCAGATACAAGGATAAAAGTGATAAGGTTATTGGCAATAAAATTGCCAATGCTAAGTGGTTTAGGGAAGGATTTTAAGCCAGGAAGCAGCCAGATTAGGATAATAAGGAGAAATAAGGGACCAGAGTTGTTAATGAAGTCAAGTAATGGCTGTAGGGAGATGAGAGTGAGAAAATAAAATGTAAGAGAATGGGATATGTGAGTTTAAGATTTTAGAGAATGAATAGTTCCCAATGACTACAAGGTCCAGAATGTGGTCATTAATATGGACAGCTGAAACGTAATGAAGTCAAAAGTCACTAGCAATAAAATCAAGAAAGCAAGAATGGAAAAATGGCTATATCCAAAAGATAGTGAAATCACTTGGGATGATGGGCTGGAGTTGGGGTAGTGGAGTAAAGTTAACGCAAAGTACAGAGAGTATAATGAGGAAGTCTGTACATAATAACATCAAATAGAGATAGAGTATAATATGAGATGGAATGACAAGAGCCTCAAAAGAAGAGTGATTTTTACATGAGGATAAGGCTTTGAGTAGGGGTCTAGAAGTGGCAGTGGTAGCTCCTGGATCTCTGGCTCTTTTAGAAAATAGTCTCATGAACTTTTCAAGTTGTATTTTTTTGGAGAACAACCAGTCAGACTTCTGTTACAGTAAGAAGGTGATGAGAGAATTCTGTAAAGCGAGGATGCAGGAGAGTTATTTAGGGAGGGAGTTCTAAAGGGCAGAGTGGAAAGGGATGGGTGGGAGCAGTGGGAGGATGGGTGAAGGCAGAGGAAGCAAAGAACAGAATAATGGGGATAAGAGCACATCAGGGGATAAATCACTGGAAGGGTCTACATTATGGGTTTTGGCCAAGGAGAACAGGAAGATGAGGCATGGTGGAATTAGTTGGGTGTCAAGGATTCAGACGGAACTCTGAAGTTCATTTGTTTATTTAATAAATAGTTACTTGAATGCCTATGAACAATTCCAAATTTTGAAGGTATGTGAGGAAACAAAACAGATAAAGTCCCCACCCTCCCAGAGATTACATTCTAGTGGAGGAAATGGATAATGAAACAGTAAATAATTTCACATAGTGATAACCATTGCCAAGCAAATCAAACAAGGTACATTCAGTAAGTAAGTATTCATGAGAAAAAATGAAGTAGGAAAAGGGTACAAATAGTGATGGATAGATGAACATGCTATTTTTGATATTAGCCAGAAAAAAGTCTTTGAGGAGTTAACTCCCCCCTCCCTATGTTTTACTATGGACATTTCCAAACATACAGAAAAGTTTAAGGAATTTTATAGTGAACACTGCTATACCTACCCAGATTCTATCACTAACATCTCCCTGAACTTGCATGAAGAAAGGCTGGAATAATATAAAGGAAGGAATCATAGGAAAGAGTGTTTGAGGACAAAGAAAGTGTAAAGGCCCTAAAGTCTGAATGAATTCGGTACATTCAAGAAACAGCCAGAAAGTAAAAGTGATTGGATCAAAGTAAATAAGGGAAGTATGTGTTAGGACATAAGGTCACAGAGGTAGGTAAATCATGTAGGTCCTGTTTACTCTGTAAGGACTCCAGATTTTATCTTGGGTGGGATGGAAAGCTTAAGAGTGTGTTGAGTAGAACTGGATGATCTCATTCATATGGCAGAATAGGATGCAGATGGGCAAGAGCAGAAACAGAACAGTTAAAAAGCTATTGCAATAGTTCCAGGCCAGCAGTATTTGTGAAAGTTATCTATCCGTATTCTGAGTAGGCTCAGAATATATTTCAAAGGTGGAGTTGACAGAATTTACTGTTGGACTGAATATGGTATGAGAAGAAAAGAGGGGAGGCAAAGCGGACTTCTAGGAATCTTTGGAGCCAGGACAGGCTGAGTTAGCTGGAGGTGTGAGAGGCTTGGTGACAACAGCAGACTGGGGTTCTAAAAACTTTGGTGAGGAGTCTGAAATATCCAAAGAAATCCCAGTCCTCACCTTGGAAAGAGCAACAACCCAAGGCAAATGGGGATATGTGAGGGAGGGAAGATTCAGCCTGTATGAAAAAAGTCAGGATTCTACAAAGTCTCTTATTAGAAGAGAATTCCTTGGGATGATAAAAAAGACTCTGGCTTCTCTGGGAAGAAAAAGTTGGACTGGACTGATCTCACTTTCAAGGATAAATAAATTCATTAACAACAAATGTATGCATATATGTATCTGTGTCCCTTATGTGAACACATAGTTTTTTTGTTTGCTTTATCAAATTTTGTGCCAAGGTTTGATTACCTTACACCTAAAATTTGTGTTATCTCCTTGCTGATATGCTTCCAACATCTCTTCATTTAGGAATTTTTTACACTGCTGCCCACTTACTTGTCTAAACCAGTGCTAGACAAATAACCAGTGATGAAGAACTAGTTTTTAAAATCTCAACCTGTCATGGACTGATATATTTGTGGAAGACAATATAATTACCTGAAAAAGTAGAATTTAAAAATATTACAAAGTGCAAACCCAGTTGTTTAATTATTAGATCAACTGACATAAAATTACTCATCAGATTGCTATGAAACTTTCTAAGAGCAGGGCACCTGGGTGGCTCTCAGTAGATTGTTTGATTCTTGATTTTG
Source organism: Callorhinus ursinus (assembly GCF_003265705.2). Lineage (NCBI taxonomy): Eukaryota > Metazoa > Chordata > Mammalia > Carnivora > Otariidae > Callorhinus > Callorhinus ursinus. The sequence continues at coordinate 11,335,086 of NW_027397087.1, forward strand.
GATCAGGTCATGATCTCTGGGTCATGAGATCCAGCCCCAGGTTGGGCTCCTCACTCAGCGGGGAGTCTGATGGAGATTCTCTCCTTCTGCCCCTCCTCACTCACTCTCTCTCTAAAATAAGTAAATAAATCTTGAGGAAGGAAGGAAAGAAGGAAAGGGAAGTAAGGAAGGAAGGAAAAGATTCTAAGAGCTTACTCTTAATTTCTGTACTATTTTGTCCCAGATTGGTAACCACACATTCTGATTAGCAGTGGCATAAACCACTCCACATCTCAAAAGTCCCATTATCTATTAAACCAAATATAAATTTCTCACCATTGTCTTCTAAACCCTCTCAGTTAGCTCAGACTTACCTGCCTCTAATGGGCAAGCCCTTACCTTCCCTCTCACATAAGCTACTATTTTTAACCCATTCCTTTTTGCCTCTGTTTACCCAATGTATCCTGAATACATTTCGTAACTGAAATATTTGTCTTTAAAAGGTTTTCCAAGGACAAACTTACCTAATCTTTATGCCTTCGGCATTTGCATTTTCTTAAATTTATTAGTACAGATTGATATTATTTGTATTGTTTTCTTTGTTGGAGCATAAATTGCTTCAGAGTAAAGTCAGATTTTTACCACAAATTAAAAAATGTCTAGAATATACCCACAGGAGTATAAAACAATAAAAAGTATATAAGTAATTACTTGTCTAAGACTATATGTGCATGGGAAGATAAAGTACTGAGGTCTGTGTAAATACTGTCTTTTATTACAGGAATTTGCATTCATCCCTTTTCTTCCATGCCCTGCTTTCTTTTCTTACTAGGCCTATCTTCATTAACTCTGGACCCTAAAACAGCTCACCCAAATCTGATGCTCTCCAAAAACCGAACCAGTGTGTGGCATGGTGACATTAAGCAGGTAATGCCTGATGATCCAGAGAGGTTTGACTCAAGTGTGGCTGTGCTGGGCTCAAAAGGCTTCACATCTGGAAAGTGGTACTGGGAAGTAGAAGTAGCAAAGAAGACAAAATGGACAGTTGGAGTCGTCAGAGAATCCATCATTCGGAAGGGCAGCTGTCCTCTAACTCCTGAGCAAGGATTCTGGCTTTTAAGACTAAGAAACCAAACTGACCTAAAGGCTCTGGATTTGCCGTCTTGCAGTCTGAAACTGACTAACAACCTCAACAAGGTGGGCATATACCTGGATTATGAAGGAGGGCAGGTGTCCTTCTACAATGCTGAAACCATGACCCACATTTACACCTTCACTAGCACTTTCATGGAGAAACTTTATCCCTACTTCTGCCCTTGCCTTAATGATGGTGGAGAGAATAAAGAACCCTTGCATATCTTACAACCACGGTAATTAGTCATGCTATTGTGTAAATTCAGAGTGTTATTAAAGAGGTATTAAAATAGTTTACCAGTCTCACTGGTTTCTCTTCCCAGTTTATGGGGAACTCTGGAATAATGAAGAAAGGATTCGCAAACTAAATTCCATTCTCAGTGTCTTAAGTGGATTTCACTGGAGCTTTTCAAGATATCCTTCCACTTCTCTGGGGTCTTCTATGACAAAGGAGCCACTCTTCATGAGAATGATCATCATGCTATTGTTAGTGGAGCAAACTGCAACTTCAGTTTGTGATGCTTGGAAACCCTTTCCAAATGTGTCCTGAAATTCTATTATGCTGTCATTATTCTCAGCACAAGACTCTTAATAGATACATTTTCAGATGTGTACTCTTCTTCCTATTTATCTTTTATTTTTAAAAGATTTTATTTATTCATTTTGAGAGAAAGAGAGAGCACAAGCGGGGGGAGGAGCAGAGGGAGATGGAAGAGCAGACTCCCCGCTGTGCAGGGAACCCAAGGAGGGGCTCAATCCCAGGACTCTAGGATCATGATCTGAGCCAAAGGCAGACAGACTCTTGATCAACTGAGCCACCCAGGCACCCCATTTATCTTTTAATATAAATTTTGCAACACATTTCTTTTCTAGAACTTGTTACTGTAATTAAAAAAAAACTGTTCCAGAGATTTATAGAAAAAAAATAGGAAATCGTTTGGGCTAGTTTATAATTTTGTCTTGAATTCTCTCAACATACTTTTTAGTCCAGCGAATCTGACTCTCTCACTCTCTTTTTCCTGCTTTATTTGTCTACGGAGGTATTGTTTTTCTGTACTCAAATATATTTAAGTATTTCAGTCTGCTTTTGACTATGTCCTTTTCCTCCTATAATTTAAATATCAGTATTTTTCATCTTGTCCTCTCCAGTATACCCATTCTCCAGCATGTTCCTTCTAAGTCTAAAGTTCTTAGCATCATTTATCTCAGCAGTACCCTTGATGAACAATCCCTTCTTTTCCTTCAAAGTCCCATCTAACTGGGCTTCATTCTCTATATCTGATAGGGTTTTTTTTTTGTGTGTGGGGGGGTGTTATCTAGGACCTGCAGCACTGGCCCTTTAAAATTACAATTAGCACAGCTCTTTGGCAGGGTAAAAGCCCCCTAGCTTATTTATCATAAGGGAGAGGATACACACATACCACAGGTAATATACCTGTACTGTTGGCATTTACAATATACACATATTCATAGCTGCTGAGTTGGGTAAACAGCCATGACATGACTATGGCTACTTTTAAGAAATTACTTAAAAAAAAAAAAATCTGTGGCACCTGGCTGGCTCAGTCAGTAGAGCATGAGACTTCTGATCGCTGTGAGTTCAAGCCCCACATTGGGCATGGAGCCTACTAAATAAATAAATAAATAAATAGTGTATCTTTTTTTCAGAAGATTTTATTTATTTGAGAGAGAGTGAGAACACACACACACAAGGGGGAGGGGCAATGGGAGAGGGAGAAGCAGGCTCCCCGCTGAGCAGGGAGCCTGATGCAGGGCTTGATCCCAGGACCCCAGGATTATGACCTGAGCTGAAGGCAGACGCTTAACTGACTGAGCCACCCAGGCGCCCCAAATTTTGTATCTTTAAAAAAATAAATAAATAAATAAATTCACTTCAATCAGAATGTAATAAGGACTTGTTTTGTGCCTGAAACCTTGCTAGATGTTTCGAAAGACATAAAAGAAGCATAAAAAGAAAAAAAGGTTCATTTGGAGAGACTTAAATTAAGATGCTTGGACCCCACCCAAGAGCAATTAAATCAAAATCTCTAGCAGGTGGGGCCTGGGCAGTTATAATCCTAAGAGCTCTCAGGTGATATTAATGTGCAGGTAGGGCAGAGAATTACTGAACTAAAGGAACTTATTTTTTAAATCTTTTCTAAGAAAAATTCGAACAGAAAAATCGCATTTTGTATGATAAACTCTTCTGTACTCCCCACTCAGATTCATCAGTTATTAACATTTTGCCACATTTTCTTATTCTCTCTCCCCCATATCCACCCCATATGATTTTGTGTGTGTAGTGTATGGCTAATGTTATTTTTGCTGAACCACTTCAGATTAAGTTACAGGCATTATGATTCTTATTCCTAAATACGTCAGTATCTCCTAAGAACCAAGATACTCTTTTTTCTTTAAAGTAAGCTTTATATCCAAAGTAGGGGTTGAACTCACCACCCCAAGATCAACAGTCACATGCTCTACTGACTGAGCAAGCCAAGCACCCCCAAGATACTCTTCTTACATTATCACAGGACAAAATTATCAAATTCAGAAAATTTAGCATTGACCTGGTACTACTTACTAGCTAACAAACAGTCCATATTCAATAAGTAATATTTCTAATGATAGGGTTTTAGACACTGCGGTAGAGAATTTCAAGCAGTATGACAAAGAGTTTGGGGGACAGAATAGGGCCTAGCTCCTACCTATTAATTATATACAAAGTTTTAGAAATTGATATCTAAAGTCTGTCCTTGTGGATAGACAAGAACTACAGAGTTCAGAGAAAGGGGAAGTTAATATCCACCAGAATAGGAAGAGAAAATTCTAAAGAAAAGTGGTGGTTAAGTTGGAGATAGTGAAAGATGAATAGGAATGAATAAAAATTCTAATCTGAATTTGGTAAATATACTCCTAAAAATGAATGGTTTTTTTTGTGGTGATGGTTGCATAGTTATAAAAATATATAAATATACCAAAGTATATAAATATACCAAAAATATAAAAATATACCAGAAATTAGTGAACCGTATACTTATAATGGGCAGATTTTATGGGATATAACTATACCACAATAGTTTTTTAAAAAAGGGAAAAAATGAATTTTTTTTCAAGGGAACAAGGACAGACCACAGAAAATATGTATACATATTTTCCACTATTTGTAGGTATCCACCTTAATGCCTTCTCTAACATACTACCTTAACTTTTCAGCATTTGTCTTAACATAGATGACACAAATTTGTTTTTGCACAGTTTTCCCAGATAATTGGTTATTCTATACTGAGTAATTTGAACAATACTTCTATGTAGAACTCAGATTACAATTAAAGGCAGGAATCCTTCTAATGAGTATGAATCATAAAACACCAATATGAGACTTTCTTGCTAGAAATAGACTCTGAATGTATTCACTAAGAATTATGATTAGGGCTATCTTATATATTGTTTTATCGCAGGCTACAGGAGATGAGGCTGCTAGTAACAAAAATACAAAGTAGAAGGAAAAGTCAGTGTGTTAGGATTCACTGAGGTGAGAACCTTAAAAAGAGAATGACTTGCACTTTTCTGGGACTAAACTGACTTTTAGAATAGCAGTGGCAATATCATTGCACAGTTGTATAACATAGTTGAGATATAGGAGAAAAAAAGTAATACTGAATTACCAAGTACTTCCAAGAAAAGAGATGCTCTGGACAAATTAATTTTTCAGATGAGTAAAGGTGATTTATTCAAGGTCAAATATTTGCTTAACTACTTTAGATAAAATCCTCCTAAACTGACCTACTTGATTATTTTTAAGAATTAAACTGTAAAATACACACAAAAGAGTGTAATATATATATATGCAATTTAGAGAATGATACAAAAAAACAAACACTCATTAATTGACCATCTAGTCTTGCAAATAGAATAGTATCAAAACCTTTCAAGGCCCCATGTGTCCCTCTCTAGGCCCTGAGGTAATCATTATTCTACATTTCGTATCTGTTTTTTTCCTTTCTGAATATAATTCATAGGTATATTTTTCCAACAACCATACTGTTTAGTTTTTTCTTTACTACATATATATGTATCCCTATAAAGAAAGATTCATTATGCCTGTTTTTTTTATTTAAAAAAATATTTATCTAAGTAATCTCTACACCCAACGTGGGGGCTCAAACTCACCACCCCGAGTTCGAGTCACAAACTTCCAACTGAGCCAGCCAGGCACCCCCATTATGCCTGTTTTTTGAAGTTTAAATGAATGGAATCATGTTCTATGTCTTCCTTAGCTTTTTTGAAATTCAAAATTATGTTGTATTCCATTCTATGAAAATAGAACAGTTTAAATACCCAAACTACTGTTGATAAATAAGGGGTTGTTTCTAGTTTTGATTTTGGTTGTTGCTGTTGCTTTAGCAACAGTGTTGCCATAAACATTATTGTACAAGGTGTACTGGTAAAGGGGAGCAAGAATTTCTCTAGGTACATATGTAATAAATGCTGGCAGATAAGTTAAGCACATCTTCAAGTAAGTAATGCTGAATTGTTGGTCAAACTGACTATGCCAATTTACATTCCTACAGTTCCCATTAATCTATGTTTTTAGCAATTCAATTATGTACCAGTAAAGTGGATACATAATGGTATCTCATAGTTTTAGTCTGCATTTCCCTAATTACCCCGATGGCTGAGCATCTTTTTATAAGTTTATCGGCCATTTAAATTTCTTCTATGAAATGTCTGTTCAGGTGTTTGCCCATATTTTCTATTGTGTTGTTTGTCTCTTATTGATTCATAGGGTTACTTATGTGTTCTAGATACCAATCCTTTGTTGGTTATTCATACTGCAAATATCTTCTACTGGTTAATCCTTGTGTCTGTTAAAAAGTTATTCTCTCTTCAGAGGCCTGAGAGGTATTCTCCCCTGCTTTATTCATATGTTTTAAAGTTTTGCCTTTCATATTTAAGTGCTTAATAGTTCAGTCAAGTAGAAAGTAACAAGTATACATTAGCATGCGCCTAACAACATAATTTCAATATATATAAAGCAAAAATTAACAAATCAATAAATCCACAAAGGAGATTTTAATATGCTTCTTTCTGTAACAGACAGAAAAATCTGACAATATGATTAACAAACTTGACCCAGTAAACATGCAGAATGCTGCACCCAACACTCAGAATATCCAACAGCTGCGAATAATCTTTGCAAACACACATAACACTGACCATATACTTCAATCATAAGGGAAATTTCAATACATTTTAAAAGATTATAATAACATAAGTAATATTCTTTGACCTTAATGCAGTTAAACCAGCAATCGTTAACAATAAGATAACTGCGTAGTCACGTGTTTGGAAATTTTAAAGTAAACAGTTTTAAGAAAATTTATAGCCTTATATGCAAATATTAGAAAACAGAATGAAAGGCACTCATCTCTTTCAAGAAATTAATAGAACAGCAGCTTAAGACCAAGGAAATGATAAGAACAGAAATTAATGATACAGAAAATACATTAAAGAGTATCAACAAAGTCGTAAGTTTGTTCTTTGAAAAGACTAATAAAATTGACAAACCTCTGGCGAGACTAAGAAATAAAATGGCACAAATAACTAATAACAGAAATGAAAAAGGAACTATTGTTACAGAACCTGCAGACATTAAAAAACAAAATGTTTTATGACCTTTATATCAATATTTTTGAAATTTTAGATTAAATGGACCCAACACCAGAAAAATATAGCTTATCAAAACTGATGTAAGGCGGTAGGTGGTGGATTGTGGAAACTGCAAAAGAAAAGCATAATTTTGAAAACAAAACAAAAATTTCAACACCGGTGAAATTGACTATATTAAAGAATTATTATTTTTAAGTGTGAAATGGTATTGTGGTTTTGTCTTTCTAAAAGTCCTCATCTTTTAGGGATTCTTTTTTTTTCTTTAAGATTTTATTTATTTGACAGAGAGAGAGCACAAGCGGGGGAAGCAGCATGCTGAGGGAGAGGCAGAAGCAGGCTCCCTGGTGAGCAAGGAGTCCGACTCAGGACTCGATCCCAGGACCCCGGGATCATGACCTGAGCTGAAGGCGGCCGCTTTATCGACTGAGCCACTAGGCGCCCCTCTTTTAGAGATTCTAATTGAAACATTTATAAATGAAATTATAAAATGAGTTTGGCTTCAAAATAACACGTGATGCCACAGAACGCGTGACCATGCCTGTAACAACAGCACGATAACTTTAACACTGAGGGTTTAAAACTCCCAAGCATGACTGACCCTTCTCCGCCATATCAGGGGAAAGCTGAGACACCTCCACAATCCCACGCGGCGGTCAGCTTTCTGGTAGTGAGTGACCAGACTCCGCTTCCTTTAGCCTCAGGCTTTTCCCGCCCATTACTCTGAGAACCAATCATCGAGCTTGACTTCGCCCCTCTGCCCAATCAGCGATCCCCGTTAGGCCCTCCTCTCCCCCGCACCCTGGCGCGCAGGCCGATCGCCATGTTTCAAGGGCAGCGGGGTTGGTTCTGCGGCAGTGTCGGCCGAGAACTGAGGCAGTTCTGGGGTAGGCAGCCGGGTGGAAGGCGCGGGTGAGGTGGTGGGCAGAGCATCTCTCTTCTCCACGGTGCTTTGGCACCAGGGTACGGGATAGGCTCACCTTGTGCTCTTGCCTCCACAGTGGCCGAAGGGGGCTCGATCAGTGACCCAAGGGCCGCCGATTTCTTGTTCAGCTGTGATGCCTCCCACCCAGACACGCTGAGGTACCTGAAGGCCATCTGGCAGTGCCTCCTGGGTCGTAATGAGCCAGGAGCTGAAGATGGAAGTCACAGTCATAAGAAATATTGACGATAGTAATAGACTGGAAAGGAGCAGGTTTTCAGTCCTAGATGGGAAGGGGGGAGGGATAAAAACCACCTTTCTCTTCTCCTTTCTGCCACAATGACTTGGCCTCCTCCTTGGTCCACGAGTCTTCCCTGAGTTCCAGTCTTCTGTTTCTGCCTGTCTCTCCCACAACTCTACGTGGTGCCTTGAAGGCCTATCACATTCAGTATGTTCCTGCCAAATCTCCTGATTGCCCCTTCACACCTGCACCAGGTCCTGTGTTCTCAAACTTAAAACCCTAGTAGTTTCTTGTGAATAACAACACCACCCCCATTAATCAGTCGGTGGCCAAACCCCACGGTACGTGTACCGTGTACCCCTGTCAATGTTCTTGGTGGGACCATAGTAGCTTTCAGAGAGGTTACTCTGCCTCCAATCCGCCCACCTGCGATCTCCCTTCACATTATGATTCCAAAGCAAAGGTCTAATCACCACCCTGGCTGCCCCCTCCCCACTCCCTTATTCCCAGTGTCCTGATTGCCTGTAGATCATTATCCCTACTTCCGCTCACTTATTCTTTCACTTATTCTTTCTTTTGAAAGGTTGAATACATTCTTCTTTATTTCATAACCTAAAATATTTCCTTTCTTTCTCCTAGAATATATCAGAGCCGTGATTACATAGAAGATAATGCTACAGTTTTTCACGCCTACTATCTCTCTGCAGTAGCTAACGCTGAAATAAAAAACTCGGTGGCTTTAGGTCATTTCATTCTTCCTCCTGCATGCTTGCAAAAAGGTTGGCAAAGATCATTTACCTAATCTCTGTTAGCCAAATCCAGCTAGGTCTCCCAACTTGACTGATCTTTGTTCTCAATAAGAGATTTTTGTGTTTTGTATCATTTAATATAAGTGGAAAATCATGGACTTGGGATCAGATTGCTTTGGGTGTATATTCTAGCTTTGTATGTTTATTGCTCATTCACACATTCACTAAACTCCTATGTGTCAGGTTTCAACCCAGGTGCTGAGGATTCAGTGGTGAATAAGACAAAAAGCAGATCTTGCCCTCATAGTGCTCACTGGCTAGGATCCAACATTTACTAGTTTTGTGAACTTTAACAAATTGTTTTGAGGATAAAATGAGATAATATATTAAGTAGCGTGACATGTGAACATTTAATAAATGTTTGCTAGTTTTGAATCTCTTCATTATAATGAAATTTTAAGATTCGTTATAATAATGAACCCATATGTTTATATTATTCTTTTTTTTTTTTAGATTTTATTTATTTGACAGAGAGAGAGCACAGACAGGGGAAGCAGCAGAGGGAGAGGGAGAAAAAGGCTCCCCAGTGAGCAGGGAGCCCAACTCGGGGCTTGATCCCAGGACTCCAGGATCATGACCTGAGCTGAAGGCAGATGCTTAACCAACTGAGCCACCCAGGCGCCCCTTGTATTATTCTTTATACATTGGGGCGCCTGGGTGACTCAGTTGGTTAAGCATCCTACTCTTTTGATTTGGGCTCAGGTCATGATCCGGGGTTGTGAGATCAAGCCCCACGTCAGCCTCTGTGCTGGGCCTGGAGCCTGCTTAAAGATCCCCCCCATCTCTCTTGAGCACATGTGTGCGTGTGCTCTCTCTCTAAAATAAATAATGGGGCGCCTGAGTGATTCAGTTAAGTGTCAGACTCTTGGTTTCAGCTCAGGTCATGATCTCAGGGTTGTGAAATCAAGCCCTGCGTTGGGGGCTCCACATTCAGTGCAGAGTCTCTCTAAGACTCTCTCTCCCTCTGTTCCACACCCCCCACACACACCACATACATGTTCTCCCTCTCTAAAATAAGTAAATCTTAAAAAAAATAATAGTAATAAGTAAAATTTAAAAAGACTGTTTTAAATGAAAACATGCTCTTTTTTAAGAATAAAAAGTATACATTATTATCCACCTAGACCAGTATTGTCTAGAAGTGTGAGATGCAAATGTGAACCACATACTAATTTTATATTTTCTAGTATAAATAAGAAATTGATGTATAAAAATAGGTGAAATTAATTTTTTAAAGATTTATTTATTTTTAGAGAGAAAGAGAGCCCAAGCAAGGGGAGGGACAGAGGGAGAGGGAAAGAATCTCAAGTAGACTCCCCACTTGATCTCATGACCCTGGTATCATGACCTGAGCCGAAATCAAGAGTCAAACGCTTAACCAACTGGGCCACTCAGGTGCCCCTAGGTGAAATTAATTTTAAGAATATATCTTATTTAACCTAATGTATCCAAAATATTATCATTTCAATATATAACCAATATAAAAATTATTGAGATATTTACATTCTTATTTTGATGCTAAGTCTTTGAAATCCAGTGTTTATTTTACACTCACAGCACATCTCACTTTGGACCAACCACATTTCAATACGGTGCCCATATATAGCTAGTCCAGTGGCTACTATATTGGCCAACATAGGTCTAGAGGAATGTTACTTTTTTGTCCTCAAGTGGGCTACTGTGGAAGCTTTTGAGATCCTTAAGGATGATGACATAGTCCTTTGACATGCTGAGCATTGTTAGAATTCCTATACTACTATGCCCACTAGACCTGTTTCTCTTTCACTCTTCTTTTACCAAATTATTGATTACTTGAGGACCTCTACTCTACAAATTAAGGAAATTTATACCTTTTATTTTAACTGGACAATTGTCTTCTTTATTAATGGTTGGCCTAAAGACACAGATATCTAATGAAGGCATAAATTCCAGGAAAAAATTTACAACAATGATTCTCATAATGCTTTGGAATCATCTGGGGAGGTTGTTAGAAATGCAAATTCCTGAGCTCCTCCTCAATCTTCTGATTCAATAAGAATCTGCATTTTAAACAAGTATCTTAGGTGAGTTTGATGCAAGTGGAATAATGCTGGCCTGGAAAATTCAGACTTCAAGTAAACTTCAGAAAATTCTACAAAATCACTTAAAAATAGTTTTAAATTTGCTTTTCTTACCACAGAAATAAGAAGAAAACTTGGTAGTTTTATTTGGGAACAAGACCAACATTTTCTGATAGAGAAGGTAAGAATAAATTAAAGTACTTGGTTAAAATCTACAGTTTCAAAAAATTTTGAAAGCAATGTAATCTGAAAAATGTTTACTTATGACATTTTAGCACCAGTGATCCAGGTTATGGAATTTAAAGGGCATGCTTTTATTGAACATTATCTAGTCTGATATTGTTTTCACACTAGTACACTGATAAATTTGAGATATTTTCATATTAATAAAATTATTCATATAAAAAGCTTGAAAATTTGCTTCTTTCATTAATTAGATACAGTATTTACCAGTTTCTTACTGCCAGCATAGATTCTGATGTACTAATTCCCATGTTGTGTCATTTGTTAAATGTCTTGAATAATACCCCTCAATAAATGTGTACAATACTGAAAATTGACTCTTTTATAGCTTTTGCCATTCTGCTTCAAATTTGTCAGTGCTTTTAACTTACTTCAAAATCTTCATGCAGTAGCCAAATTTAGGATAATTTGAGCATCAAGAAGAATGGCAGTAATGAGTTATAGTACAGTAAATTTAAAAGAATCCATGATTCAATAGTGATACTCCAAAAGCATAAAGAAAGACAAGAAGAACAGAAGGAAGGAAGGAAAGGAAAGGTGGGATAAGGGAAATTTTCCTTATAAAATAGTAACTACCACCCCCAATAAAATAATTGATTTAGGCAGGGTCATTAATGGATATTAAAACCATGTTCTCAAATTATCACCCCACAGATTACTTACTGGTTACAAAGGTAAGTGATGTGCCTTCACAGTCGAGAGATCGGGCAGACGCCACCTTAACCAACTGGTAGAATTTAGCATCATCAAAATTGGAATAACCTCTCATTATGTTCAGTTTGATGTGATATAATAAAAAGCATACAATGTTATCTATACAGTGTTCTTGTTCAAAATGCTTAACCTAATTAACACCCAGACAATTTCAGAATGTGAGACATCACAGAACAACTATCTGGCTTAGACTCTTTAAAACAATGTCATAAAAAAACAAAACAAAACAAAAGCAGGAATACTGTTCTAGATCAAAAGACATAACAACCAATCCAGTCCAGATTGGATTCTGGATATTTTTTATTTATTTATTTATTTATTTATTTTTTTATTCACGAGAGAGAGAGAGAGAGAGGCAGAGGCCGAGGGAGAAGCAGGCTCCCCACCTAGCAGGGAGGCCGATGTGGGACTCGATCCCAGGACCCTGGGATTGGATATTTTTCACATAAAAAGTTAAAAAGACATTTTGAGAACAAATGGGAAAATTTAAATATGGACTACTAGGTGATATTGAGTTAATGTTAAATTTCTTAATTGTGATGGTGGTATTATAAAGACAAAAGAATGCTTTTGAAAGAAAATGCAAGCTAAAGATTAAGGAGTAAAATGTCATAATATCTGCAAACCTTTTCAAATGGTCCAGCAAAAAATAAAAAATGAGAGAAGGCATACAGAGTGATAAAAATGTTAACATGTTATGAATCTAGGTGAAAGGTATATAGTACTGTATTATTCGCTAACATTTCAGAGTTTGAAAATTTTCAAAATAAACACTTAGGTAGAAAAATCTTTATATGTCTGAAGCCAAACAATTAGCTTAAGCATTTTGTATTCTTTCATTAATTTGTTTTTTCTTCCCAAGTTGTGATTATCTGAAAATCATAGTTATTTTAGTGTCTTTGGCTATGTTGTTCTAAGGACCAAAATATCTAATCCTTGGTGGTCATAGTATTTTCAGGGATGTGAGTGGTGATCAAATGGTTGTTATTTGACAATAATTATTGAGTATGCAGAACTTTAGAGCTAAAAAGCTCCTAAAGCCCATTAATTTAATCATTCAGATTTAGAAATGAGAACACCGAGGTAAAGAGAAGTTAAAAACCTGTTTTAGTTCACATACTGGACAATAGCAAAACGGAACCAAATTTTCTCAGGTTCTACCCAATCCAATATTTTTTCTATGAAAGAATTAGTAGATTATGCCTCTAGTGATGATTGATTCTAGAAATTATATATTCTTATGATAAATGATTTTGTTAGTTCTTTCAAAATATTGATTGATATTAGCCAATTATAATAATGTAACCATAGAATATATAAGTAGAAAGTACTTCATTGAATGGCAACAACAAGGGTAAATCTGGTAAGTAATTTGGGGAACATTAGTATTGTTTGGGGTGGATTTGTAATCTAAACATAGAAATTTCCTAATGGCATATTAAGTAATTATATTATGTGACAGGTATCAGTATCTGAGTCACTTTCAAATAATCATTTTGAAAAGCTTAATATATATTTAGTTCTTTCATAACTCCATAGCTAAATACTTCATTTTCATTTTGAAGGGGAAATGTAATTTGTTCAGCTTACTTCCTGTTTTTGATTTGTAACTCACAGGAAGCCTAGGAATTTTCAAGTCAAGGATTTTAAGAAAGTTTAGTTAAATTTAAGTTTTTTGTTTCCTTATCTTTTAAAAAGTAACATGGCCAGGGAAAATTTCAAAAATTGAAAAGAATAAAATTAGTTAAAATTTTACAATCTAATACAACCACAGCTGATATTTTAAAAATACATCGCTTTCATTACATAGCCCTAAAAACAAATCGTATAATTGTGTGTGTGTGTGCAAAATTTTGTTTTTGACACCAAACTAGATTGAATGGATCTAAGTGTATAAATATTTTTATGACTCTTGATATATATTGCCAATTTACTTTTTTACTTTTAAAAAAACTTTTGATTGGATCATTGATGTGCTGATTTTCAAAAATGTGATTTCTTTTGCTATCCACAGCATGATGAAGTAACACCAAATGAAATAAAGGCCCTTAGGGAAAGCAATGAACTAGCAACAGATCGGGAAAAAGAATTATCCAAAAGGTATTGAATTCATACACTGCATTGATATTCAATTCAATGTAGGCATCTTTGAGCACTTACTGTGTTTATCTCACTTAATTTTCACAGTCTTCTTACACCATTGATATTATCATTATCACCATTGCCATTTTACAGCAAAAGAGATCTAGGATTAGATAGATTAATTTGCCCAAATTCATACAAACTTTTATTATTAAGTGGGGAGAAGTTGGATTTGAACTGGGTCAGTTTAATTCCAGAGCCAACCACTATGCTAGACTCTCCTTGCACAAAAGAAACAAGAATTTAGGGGCACCCGGGTGGCTCAGTCGTTAGGCGTCTGCCTTCGGCTCAGGTCATGATCCCAGGGTCCTGGGATCGAGCCCCACATCGGGCTCCCTGCTTCACGGGAAGCCTGCTTCTCCCTCTCCTGCTCCCCCTGCTTGTGTTCCCTCTCTCACTATATCTCTCTCTGTCAAAGAAATAAATAAAATATTAAAAAAAAAAGAAACAAGAATTTATGTATATTGTGATTACTGTGACATTAGTTTTTAAATAAGAAGATATATGAAATATTAGCAGTAATTTTATTAGGATTGGAAGTTCTGAGTGATTTCCCCCTCTCCTTTCCAAATTGTTTGTAATGTGGTTACTTTGTTTAAGAAATTAAATTTAAAAAGACAGACAATCATGGACTTACCATTGTGTTAGAGCCAATCTATGAGAGACCGCTTTGTTTCAGGCTTATTATCTAGTCCTAATTCCATATTTTCCAGTTCCATGGTTTTCAAATACTCATAAGGAGTACTGGCTATTCAAAGGTCTGCTGAAATAAAAATGACCAAATAGTAGCTGTCTCTCTTCCATATAAAAATTAATGGGTTTACTTTATATAGTTTTTTCAATTTTAAGTTTTTCTTCTATAGTTTTTTTTCTTATATCTTTTGTACCTACTATTTGGTTTGTTATAATTTGAAGTTAGTTGTTATCTAGTTTACACAAAGTTGTGCATTTAATTAAGTTTAGTAAACTATTGTTTCATGGTCCTGTGACTTCCAGATATTCTACCACTTAAGTTTGAGAATCCATATTTTAAGTCTTGGGATCTCTATGTATAGCACTTGAACTTACTTGTTATGATTTTTTGAGATAAAAAACTGGTTAAAAAAAAGGAAGAAAAATAAGAAGAGGTAAGACCATGAAGATATTCTTAAGGGATTAATAGAGGAAAGAATAATTATCCTAACGACCTTGTAAGAGAAGGCTGGGAAATAGAAAATAAGAAGTAACTCCCAGTGATTAACTTGACTAGGAAAGATATCAGATACATAAGTTCTTTAAGAAATTGTTGCCCTGCAAAACATGGAGGCCATCAAGGAAAAGATTGGTAAGTGTGACTACCAAAAATATTTTAAACTTGTACATGGCAATAAAAACACCATAAACTAAGTCAAAAGAAAAATATGCACTTAAAAAAACATCTGATAAAAACTAGTTTAAGATACAAAGGGGGCTTCCAAATTTGGGGAAAATATGTCCAATCCAATAACAATAACAATGGACAAAGGATATGAATAGATACCTTAGGAAGGTATCTAACCTAGAGCCTTTTCTTTAAGGAACCACCAGAGGGTGCAGTGTGAACATAGATAAAAAATACTTTGCCCTTACTCAGAAAGCATTTGCTTCGTTGGCATTCTACTAGTGATGCTGAATAGTAAGTGATGAACCAGTTATTAAACACTTGCTAAATGTAAGACACTTGTGAGCTTATCAGTTCATTTGACTCTCATAACCTTGTAAAATAGATAAATATTAGCCCCATCTCACAATTGAGGAAACAAGTTAGAGAGCTAAATGTCACCCAACATTAACTCGTATAGTGAAGCTGAATTTGAAGCTATGTCTAGCTGATCCAGAATCCAAACTCTTAATCACTATGCTGTTTCCACTTCTCAATATGTTCCCCCAAATCTTCTGAAAATTGCATGAATTTAATTATTCTATTATAAACATAATGCATGTAATTTGTCAAAATAGAAAATAAAGAAAATTTAAATTATAAGCAACCCCACCGTTTAGCGATAACTACCACCTCTTGCTAGTTTTATACAAATACATCTTGTTTTCGTGTGCATTTTTCTTGATTACTAATGGCTTTGAACCTTTTTGAATTTATTAGCATTTTATATTTCTTTTCTGTGGTTTGTTTTTATCCTTTCTCCCTTTTTTATTGGGGGCTTTATTGTTTTTCTTATCAACTTGTCTGGCATCTTTATGTAATAGCTTTATTATCCTTTTGCCAGTTTGTCACATTATATCCTCAGTTTGTTGTCTGGTTTATACTTTTTTAGAGATACAAATTTTAAATTTTTGCATCATTAAATTGATCACTTTTCCTTTGTAATTTCTTTAGTTGCTTTTATGATCAGAAAAGTTCTTTCCCATTCAGAGATCAAATCAATTTTAAATTCTGCAGATATTTATTTTGGTGTATGGTAATAGATAAAGATCTAAATTGATTTTGTTTTGCAAATAAAAAGTCTCCACTGGTTTTTTTAATAATAAATCTATTTCCAACTGATGTGTAATTTCCCTTTGTCATATTTTTTTAGTATATGGAGATCTCTTTTTAAACTATTTGTTTTATTCCATTAATCTGTGGATCTATTTCTATATCAATACAATATTCTTTTAAGTTATATAACTTCATTTATGTATTTTAATACCTGACAAGGCAAGTCCCAAACTCATTACTCTCCTTTTAAAAATCTTTTCCTTAGTTCTTCATGCCTACATAATATTTTTCCATTTTCAAATTTTAATTATCAAAATCCAACTTATACAAAAGGGGATACTATGAAAATACTGGTCCCTAGTGAGCCAGTTTCCCTCCCAGAAGTAACCAATATTATAATTTCTTATATGTGCATATACTAACAAATTCATATAAGTATTTTCATTTCTCCTTTTTCTTACAAATAGTGATAGACTATAAGCCCTATTCAGTCCCTTGCCTTTTTTCACTCAGTAATTTACCTTAGAGATCATTCCATAGTATTACATAAAGAGCTTTTTCATTTTTGCTCTGTATAGTGTTCTACTATGTGGATTTATCATAATTTATTTAACTAGTTGCTTATTTTAATGGATTTTTAGGTAATTTCTAATTTGCTATTAAAAACAGTGCTTCAGTGAATGATTATGTAATGTCATTTTGTGTGTATGAGTATCTCTAGGGTAATTCTTACGAGGTCAAAAGGCATGTAGATTTGTATCCTTGATAGGTCTTATCAAATTGCCCTCCATCCAGGTTAAACCAATTTATGCTCCTACTGGTTGTGTATAAAAGTGCCTTTTCCAGCTAGGGTAACCAAACATCCAGGTTTGCTTAGAACTGTCCTGATTTTAACACTGAAAAGCCCCATGTCCTGAGAAATCCCTCAGTCTAGGATAAACTGGGATGGTTAGTCATCTTATTAACCCTATACCTTCTCCAACACAGAGTACTATCATATATTTTGGTCTTTGCTAATGTGGTAGGTATAAAGTGGTATCTCAGTCTAGTTTTGTTTGAATTGCTATTTTGATGAATGAGGTTGAGTGTCTTCATATATTTGAGAACTGCTTATATCTCCTTTTCTGTGAACTGTTCATATCCTTCACACATTTTTCTATTGATTGAGTTTTGCTTTTATTTTTTGATAAGAACCCTTTACGTTTTAGGAGAATTACTTCATTATGAAATAAGTTACAATTAATTCTTAGCCTATTGTCTTTTGACTTTAAAAAATGTTGGATTTTGTCATGCAAATATGTTTTACTGTATATACGTTCGTGCTTATTAACATTTTCTTTAATGGCTTTCAGGTTTTGTGTTGTACTTAGGGAAGTCTTCCTACTCTTAAGATTATTATCATTATTATTTTTTGCTATGGTTTCTTCTTAATGATTTCCTTATTTTCCAGTTTAAATCTGTGACACATTTGGAATATATCTTGGTGTAAGATGTGAGGTGGGGATCCACTTTCTTTTTTTTCCTCCAGATAGCTAACTACTTGTGGTTATTGATTAAATAATTTATCTCCCCCACACACACCCTGTCTTAAAATGCCACCTTTATCAGATGTTAGATCCCTGTAAGTATTTGGGTCTGTTTCTGCATTTTATATTTTTATATTCCATACATTTGTCATGCAACAGCACCACTCTGTTTTAGTTATTTATAATACGATTTGATATCTAGTGCTAGTTTTTCCTCTTTACTCTTGCTATTCTTTCTGGTTTATTTTTCTATCTGAATTTTAGAGACACCTTGTTCATATATTTTTTAAAAATTACTGTTGTTATTTCTGGTGACATTACAAAAAATGTATAGATTAACTTAGGGAGACTACCTCTGATATTGAATCTTTCTATCTGAGAAAATGGTATTTTTTCCCACTTGTTCAAATTTTCTTTTATGGCCCTTAAGGAACATTTTCATATTTTCTTCATATAAATCTTATTTGTCTTTTAAGATTGCTAGGTATTTTTTGTCCATTCTATTATAAATTTGGTCTGCCTCCTATTAGATCTTCTAACATATTGCTCTTCAGGTAAACTTTAGAATTATTTTTTTCTTAACCTCTAAAATCCCTACTGAGAATTGTGTTAAATTTTGAGAATTGATGACTTTATAATTTTCAGTATTCCTATTCAGGAGAATGTTTCTTGTTTTTCTTTATTTTCCTTTTCTATATCTCAGTAAAGTTTCCTATTTTTCTGCATATAGAATCATAAATTTCTTGTTATGGTTATTTCTAGATTTTTATGAATTTTGTTGCTGCTATGGGTTGGATCATTTTTTCCATTTATTTTTTATTATTGCTATTATATAAGAAAGTTATTGATTTGGGGATATTTGTCTTACAACTACCCACTTGGACTCTTTAAGATTCCAGAAATATTTCAGTGATTCTCTTGGCTTTTCAGGGTGCATAATCATATCATTTGTTCATATGAAAGATTGTTTCTAGTAAAAAGACTAAATATCTCTTCCATTTCTTTCTCTACCCTTCCCCATTTCATTGCTCAGCCAGAAATTTTAAAGCCATAGTAAATAATAATAATGGTTATCCTTTTAGAGTCCCTAACTCTTCTGGGAACAGTATTTTGCTTTATTTGAAGGATCTTATCCTAACTGAGCTGTAGTTTCTTTTAGAAGAGTTAAGATGAAATCTAATTTTTAAACAAATTGAAAATAAAGCTTTTCTATTGCTAAGTGTAATTTTAGATTTTTTAAGGAAAATAATAAATTAAGGATGACCCCAACTTTTAATTATTGAGGTTTTTATTTTCATATAATTATATTATCTATTGGTTATATGTAGTCTAAATACAGTAAACATTGTTATTTGGCACAGTTGGAAAATAGAATATTTTAGTTGAAAACTACTAAGCTCTTAAAAGTTAGAATATGATTAATTATACTACACAACCACACTCAGAATACTTTAACTTTTTTTCTTTTTAACTCAGAAGTCACTTCAGAATCTTAGTGTACCTCATGATTTTCCCAGATTTCATTTTTTATATAAAGCATTAAAATACTAGTTAACAGAGTTCCAATTATTTAAACACTGAATAACAAAAAATGCTGTGATTATTTAAAATAGAGCCCACTATACTTTCCTTGGCATAAGATTACATATGTATATATATTTCATTTAATTATAAAGTATTACTGAATTATTTTGCTTTTAATAATATTGAGAAAAAGACTTATGCCCCTACATACACAAAATATATGTTTTTTGAAGTGGCCAAGAAAACCGAAAATATCTGTATGGGAACTTGTATTACTTAGAAGCACAAAAGAAGTCCACACATAACATTTTCACCCAATAAGATTGAAGTCTGCTCTAGAGCAAATAGATTACTATATATATTGCCTGGAATAATTTCTCAGGAAAAAACAAATATAAATGTGACTTTCTGTATGTTTCATTTTATAGCACAGAAAAGCATTTTATAAGGACTCCAGTTACAGAAAAGCAGATGTACTTCCCTCTTCAGAATTATCCAGTGAACAACATGGTAACAGGTAATTTAAAATAAAATAAAATTTAGAGAAAACCCAAGTAGGAAAGAAACAAAAGAATATTTTGTACAATAAAGCATTAAATATATGTACAACATGCATTACAACAAAGGTACAACAATGCATTAAATAAATCTGCGGAATTGACCCAGAGATAAGTCCCATATTTTGTTAAAATGCTCGTCTATTGGTAGCATGAATACACATCCCTGTTTACACAAAACAGTCCCAGTTTATGTCTGTTGTCCTGGCATCAGTTTTTTACTCTCAGGTGTCCCAGTTTGGAAGATAAATTATATGGACAACTCTAATCATAGTTTCCTTTGAGAATCTGATGAAACATAGACACTTTCCCTAGCATACAAACACACACAAACATAACATACAACTTTACATATAATTTAAAGAGGTTCACAGGTGTCCACGGACTCCGTATTTGGGTTTTCTAGTGCCTGACATAAAGAAAGACAGCTTTCTAAGGCTGACATGAGAGGATGGAACCAAGGGAATCAGGTGAAAGTGGCCATTGGGATTGGGATAGTGGTGAGTGAGGTCGATGTTTTAGATACTTTGATCTGAGTAGTATTTAGTTAGGGTCATTGATCATTTCTCTTTTAAAGATTTTATTTATTATTTGACAGAGAGAGAGAAAGCGAGAGAAGAAACACAAGCACAGGGTGTGGGAGAGGGAGAAGCAGGCTTCCTGCTGAGCAGGGAACCCCATGCTGGGCTCCATCCCAGGACCCTGAGATCATGACCTGAGCCGAAGGCAGACGTTTAATGACTGAGCCACCCAGTCACCCGGGTCATGTATCATTTTAAAAATAGAGTTTTTTTTTTAATTGTGTTTAAAACATAGCAACTTAAAAAGTATAGTTTTTGAAATTCCATTTGAAAAACCATTTGTATATTTATCACATTCTCTTTATCAGACTCTTGGAACTAGTCCACAAATTCCTAGATGTCTTCTCTCCTAGTACTATTCCTTCTTACCTTTTGGTCTAGCCATTTGTTTCATTATTTTTTTTCTTCTGTTAATAGCCTTTAGAAAAGCACTTTAAAAGAACTTTTAAGGACACCTGGGTGGCTCAGTCTTTAAGCGTCTGCCTTTGGCTCAGGTCATGATCCCAGGGTCCTGGGATCGAGTCCTGCATCGGGCTCCTTGCTCAGCGGGGAGTCTGCTTCTCCCTCTGCCTGCTGCCCCCCTGCTTGTGCTCTCTCTCTTTCTCTGACAAATAAATAAAATCTTAAAAAAAAAAAAAGACCTTTTAATGTGTCGTTTGAGGCTGAGACTTGGAGACATCAAAGAAAACTGTTACCCAGCTTTGACAGAGAAGTCAGTTCTGGGGTTCTTAGGAGCAATTGTGGGCTGCAAAGGACAATGAACTAGTAGAAGTACTTGTTCTAATACCGAGAGCAGCTATTGCTACCCTGATTTATCCCTAGGCTTAAACATTCAGATGAAATGTAGGTACACCTTAAACCATAGTTGTGGCATATTCTGGTATTGATTTTGTTTCAGGCAACTCTATCACCAGATTCTAAATGTCTCATGTTCATTTGGACTTACGAAGTGTTTGATAACATATTTTAAAAATCAATGATAAATATTAAAATCAGCCATACAATAAAGACAAATGCTTAGATTTGGACATGTAACAATGCCACTGTGTTTCATGGCTGCCTGACTATTCAAAAGACATGACAGTGTTGTATTAAAAGCAAACTAAAAAAGAACTATAAAAATAATCATTAGTCAGAATTTTTAAAGTAAGATTTCAACCTGTGATAATCTTTTATTAATTTTATTGATAAACCATAGTAAAATTTTCTAATCTTTTTATTTGCTTGATTCTTTTCTTTCCTTATATTTCTACACTAAAATCTTGTTTTATTTTTTTAAGTTTGTTTGTTTGTTTATTTTAAGTAACCTCCACACCCAGCATTGGGCTCCAACTCACAACCCTGAGATCAAGAGTCACATGCTCTTCTGACTGAGCCAGCCAGGTGCTGCCCCTATATTAAAATGTTTTTAAAATTTTAAATAGCACTTTCTTGGAAGAAAGATTCAATCTTTAGAGATGATTCTTTGGCTTTAATTTTGATGTGAAATGACAAGTATTCCCCCCCCTTTTTTTTTATCATGCCCATCTGCTGGTACAGGAAAGAATAACTTCTTGTTGGAATATAGTGAGTGACAGTTCTAATTTAGACAGTGGTAGCAATTTTTGTGACTGTAACTTGACTGTCTCTTCCTCAAAATGGGTTGGGTTCAGTTCAGTGAATGTTAAGTCTCTTAAAAATAGAACTAATTAGATTTTAGTTTGCAGAAAATACAAGTTGGAACTATGCCCTAGAACTCGTGGCCCCAAGTTGTGACAACCAAAAATATCTTCAGATAGTGCCAAATGTCCCATAAATGTCCCACAAAATATCAAGGGATTTTCTGGGTCTGTTTTTGTTTATTTTTTACTTTTGGCTGGAATTATTTTAGTCTGATATCACTAGTTATCACCCATGATAAGAAGTTCTGATTGATAGCTACATGTGTGACTAATTTTTAAAAATTAATAATTATAGGGGCACCTGGGTGGCTCAGTTGGTTAAGCGGCTGCCTTCAGCTCAGGTCATGATCCCAGGGTCCTGAGATCAAGTCCCGCATTGGGCTCCCTGCTCAGTGGGGAGTCTACTTCTCCCTCTGCCTCCCCCTGCTTATGCTCATGCTCTCTCTCTCTCTCTCATAGATAAGATCTTTTAAAAAAATTAATTGTAAATATCTTGCAGGTAAAAATTTTCAAACCAAAAAGTTCTGATAACTAAAAGTTTGGGAACCTATAATGGATACTGTATTAGTTACCTATCACTGTGTAGCAAATTGCTCTAAAAGTTAGCAGCTTAAAGCCAACATTTATTACTTGATAGTTTCTGAGGGCCAGGAATCCAGGAGCATCTTAATTAGATACTTCTGTCTCAAAGTCTCTCATAAGGTTGCAGTTAAGTTGCCAGCTAGGCTGCAGTTACTCCAAGGCACAAATGGGATTGGAAAATCCATTTCAAAGCTCACTCGTGTAGTTATGGCAAGCCTCGGGTCCTTGCTGATTTTTGGCCAAAGGCCAAAGTCCTCCCCAAGTGGGCCTCTCCATAAGGCTCTTCACAACATGGCAGCTTGCTTTCCTCAGAGAGAGGAATGCAGGGGGGAAAGAGAGCATACCCAAGACAGAAGCCACTGTCTTTTTTTATATTCTACTCTTAGAAGTGGCATATAATCACTTCTGCCATGTGCTGTTGGTCATATAGACCAACCCAAGTACAGAGTCTCCTTCTAGAGACTACACAAATTTGTGAATACCAAGAGATAGGGATCATTTAGAGCCATCTGGGAGGCTGGCTACCACAGACACATATAGAATACCTTTCCTAGGAACTCTCTTTTCTTCCCCCAGTACATCTGATTTACACAGAAACAGTCATTTTCTAAAATATGAGCTTTCTCCTCACCCCCAACTGTTGCCTTGGGAATGAATACCTGATTTGAGTTGGGCCAGTCACAGCTCTTTCTCTAGATTTTTATACATGGAATGCAGCCAGTCAAATCACTCTCATTTGGGTGACCATAGCTCTTAAGATCTAAAACTTAGGAGCCATTGTAGTTCCATGTTTCCTACCATGTAAAGAAAGTCAACTTGCCTCAAGAGAGAAAAATTGAAATTAACATGCAGGAAAAACTGGATACCAGTGAGAGACAGACATGAGTTCTGGTTACTTCTGAGGCCCACACAGAAGTGTCTGCCTTCCCCGCAGTTTGGTTGATATAGCAGTCTTTCTAGTAGACTCCCCTTTCATTTAAGCTAGTTTAAATTGAGGGTGCCTGGGTGGCTCAGTCGTTAAGCATCTGCCTTTGGCTCAGGTCATGATCCCAGGGTCCTGGGATCGAGCCCTACATCGGGCTCCCTGCTCAGCGGGAAGCCTGCTTCTCCCTCTCCCACTCCCCCTGCTTGGGTGTCTCTCTCTGTCAAATAAATAAGATCTTATAAGCTAGTTTAAATTGAGTGTCAATCAACTTCAGCCTAAAGTCCTAACTACTTCAAAACTGCTAGAATAATCCATTTCTGATGCATAAATGTCCAATACTTCTTATAGAAATATTTTTATTAATGTAATAATTATTTTTAAAATTCCTATCCTCACACATATCTTTAGCAACTTCACACAGTGTATATGTGCAATTAACTGCATATTAATGTGCATTAATTAATATTAAATGTTAATATTTTTCTGTACTAGTTTATTTTACACAGAAACCTAGTCATTAGGCAAAGATCATGAACCATATGGAGTATAGTCATAGTGCTTCAAGAGATTTTCTAAAGTAAATGATTATGATTAAAATATCTTTAAAGACACTAATCAGTTTTATATTCGCAAATTCATAGTTAATTTATTAACCGTCAATTTATCACATATTATTAGAAGCAATCAAACTATATGCATATGTACCACATGTTAATGGTGGTGGTGTTCTAAAATCAATCATCTTTGAGCTCTACCAGAATTTTTCTCATACAGTATTGACTATTAAATTAGGTGTCAGTTTTTTTTTTAAAGATTTATTTATTTATTTTGAGAGACTGAGAATGAGAGAGAGAGAGAGAGAGAGCACATGAGAGGGGGGAGGGTCAGAGGGAGAAGCAGACTCCCCGCCGAGCAGGGAGCCCGATGCGGGACTCGATCCCGGGACTCCAGGATCATGACCTGAGCCGAAGGCAGTCGCTTAACTGACTAAGCCACCCAGGCGCCCCCAGTTTTTTTTTTTAAGATTTTATTTATTTGACAGAGAGAGATACAGTGAGAGAGGAAACACAAGTAGGGAGAGTGGGAGAGGGAGAAGCAGGCTTCCTGGGGAGCAGGGAGCCTGATGCGGGACTTGATCCCAGGACCCTGGGATCATGACCTGAGCCCAAGGCAGACACTTAACGACTGAGCCACCCAGGCCCCCCTTCCCTTAATTTCTTATTAAAGAATGTTATCTCAGTGTTAGCAGTGCAGGAAAGTGTTCCCTGCTCTACTAGTGAAGATAAGCTGTTTGTGCTGTTACAGTAGCTACTTGGATAGTTAGTTCTAAGTGATTATACTCTAAGCCAGACACACTTCCCAGTTATTTTGGTCTAGGTACTTCATGTTTTACCCCCAACCTGGACATTACACTCTCAGTAGTCAAAGTGGATAATCAAATATTTGTGTTTTAAAAGGAGCTGGAAGGGGCTCCTGGGTGGTTCAGTTGGTTAAGTGTCCAATTCTTGGTTTTAGCTCAGGTCATGATCTCAGGTCCTGGGATCGAGCCCCGAGTCAGGCTCTGCGCTCAGCGTGGAGTCTGCTGGAGACTGTCTCCCTCTCCCTCTGCTCCTCCCCTGCTTGCACACTCTCTCTCTCTAAAATAAATAAATAAAATCTTTAAAAATAAATAAATAAATAAAATAAGAGGTAGAATGTTGCAGGGAGTGGGGAATTGGGAAGGAGGGGTATTCCCTGGTAATTATCAAGTTTCATGGAGAATCTTCTCCCTGGCATTATTTCTTCTTTTTACCTCTTTCTAAAAACATTCTTTAGAAATCATAACTTTAGCGGCGCCTGGGTGGCTCAGGCGTTAAGTGTCTGCCTTCAGCTCAGGTCATGATCCCAGGGTCCTGGGATCAAGCCCCGCATCAGGCTCCCTGCTCTGCAGGAAGCCTGCTTCTCCCTCTCCCGCTCCCCCTGCTTGTGTTCCTTCTCTCACTGTGTCTCTCTCTGTCAAATAGAGAAATAAAATCTTAAGAAAAAAAAACAAAGAAATCGTAACTCTAATAAATCAAAGATATTGAAAAACAGTATGATAGGATTTCAAATATATATATATATATTTTATTTTGTAGGTTATATATCAATTGATGCCATGAAGAAATTCCTTGGGGAGCTACATGACTTTATTCCTGGAAGCTCAGGATATTTGGCATACCATGTTCAAAATGAAATTAACATGTCTGCTATAAAAAACAAATTGAAGAGAAAATGTTAAGTTTAATTGTCTTTATATCTAGGCGTTTATTTTTTCTAAAATATTACCAAAGATGTGCATAATTTTACATTCTCCCCTTTGGGACAGGGGGATGGGGAAATGGGGGAGAATTCTGTTTCTTTCTCAGAATGTGTCTTTAGGAAATTCAGAATCATTCTGGCTCCATGATTTGACATTTGGGCTGGATTTTTCCCCCCAGCTTGTAATGTTATGTCCACAGATCCTGAGTACCCAGTTGTTATGGAGTAATAATTGTCATTGAAACACTTCATAAGAAGTCTCAGACTCTCTCTCTCTCTGTCATATGCTCTTTTGGCTTTAACAGTCTATTAATTATACATTTTTTTCTAGGTTCAATGCTGTGAATACTGAGTTTAATGATTCTGGTCGTCTTATTTTGATTTTTAAAAATTAGAATGTTATTGTTGAGTAAATTACTGTTTCTGGCTGGAAAAATATGGAGTAAAACATTTTAATGATTCAGACTTCATGTGTGGACAGTTCCTGATAACAAGTACCAGAAGTGATTTAATGTAAACAATGCTATTTCATCCGAAATGAGCCCTCAAGTCAACTTAGAATTACAGTGCTGGAAAGACCCTTAGAAAACAATGAGGAAGTGAAGGCCTTCAAAGGCTGTTTTGCCTAGGGTGACTAACCGGGGTCCAAATAAGGACTAGAACATGACTGTCTTGATTTTCCAAGTCAGTTTCTCCCCACTGTCTCACATGGTATATCCTTTAGCCTGTTTCAGATATAATTGATGGCAGATCTGCAAAGGGGACCAGAAATCAGCCAACATGCTTGGCTTATTTTTTAAATAATGATTTCAAGACAGTAACTTATCTTTATTCATATGGTCATGCTATATAGAATCTGGTGGATTTATTACTTTATATACATGATATATTTTTTGTGAAATCTTTTTAAAACTGTACTTTCTCCTAGGAAGTGCATACCAACTGTAGAATTATCTAAAGAAAATGCACTTTTTTAAAAGTGTTTGGATCGGGGGTGTCTGGGTGGCTCAGTCGTTAAGTGTCTGCCTTGGGTTCAGGTCATGATCCCAGGGTCCTGAGATCAAGCCCTGCATCAGGTTCCCCGCTCAGCGGGAAGCCTGCTTCTCCCTCTCCCACTCCCCCTGCTTGTGTTCCTGCTCTCGCTCTCTCTCTCTCTGTCAAATAAATAAATAAAATCTTTTAAAAAAAATAAGTAAATAAAAGTGTTTGGATCATTTGGGTATACTTGGGCCCTGGCCTTTCTCCCATGACTCAAATTTCATAATACAACATTATTATAGTAATCTCAGCATCATCATTTGAAAGCTCTATTTTCCCCTTATGGTAACTTTTCCTTATTTATATTTGTATTTGTGATTAAACTCTTCTGAATTTTTAAACTAAAAAAAAACAAAAACAAAAAACTAAACTAAATGTTAATGACCTTTTCCTGAAACATATTAAATATTATCTCTCCTGAACACTTTATCTCAGTCACATTAAATTGTTTCTTACATAGAAACCAAGCCTGTCTGTGGATCTTAAATTAATTATTAAAAGGATTAAGTAAATGTACATTAAGTTGTATACACTGAGATTTCTTGGAAATGTTCAAGTATTTTTTTGATAGTGTTAATATAGTAAATAAAAAACTACAACCACAGTGGTTTCCAAACAAAGGTAATTATATCTTTAGGAGTATAGAAAAGGCCAGGTGCAATGCATATCCTTGAAATACTACCAGAAGCAAAAAAATCAGTTGATTACATAAGCCTTTCAGGAATTAGAAACATATGAACAAATAAAATAGGCAAAGATAAAGTGTTCTGTTAAAAATTGATGGTCTTAATGGGAAGTGAAAGAAAGTATGATTTTACTTATTGCTCATTTAAAACACTTCTTTTTATTTGCCTAGTATGTCTGACGGATATTGCCTCTGGCTCCCATCTTATAAAAATGCTCTCCCCACTTTAGAACTTTTGGTTATTTCTCTACCCTTTTGCAAACATATCTCCTCTGATGCTTTTCACTATTAGGCATAGTCATTCCTCATACTGCTTAATTTAGTGTATAGCTCTTAGTTCATCTTATTTCTTTCATCCTTTGTGACCAGATTTTTTTTCTCTAGCTTTTGGTAGGGTTTTGTGACATTAAATAAATTATGAGTTATTGGAAGAGTCTGCTAGTTTTTTCTGAATGTGTGTTTCCCTTTCTTTCATGATGACAGAACCCCTAATTTCTACCTGGACACATGCTACCTGGGATAAAGACCATATTCTCAGTCTCACTTGAAGTTAAGTATGGCTATGTCCCAATGTTTTGGTCAATCATTGCACAGCAGAAAGGGCATCTGGGAACTTTTCTTAAAGACCTTTGGCACATACACTTTGTCCCCTTTCCTTCCACCCCTATTCTTTCTGTTTCTTTCATCTTATTGCTTGGATGTGATAGCTATCGTTTGAACCATAATGGCAAGAACTAGACCCTATGGTTGACAGAGCAGTAGACTGAGCCTGGGGCCTATAGCAGGAGCCTGGGATCCTGTGGTCACTGGAGAGAGATCTGCCATCTCAGCCCTGGGTTGCCTACCTCTAGACTTTTATGTGACAGTGAAATAAACTTCTGTTTTGTTTAAGGCACTATATTTTCATGTCTCTTACTGCTAAAGTAATCTTAAGTGAGGCTTAAGGACAGGCCACCGAACTTATTGTATGGGAGAGAACTGTGTGGAAGATACTAGTTCTTTACACCTGTAAAGTATTGACAGATTTGTGATGTTGAAAATATGTAGGTGACCATAGGGACATCACATATCTATTATAATGATTTATAGTAGTTTTAGTAAAAAACTGTTCTTTCAAATGGAGTATTTGGTTACACTAAGCAATGTGAAAAACTAAAAATAATCTGTTTAATAATGAATGAATCAGAATGGCACCTTAAATCATATTTATTTATTTATAAAAGATTTTATTTATTCATGAGAGAGAGTGCAAGAGATAGCACAAGCAAGGGGAGGGGCAGACAGAGAGGAAGAAGCAGACTCCTTGCAGAGCAGGGAGCCCAACGAGATGCTCAATCCCAGGACCCTGGGATCATGACCTGTGCCAAAGGCAGATGCATTACCGTCTGAGTCACCCAGGTGCCCACTTTAAATCATATTGCATCAGTTTAATGGAATAGCCATTTTTTTCTTTTTAACAGCTTTATTAAGATATAATCACATACCATACAATTCACCCATTTAATAGGTACAATTCAATGGTTTTTAGTATCACAACAGAATTGTGCAACTACCACCACAACCTGATTTAGAACATTTTCACCACCCCAAAAAGAAACCCCTTACCCACTAGTAGTCACTGCCCATGCCCCCTTACCCCCACTCCCCAGCCCTAGGCAACTACTCATCTACTTTCTGTCTCCATAGATTTGCCCATTCTGTACATTTTATATGTATGGAATCATATAACATTCTCTTTGGTGACAGGCTTCTTTCACTTAGCATAACATATTCAGAGCTCATCCACGTTATATCATGTATCAGTACTTCATTTCTTTTTATTGCCAAGTAATATTCCATTGTTTGGATGATACTACATTTTATTTATTTATTAATCAATTGATGGGCACTTAAGTTGTTTCTACTTTTTGGCTATTGTGAATAATGGTGCTATGAACATTTCCTGTACAAGTTTTTGTGTGAATGTATGTTTCTGTTTCTCTTTGGTATATAAAAATGGACTTGCTGGATCGCATGGTAACTATGTTCAACATTTTGAAGACTGCCAAACTGTTTTCCAAAGTGGCTGCATCATTTATCCACCAGCAATGTATGAGGGTTCCAATTTGTCCACATCCTCACCAACACTTGTACTTATCTGTTTTGTTTTTTTTAATATACCCATCCTAGTGGGTGTGAAGTTGTATCTCATTCACTAATTCACTGCACCACCCAGGCGCCCCTGTCATAGGTAATATTGTGAAGATTAAATGAGATAATCCACATGGCCTAGCAGTTGCCACATGCTCAATGTATACTAGCCATTATTAGTCTCCTTTACAGTTTTGGGTGTGTGTCACTGAGTACAAAAATGTGTGTTCCTCAGGCACCCTTGTATGCATGCTCTGAAAGGTAGAGCATGGTCTGGTCTGTCTTTTTTCTGAAATAAAAGTGCTTAGAGGCAATAGATGCATCTGAAATTTAAAAATTAAATGGAAAGTAAATTAGTCTTCTCCTTAAATCAGATTCTCTCTGTTTTCCTTTTGTACACCTGCTCCAAAGCCAGTCTTGGAATTTTTCCCGCTGCTGTTGGTGCAACTTTTGTATGTGTACGGAACTACCTACACACCTCCAGGCATGAATCCCGACCTCCGTGATTGGGAAAGGCTTTGGCGACTTGTAATTTACACTACAACCTAGTCAATTGCTGTTTCCTCTCTCCTTCCAACCCCCCACCGGGATCTGGTTTCCCAGGCTAGGCTTTGATTTCCTGTGCTGACCACTCCTGTGATCTCCAGGGCATGCAGTCCTGACTAGACAGAATATTGCCCACGTCTCCTGTGTCACATAAAGTTCTTTCCAACTTATCTGGTCTCTTCTTGTCCTTTCCCTGTCCCTCTGGGGCTCCACTCCAATCTGGTTGTTTAACATTCTTCAGGAGAGTCTACTTTCCTTGATCAGAGGGCTCTTCATTCCTCCAGTCCCTGCCTCTGTCACCATGAGTGTGTGACACAGACCTCTCTCACTTCCCTTTGGAATTCTCAGCTTCACTGGGAATTCACAAGCCCTTCTTCCTGGCATTGTCTTCTTCAACTAGGGTGCTTACCAGCTCTGGAGTCCCCTCCCATGGGATTTGCTCCTCCGCCACCCTGTTGGGATTTCTTCCACCCTCCTCTTATCTTTGGAGTCCGTTTCATTTCCTTGTCCTAATGAGTCTCTTCACCACACCTCTGTATTGTGTTTCTTCCTCGTTTGTCAGATTTTTAAAAGCTGTTTGTTTCCTCCTTCCATTCCCACTTGTCCAAATCCTGTCTTAACCGCAAGCATCATCTCAAGGATGAGTCTGAACAGAGCCTCTTTTGCGAGTCCCTCTTCTTGCCCCTCTCCTACCAGGCCTCTTTATTCCACTCACAGCACTGAGGTCACTCAACCTAAAATTATAATTATTTGTGTATACCTATCAAAGGCCCCGTACTAGTTAGGGACTGGAGGGCAAGGATATTTCTTACTCATCTGTGCAGCTCCCATAGTACCCAGCACGATGCCTGGGGCATGGGAGTTGTTCAGGAACTATTTGCTGAACTGAGTCCACGAGCATGAGACCTCCAAAGACAAAGGCAAGTATTTCCCCCAGTTCCCAGGCTGGGATCAGCAGTGCAGTGCCCTGATTGGCTTCACTGTTGATGAGGAAACAGGCTGTATGGACCTAGGGGTGTCAGATAAAACAAAGGCTTCCATAATACATGTTTATCCGTCCTGTAAGGATTCATTCATTTATCCAACAAACGTGTACGGATGACGAGGTGCTTAAACTTGCTGCAAAAAGAGATGAGTAGAAGTGGGACAAATGTCCTTGAGGCCTTTGTGAGCCAGGTGGGGAGTCTGAAACAGAACAGGTGAGTGTAAGGCAACATGAAATAAAATGCTATAACATGGGCCACATTCTCTGAGAGCACTAGCCCTTGATTTCAGAAGGGGAAAGAAGGGATGTATTGGAAGAGATGAGGATGGTTCAGAAGAAGAGCAACCTTTGTTTTTTCTAGTGGACTCAACATTGGCATGACAACAAGGCCTCTGAACTTCTGGCCCACCCCCCAAATTCCTGCATCTGACTGGAGTGGGAGGTAGAGTGGGAGGAGGCAGCAAGTCACGTTCCTTAGACCTGTGCTGTCTAGCCAGATGGAGCTATAGAGCACTTAAAATGTGGCTAGTCTGGGCGTGCCTGGGTGGCTCAGCCCGTTAAACGTCCGACTCTTGATTTCCTCTCAGGCAGCTCGGGTCACGATCTCAGGGTCATGGGATCGAGCCCCACACTGGACTCTGTGCTCAGTGTGGAGTCCGCTTGGGATTCTCCCTCTCCTCTCCCTCTGCCCACACCCCCACCGCTGCTCGTGTGCACGCGCATGCTCTCTCTCTCATAAACAAATAAACAAACAAAACAAATAAATAAAATCTTAAAAAACAAAATGTGGCCAGTCTGAATCGAGATGTACGTATATGTAAAAAATGCACTGGATTGTGAAGACAGGACAAAAAAATAGTTTTTACATTGCTTGCATGTTAAAAATAATATTTTGGATATACTCGGTTAAATAAAATATATTATTAAACTTAATTTCACCCATGTCTTTTTACTTTTATCACATGACTACTGCACAAGTTTCAATTAGACATAGGGCTTGCATTATACTTCTATTGGACACCACTGTTCTAAAGGCGGTTCCTCAGGTTTGGAGAGCCTAGAAAATTTGGAAAACACCTGAGGGAAGTGGATTCTGATACTGAATCAGGACCCAGGCCCAGTGGTATTTACCAGCCCTGACCTGTATTCAAACTCCAAGGACTTCCGTCATCATCACTTGAGTCTGGCCTGGGCAGAGTCAGCCCACAGATAGGAAACCTGGTTCTGTTCCATCTGCATTTCCTTATGACTCAGGCCACAGGGACATATGTGACAGGGAGTTGGTTTGTTTTCTGTGTTTCTTTCAAGCAGCTTCCTTAAAGACACAAACAGCTCTTGAAAAGCAAAGATAAGGGACAGATCTGGTAGAGTCTTCCATAATAACAACTAGGTTTTTGATCATTAATCGAGTTAATATACTTTTTGCCTGGGAGGATTTATAACAAATTGTTGGCTGATCTTTAAGATGTTAAAAATGATATGTTTTACTAAAATAAAACCCTGAGGGTGTGAGAATAACAAAGCCTCAGTGGAGGCGCTCCAGGCACTGATAACACAGTTAAGTTGCCCATCTTGGGCATCTAGGTTCCCAACTATCCTACTCTACCCTACTGCCGTTACCCTTTGTGAGAGATCACAACCCTCTGACTATTGCTCTGAGATTATGCCCAGCCACTGATATCTTTAACGTTCTCTCAGCTTCAAGCCTTGACTCTTGATATTCCCTTTGCCAGTAGTATTCTTCTGCCTCCCTTATGCCCCACCGTTTCAAGATCCATTTAAAAAATGAGACAGAACTAACACTTGTTCTGTCTTTTGTTTTCATTAAACTATTGTGAGAAATAAGGATCCATAGGCAAACTCAAGTAATAGGACTTCATTTGAAGATGTCATGTGGCAATAAGGAAGATAAGCAACCTGCGGAAATCCAAGATTAGGAACTCTTCTGAATCCAAGATGGCACTAGGCATCTCAGTGGCAGAAGTTAATGGGTCTTCACTCTACTGTTCTGCCATTTATGTGACTCAGCTACTAAGACTTTGCTTACGGG
The DNA here is from genome assembly GCF_003265705.2 of Callorhinus ursinus. NCBI lineage: Eukaryota > Metazoa > Chordata > Mammalia > Carnivora > Otariidae > Callorhinus > Callorhinus ursinus. The sequence goes on from NW_027397087.1 coordinate 11,368,525, forward strand.
GGCGCTCCCCACTTCTGGCTTCCTCAGCATCCATTCTATAGCTTTTCCTGACCTCGCTACTTTTGCATACTCATAGTTTCTGTTTCCTCATTAACTTAGCCCTACTCAAGAACTATATTAGCTTTAAAAATAAAACTGCAGTTATTTTACCAGCAAAAAATGGGTTTACTTGGGAATAGCAGAGAACTGCAATCCGGGAAGCAAGCTACAGCAAAGCAAGCTACAGCAAAACCATAGGCAAGTCCAGACAACAAAGAACCCCTTTTTATAGATGAAAGGGGGAATTTGGAAGGGCCATTATAAACAAAAAGACCGTTGGAGTAAACCGGGAGTTCAAAGCATAGTGGCTTTTCATTGGTTGAAGTTGTGACAGTCTCATCAGCTAGGATGTTGCCAGGGGAGGAGGAAAAACTTTCTCCCTCCTGCTGGGATAGTAAAGAAATACACACCTGCAAGGTCTGCCTCTATCTGTAGGGTCTGCAATTCACAAGGACTAGTAGGGTGTGAGAGCTCCCTCTGCTGGCCTCTCCACTCCTTTCTAAACAAAGGTTTCCTTTGTTACTTTCACAATTACAACTTGCTTCTGGCCCCACCTCTTCCTTCTTAACATCTTTTTAGCTTCAGTTCTTGTCCCTAATTGCCTGATTCCCTCTTTATTTTCCATTTCAGGTTCTAGAGAGCAACCTGCAGTTATCTTACTGTTTAGACAGAACTTTCTCCACTGAACTGCATCATCAGTATCTGAACAGCCTGTGGATCTGGCTGATTTTGGGGTATCAGGTACCCACACATGGTCTGATCAACTGTGGACCAACAAACATGGCTGCCCAAGTTCTCTCTCAGCAAGGGCTGTAAGCATGCTGGTCATCGTGATTGCCATGTCCAGGACACTTTCACTTGTATCATTTTAGTCCTTATAACAATCCTGCAAATAGATATCATTCTATTTTCTACAGATGAAGAAACTGGGGAACAGAGAGGTTACTCAAGGCAAAGCCGGCATGCAACCCCAAATCTGCCATCAGAAATCACTATGCAGCAGCCTCAATGGAACATGTTAAGTGAATTCTCTTGAAACAAAACTACAAGGCAGAGAGATGTCAGAAGTAGGATAACATTGCTGCTCTCTGTTCCTCCCACAACTGCATAAAGGGCAGGTTTTCCTAGGAGAACTCACCTATGGTTTATGAGTGTGTTTGTGTGTGTGTGAGAGACTGTCCTGTGTATTCAAACCAAGGATATTACTTAGAATAAACCCTGATGGGGGCGCCTGAGTGGCTCAGTCGGTTGGGCATCTGCCTTGGGCTAGGGTCGTGATCCCAGGGTCCTGGGATTGAGCCCCATATCAGGCTCTGTGCTCAGCGGGAAGCTTGCTTTTCCCTTTCCCTCTGCCTGCTGCTCTGCCTATTTGTGATCCCTCTCTCTCTTTCTGTCAAATAAATAAATAAAATCTTAAAAAGAAAAGAAAAAGAATAAAGCCTGATGGATGAAATATAAGATGGATCCATCTTGTACCACAATCCACTTTAAGATAAATACAGATGCATCATCCTAAACTGATATAAAAACCCAGATTTATAAAACAAGTCAATGAAAATATAATTTTTTTCCCTATTGCAACTTCTTCCCATCTTACTCTAGACCCTAGGTTATGGAAGTGGTGTGGGAGTGGTTTGAGGGAAACCACTAGGCTTAAGGCTCTTCAGAGTCCTCCTTATCCCAAAATAAGGTAGGTCAGGAAGATTCTGCACATGTGGGTACAAGGTGGGTGTGGTGGGGCCAACTGAGGATGGGGCCAACTTACTAACACACGTCTCCATGATTAATGAGGAGAGGGGAAAAGGTGAGAGTTGGGTGAAATAATACATAGGAAGCCTTTAGAATAATGCCTAGCTGTATTCATTTACTGCTGTAATAAATTACCACAAACTCAGTAGCTTAAAACAACACACATTTGGAAGCGACATTACCAAGATGGCGGAGTAGGAAACCCCTCCATCTCTCCATAAAGATCAACAATTAGACAGTCATCCACAAATAAAAACAGCACTGGGGAGCTCTGGAGTCCACTTAATAAACTTCAGTAATGCAGTTAAACAAAAAATTTGAGAACAACCACACAAAAAAGGAAGGAAGAACAGCTTTATTTTGCTCCATCAACCCATCCCCCCAGCCAGCATTACTTAGCACCAAGAGGGAAGTTCCAAGTTAGAAAGAGTTCACCTTACCAGGAAAGGAAGAGAAGAGTGAGCAACCGGCACTTGATAGGGATCATGTAGTTGATGGAGTAAACCCTAACGGCCTGAGCTGACAAGTCACCACAACCCCCAGACCTGGTGCCACCAAAGGATGTTCATCATCACTAGACTTGCCTTACAAGAAATGCTGAAAGAGTTCTTCAAGCTGAAACAAAAGGATGCTAACTAGTAATGTAAAAACATGTGAAAATAAACAACATAGAGGCACCTGGGTGGCTCAGTCAGTTAAGTGTCTGCCTTCAGCTTGGGTCATGATCTTGGGGTCCTGGAATGGAGCCCTGCATTGGAAGTGGGGAGCCTGCTTCTCCCTCTCCTCCCCACTCATGTTCTCTCTTGTTATCTCTGTCTCTATCTCTCTCTCTCTCTCAAATAAATAAATAAAATCTTTAAAAAGAAAAAAAAGAAAAGAAACAACATACTGGTAAAGACAAGTATATAATCAGATTGAGAATAATATTGTAATATAGTGGTGTGTTTACCACTTAACTCTAATATAAAGCTTGAGGAACAAAAGTATTAAAAGTAGCTATAACTACAATAACTTATTAATGGATACACAATATAAAAAGATGTAAAATATGGAACATAAAATGTCATAGGAGATGGAATAAAAGGGTAGTTTTTTGTATACAGTTGAAGATGTTAGCAGTTTGAAATAAACAGACTATAATATCTATAAGATGTTTCAAGTGAGCCTTAGGATAACCGTAAAACAAAAACCTATAGGAGATACACACAAGACAACAAGATCATCAATTCACAAAGGAAGACAGCAAGAGAGAAAAGAAGGAACAAAGGAGTTACAAAACAGCCAGAAAACAATGAACAAGATGGCAATACTAATTCCTTATTTATCAATAATTACTTTAAATGTAAATGGATTAAATGTTCCAATCAAAAGGCATAGAGTGGCTGCGTGGATTAAAAAACATGACTGAACTATATGCTGCCTACAAGAGATTCATTTCGGCTTCAGGAACACACATAGACTCAAAGTGAAGGGTGAAAACGGATATTTCATGCAAGTAGAAATGAAAAGACAGCAGAGGTAGCTATACTTACATCAGACAAAATAGACTTTAAGTCAAAAACTGTAATAAGAACATCATCATATAATCCTAAAGGGGTCAAGTCATCAAGAGTATATAACAATTGTAAATATATATGCACCCAACATTGGAACACCTAAATATATTAAACAAATGCTCCAGATCTGAAGGGAGTAATAGACAATAATACAATAATAATAGGGGACTTCAATATCCCACTTTCAACAATGGATAGATCATCCAGATGGAAAAAAAATAAGGAAACATTGGACTTGGGTATACTTTAGACCAAGTGGACCTAACAGACATATAGAGAACAATTCATCCAATAACAGCAGAATACACACCTTGGAACATTCTCCAGGATAGATCATGATGACTCTCAGCGAATTAATAAATATTGAAACTGTACCATGTATATTTTCTGATCAAAATAGTATAAAATTAGAAATTAATAACAGGAAGAAAACTGGAAAGTTCACTAATACTGTGGGAAATTAAGCAACACGCTCCTGAAGAACCAATAGGTCAAAGATGAAATCAAAAGGGAAGTAAAAAAATATATTGAAGGAAATTAAAATGGAAACACAACATATCAAAACTTATAGGATGCAGCAAAAGCAATTCTAAGAGAGAAGTTTATAGCCACAAATGTCTACATTAAAAAAAAGAAAAGATCTCAAATAAATCACCTAACTTCACATGTCAAGGAACTAGAAAAAGAAAAAACTAAGCCCAAAGTTATCAGAAGGAAGGAGATAACAAAAATCAGAGCAGAAATAAATGAAATAGAGAATGGAAAAACAGAAGAAAAGGTCAACAAAAATGAGTTGGTTTCTTGAAAAGATAAACAAAATTGGCAAATATTTGACTAGATTTACCAAGAAAAAGAGAGAAGATGCAAATAAAATTATAAATGAAAAAGGAGATATTACAGCTGATACCACAGAAATACAAAGGATCATAAGAGACTTCTATGAACAGTTACACACTAACAAATTGGACAACCTAGAAGAAATGGATAAATTCCTAGAAACATACAACCTACCAAGTCTGAATCATGAAGAAATAGGAAATCTAAATAGACCAATAACAAGTAAGAAGACTGAATCAGTAATCAAAAACCTACCAACAAAGGGAAGCCCTTTGGCTTTTTTGGTTTTACTGGTGAATTCTACCCAACATTCAAAGAATTGATGCCAATTCTTCTCAAACTCTTCCAAAAATTTGAAGAGGAAACACTCCCAAACCCATTTTATGAGGCCTGCATGTTCTGATTCTAAAGGCCTGATTCTAAAGCTAGGTAAGAACACTACACAAAATGAGAATGTACTTATCTTAATGAGCACTGAGTAATATATGGAATTGCTGAATCACTATATTGTACACCTGAAACTAATACAACACTGTATGTTAACTACACTGGAATTAAAATTTTTTAAAAAGGTTTAAAAAAATCCTAAAAAAAGAAGAACACTACATGAAATGAAAACTATAGGCCAGTATCCCCAGTGAATATATAGACACAAAATTCCTCAACAAAATACTAGCAAACTGAATTCAAGAGCACATTAAAAGGATCATATGCCATGATCAAGTGGGATTTATCCCTGGATGCAAGAATGGTTCAACACACGCAAATCAATAATTATAACACACCGCATTAATAGAATGAAAGACAATAATCATATGATTGTGTCAATAGATGCAGAAAAAGAATTTGGCAAAATTCAACATCTTTTCATGATAAAAACACTCAACAAATTGGAAATAGAAGGCACATATGTTATTCAGCCATGAGAAAGAAGACAATTCTGCCATTTGTGACAACATGAATGAAACTTAAGGGCATTTTGCTGAGTGAAATAAGTCAGACAGAGAAAGACAAATACCACATGACCTCACTTATATGTGGAATCTAAAAAAAACTGAACTCATAGAAACAGAGTAGAATGGTGGTTGCCAGAGGCTGAGGGGTGGGAGTAATGGGGGGATAGTGGTCAAAGGGTACAACTTTCAGTTATAAAATAAGTAAGTTCTGGGGATCTAATGCACAGCATGGTGGCTACAATTAACAATTACTGTTTTGTGTACTTGAAAGTTGCTATGAGAATAGAGCTTTAATATTCTCCCCATAACAATGACAAAATGGTAATTATGTGAGCTGAAGGATGTAACTAACCTTACTGCAGTAAACATCTCCCAATATATATGTGTATCAAATCATCACATTGTAAACCTTAAACTTACACGATGTTAGATGTCAATTATATCTCCACAAAGCTTTAAAAAAAGCCACCTCCACACATTTATTATCTTACAGTTCTGGAGGTCAGAAGTCTGAAATCTGTTTCAGTGCACCAAAATCAAGGTATCTGCAAGGCCACACACCTTCTCGAGGCATAGTAAAAAACCTGTTTCCGGTCTTTTCCATTCTTTGGCAGCACCTCTCTCCGTCCTGAAAGCCAGCAGTGTAGCATTTTGCTTTGGGCATCATATTGCCTTCTTCTGTAGTAACATATGCCTTTGATTCCCTCTTATAAGGACACTTCGGGTTACATTTAGGATCCACCAAGTTCATCTAGGATAATTTCCCCATCTCAAGATCCTTAATTTAATTACACCTGCAAAGTCCCTCTTGCCACATAAGGTAACATACATAGGTTCCAGGAATTAGCACCTGGATATCTTTGGGCGCCATTATTTAGCCCCTGCCATACTGGCATAAAAAAATGCTTAAGAAACATTAGCTATTATTATTACTGGGCTAAGTACTTCATATGTATCACCTCATTTAATCCTCACTACAACCCTATGGGGGTATAGACTATATCGCTACCTTACAGAAGAGAGGTTTGAAAACTTCAGTAGTTGCCTCAAATCAGATGGCAAGTGGAATTCCAGCTGAAGAGACTCAACCAAGAGCCCACGCTCTTAGCCACAATCACAGTCTGGCTTTGGGGAGCACACCTATCACTCTCCCCTTACAGTAAGGGTGAAGCGTCATCCTACTTTTCTATTTCAGTCATTTGAATGGATACATGTTTTCTTGGGGAGGGGAGGTCCTTCCCCACTGACTGGACTCTCTTTCAGGATAGGGGAGTCTGTCGTGCACTTTCCCTTGTGGCTGGGTGCTCGGTACATACTGAAAATGAAATCAAGGTTGTTGATTTAACTGTCAAAGCTGGAGACCATAAAGACAATTAAGGGCAAACAATACTGATCAAACAGAACAAAATCCACATCCTTATTTTGCCAAACCTTCGAGGCTGACACAGTGAGAAGGGTGAATTGAAATAGAGAACTTTAGTTCTACCTTCTAAAGGTCAGCCAGTCTATTGATCTGGGACATGTAGAGATTATAACTACTTTCTGGGAAAACATCTCATTTTGTTCCATAAAGAATAAATACTGTTTTGTTAATGCAGTATGTTCTAGTCATCCTGGCACATCCTGTCCACAGATGGACAACATTCAACAGGAAAAAAGTCAAATCAGCAAAACAACTATGAAGAAAGAGGTATCTACAAGGTCAAAGTGATAAGCATTCTGGGTGATGGTGGAGAAAAGCAGTGTGAAGGATAAGTGATAAAAGTATGTGATGAAGATGGGGGACCTGGGTGGGTTAGTTGACTGAGGATCGAGTGTCTGACTCTTGAGTCCAGAGACTGAGCCCGAGCCCCTGCCCCACCTTCAGGCTCTGAGGCCAGCACTGAGTCTGCTTGTCCCTCTCCCTCCCCCTCTCCTCCCCCCATAAATAAATAAATAAAATATTTGAAAAAAGTTTGTGATGAAGGCATGTATTTCTGAGAGATAATGAAACATGATGAAAGAGAAGAAAAGGAAGATTTAGAATTAGGCAAAGAGAAGGGGAGGCAGTTTGATTAAGATTGTCTCTAAAACATGAGAGAAAGAACCAGAAGTGGCCATATAAACATTGAGCCATCTCATAATAGACCTGTTTTTCTTCAGAAGGGGTAAGTGCTAGCCAGTATTTAGTATACCTGAGAAATCATCATCACAGCATTGTCTTTGATGAATTCTGTAGCAGCCACCCCAGAAACCTGAATCACCAAAGCCTCCTTTTTCCTTCCTTATTGACACATGACCTGACTAGACTGGGGTGGGAGAAAAAGACAGAAACTACAATAAGTAACAGAGTGTCCTTACTAGCATCTCCCAGGCACTAACTGGGGGAATTAAGGTGGCCAAAGTGTAAGGGGTTTTAGATTTCCACCCATATAGCACCAAGGGATTGAACGGTTATGCTATTGGTTCATCTCCCTTTCCTGTGAGCAAATCTGGGTGGAAATCAAAATGTCACTAGGAAGGTGAGCATGAAACCAGGGGATGGGGAGAGGGTGTGCTGGATGTTTGCAATGGCTAATGCCACCCTGCTTTGGTGGCCTCATGCCTCCACAGCAGTAGGTGGGGACTGGCTCCTCATAGTCTTAGGTCAGAGAACTGTCTCTCCAGGATGGTTTTGGAAAGCAAAACCCCCTTCTGCTAGCACATTTTTTTCTTCCCACATTATTATGTAATTGATTAGGTTTAAACCTAACTTAATCTAGTCCCATCCAGTTCATATTTTCCTGACATGACAATATACTCACACCACTTTAGTCTGATCTGGTTGTCTCTGAGATTCATCTGTTACACATTTACAAATAATCCCTTTGGCTGTATCATTTCTGCTGGTGTCGGATCTCATTCCTTTCATTTGGGTCTTCCTGATTTTATTCTAAGTTTGAGGATACTTTGGGGTGTCAGTCCAACATATTGCCCATATAAATACTGTCTCATTAATTCCATAAATTAACATATGGAGTAACTAGTGTTATTTTCTTTTTTTAATGTTTTTTAAAAAATATATTTTATTAATTTGGAAGAGCACATGAGCAGGGGGGAGGGCTAGAGGGAGACAGAGAAGCAGACTCCCTGCTGAGCAGGGAACCTGAGGCAGGGACTCAATCCCAGGACCCTGGGATCCTGACTTGAGCCAAAGGCAGATTCTTAACCGACTGAGCCACCCAGGCACCCCAGATATTTTCATTTTAAAGCTGGAAAAACTGACACTAAGACTTGCCCAAACTTGTCCAAAATCATACACCTTGATAAATTATAGAATTATGACTTCATCTCAGTCTGATTTCAAAGTTTAGCCTCATTTTACATAATACTGAAGTGACTATGAAAAATCAAGCTTCCAAACTGACATTTCAATCAGGAATTTACCATGATGTTCCCTAGTGATGACATCTTATACTATACACAGTATTTCTTTTTCTTTTCTTCCTTCCTCCCTTCTTTCTTTCTTTCTTTTTTTCTTTCTTTCCTTCCTTCCATTCCTTTCTTGTAATGTCTTTGTCTGGTTTTGGTATTAGGGTTATGCTAGCCTCATAAAACCTATTAGAAGCCTTGTCTATTTTTTTATTGTCTTAGGTTGAGAAAATGTTATCTGTATATTTGTACCATTAAGAGATTTTCTTTTTGGCCTAGTGTATGGTCAGTTTTTGTAAATCATTCATGGATACTTAAAAGAAAATGTATTCTCTTTTTAGAATGCCATGTTTTACCTACATTATTAATTATAAATTTAGACTTTCTATATCTTTAAAGCTCTTACTACTGTGTTTCTGTTTTTCCTGGTATGTCCTGTGGTTTTATTTATTAATAGTAATTAATATTCTCATTGATGCTATGGTACATAGCATTCATAGATATTCATAGATATTCATTTGATACATTTTGGTTTGGTACACAGATGTTCATGACTTCGTAAATTCATTGTGAATGCATTCTTTATCATTATAAATGACTACTTTTTGTCACTTTTAACACTTGTTTGTCCTGGTGTTAATAACCTTTCTTCTATGCTTGTTTGCAATTGTGAAGATTTCTGAATTATTTTGTTTTGGGTCCCTTGTATATAGCACAGAGTTGCATTTTGCTTTATGATTCAATCTGAATTTCTTTTACACTAATAAATTAGTTTGGCCCACTTACATGTAACAAATTGATGTACATTTGGTCTTAGTTCTCATATTATTTTATATGATGTCTTCTATTTCTTTCTTTTTTTTTTAAAGATTTTATTTATTTATTTGAGAGAGAGACAGATAGTGACAGAGATAGCACAAGCAGGGAGGAGAGGGAGAAGCAGGCTCCCGCCGAGCAGGGAGCCCAATGTGGGGCTCGATCCCGGGACCCTGGGATCATGACCTTAGTGGAAGGCAGACGCTTAACTGACTGAACCACCCGGGCGCCCCTGATGTCTTCTATTTCTTTACAGATTTTTTAAAGACTCTCAAACTGTGACGTGTATTTTTTTTTTATTTTTTCCTGAAAAATTGGAAGGCTTGTATTTTTGTTTTAGTGTATAATTCATACACCTAATCCTCATTACTTAGGCATTATTTATCTCCATTTTCTTTTCCTTCTCCTGACTTCAGTAGCCCTTCTCTTTTTGTCCTTGTTTTCTCATTCATCACATGGTTGGCTTAAATTCATCTTGTAGTAGTTACTTCAAGGAAGCCTTATGGAAACAATATTTGAGCTCTTGCATGTTCAAATATGTCTCACTGTGCCTTTTTGTATAAACCACGGTCTGGCTGGGTACAAAATGTATGGGTGACACTTTCCTTGAGGACTTCTTAGGTATTGCTTCTAGCAATGAAAGTTGCTATGGAGAAGTCTAAACTAAGCATGAATTTTTTCCACCCTTGTAAGTGACTAGATTATTTGCCTCGCTGCCCAAAGGATTCTTCCTTTATCTTGGAAATCAAGCTTTTCTCAGTTTCCAGAATAACATTTCCTTGAATGTCATGTGAACTTTCAGTTGGTAGATTCAAATATTCTTTTATTTTTGGAAAATTCTCTCAAATTATATATTGAAATGATTTTCTATTCTATCATGTTGGGTATCTTCATCAGGAAGTCCATTATGCAAATATTGGATCTCTTTTGCCTGTCTTCCATATCTGTCATTTTCTCTCTATTCCTTTTAAACTTGTTCCTTTCCATTTCATTTTGTTCGCTTTTCTCAATCCTGTCCTCTATGTCTTTCACTGTTTTTAGCAGTGACTACTCCTCTGTGATACTTCCAGTTTTGCTTTCTTTTTTTTTTTTTTTGGATGATTTTCTTTTATTCCACCTTCCTGAGGTCTTCTGGCTCACATTTCATTTCTTTCTAATATTTAACTATTGCTCCTCCTTTTCATCTCTATGCTATTTTCTTACAAAGGCAAATACATTATTGAATTTTTTCATACATATTAATTTTGTAAACCTTATTTATAGAAAAGTTGCAAGTACAATACAAAGAACTTTATTTCCTATCACAATTGTCAACATTATGCCCCATCAAACTCAGGAAATTAACTTTGATATATAGTATTACTATCAGATGATCCTCTGACCCTATTCAAGTTTTACCAATTGCCCCAGTAATGTCCTTTACCCAAATGGACCCAATTCAGAATCACGTGTTGCATTTAGTTGTCTTGTCTTTTTTTTTTTTTAAGATTTATTTATTTATTTGAGAGAGAGAGAATGAGAGAGAGAGAGAGAGTACATGAGAGAGGGGAGGGTCAGAGGGAGAAGCAGGCTCCTTTGCTGAGCAGGGAGCCTGATGTGGGACTCGATCCCGGGACTCCGGGATCATGACCTGAGCTGAAGGCAGACGCTTAACCAACTGAGCCACCCAGGCGCCCTAGTTGTCTTGTCTTTTTAATGTCCTTCAATCTGAAACATTTCTTCAGGCTTTCTTTGGCTCCCATGACATTGACACATTTAAAGATTACAGAAAATAATTGCAGGATACCCTTCAGTTTGAGCTTGTCTAATGTTTTCTCATGATTAGATTCAGCTTATGCATTCTTTGGCATGAATATCTCAACTGTTTTCTTCTCATCGCACCCCATAAAGTGGTACATAATTTCAGTATGTCCCATTGCTGATGATATTAAGTCTGATTAAGGTGGCCTATGCCAGGCTTCTCCACTATAAAGTTACTCTTTTCCCCTATGTAATTAATAAATATTTTGTGGGGATGTGCTTTGGGTTATGTAACTACATATTCTTTGTCAAATTTTCAATTTATTAATTGATTTTTATCAGTATGGAGTTATGGTTCCTATTTTATTCAATGGGTTATGATCTGTTATTATTATAATTTATTTGTTATGCCCAAATTGCCTGTACTTTGGCCAGTAGAAGCTTCTTCAAGCTGACTTCTGTGTCCTTTGATATGTCCCATCATTTGTGGAATACTTCCTTACTCTCTGGCACAACAAGATAGTCCAGGTTCTGTAAAAAAAAATAAATAAATGAAAGAAGATGTTCAGGTTCATCTTGTACTTTTCTTTTTCCAGCCCTAGATTAAGTCATTGCTTTAAGAGAAGCCCTGGTTCCTTTTAGTGGAGAATGGAAACCAAGATTTGGGTGCTAGATATATATTTTGCTATCAGGTGTCACTGTTTCTAAGCTCTTTCTATAGACAGAGCTATGGAGTATTATGTGTGTGTGTATACACATATATTTATATGTATTTCTGTCTATATTGCAAATCATGAGTTCACACTGATCCCTTCAATTTTATCTAACACCATATAGGTTTCATTCTGTTTTTCTCTTTCCATATGTATACCTCCCTTCTCCAATAGTGAGAAACTCTGCTCCCATCATCCTTAATATATTGCTTATTTTTTCAGTCCTCCTGTATGTACCAATCTCTTATCTCTGTGGCTCCCTCCCCACCTGAGCAAATGCTATCCTCAACATACTCAGGCTCCTATACCCAATGCTGCCCTTTCCCTGTGGTCATCCTCTCCATCATAGCCAGTCTCCCTCACCTTACACTGAGCTGTGCTCCCCCCATGTGGACTCTTCCTCACCCTTTTGGGGCTTTGACACCCCATGTTATTACCACCTCCCTGTGAAGATGCCCTTCTCAGTCCATTCAGTCTCCACACCTATGTTGCCCTACCCCCACCCCTACTTTGCACCCCCTCCACCCCACCCTACCTCCAATGTGGAGATTGGATGCCCTCTTTAGTGTAATGGCAAACTTTTTTATCACAACTGTCATTTGCTCCTCAGGAATATTTTTCTGGTGAATGTTCTTTATTTCTTTTCCTCTCCCTTTCTTCCTTTTTTCCTGTTTGTTTCCTTTATCATGTTTGTACAGTTCCTATTCTGGAACTTTACTGATAACTAATGAATGATGTGAATTACTCCTAGACCAGTTATTTGTAGACTCGACATGAAGAGAAGAGGACAAGGCAGAGTTCTAGGCTAACAGGAATTTCCTCTATAACCCAGGTTATCTATAAGAGCTCTTTTAGGGACACCTGGGTGGCTCAGTTGGTTAAGTGTCCAACTCTTGATTTCAGCTCAGGTCATGATCTCAGGGTTGTGAGATGGAGCCCCCTGTCGGACTCTGTGCTGATTCTCTCTCTCCCTCTCCCTGTGCCCCTCCCCCACCCTTTCTCTCTCTCTCTCTCTCTCTCTCTCTCTCTCTCAAAAAAAAAAAAGAGAGAGAGAGAGAGCTCTTTTTAGCTCCCACCTCTCCCAGACACAGACAGGCTGTTTATAACAGAGTTGGCCAGCTCCTCCCCATTGCCTCCTACAAGCAAGACTTGTTAATGGGATTCCCTTTTCAATCCTATCTTCTCTGATTCTCAGAATCAAACCAATTCAGGGAGGTTCTATGCTCCCAGCTATGCTCCCTGTCCTTGCTGCACTTTTTGTACCTCAGAGGGAACTCCTGACCTTGGAGAAGTATGATTTTCCCACTTGTCCCCTAAGATCTTTAGGTATTCTTGCCACATTTCTTCGTGTACTCCTGTATTTCAGTAATGTGAAACATTGGAAGACCTGTACACCCCTGGGTTGGGTCTCCTTGTTCACCATGGCCCTGCCACACTGCTAACTTTTTTTTTTTTTTAAGATTTGTTTTACTTATTTTTTATAAAAAGAGTGAGTGCGAGAGCACATGCACGAGCAGGGAGAAAGGCAGACAGAGAGGGAGAGGATCTCAAGCAGATTTCCTGCTGTGAGTGGAGCCCCACCCAGGGGCAATCTCACCACCCTGAGATCATGACCTGAGCCAAAACCAAGAGTTGGCTGCTCAACTGATTGAGCTGCCCAGGCACCCCAACACACTGCTAACTCTTAATGATGGTATCTTCCCCCTCTAGGACTCCATGCGTGTGTTGCAGGAACACACACTCTCTCTTCTTCACCTCACTGCTGTGACTACCCAAGCCTTTTGATTACAGCTTTTATATCACTTCCTGGGGGCAATCTTCCCTTGATTTCAAGCTGTCCTGGGTTTTCCTGTTACACACTTTCATGGTATCCTTTCCTTTTTCTTCATACCCCTTACCTTAATTATGGTAGAGTTATTACTTTTGTAGTCATCTATTTAATGGCTTCTCCTCCTTGAATGGAGATTATTTCTGTCACATTCATTGTATCTCAACATTTTACACTTGCATGTCATAGAATACTTACTACGTATTTGTTAAATGAATATATGAATGATTGCAAACCACTATGGCTCCTGTTCCTATCTTCAAACCAAAATTCTTTGCCGTGATCACCCAGGACCTCCTTTTGGCTAAATTCACTAGACAATTTTGGTTTCTATAGTGATCTCTCATCAGTATTCAACAGTTGGCCACTTCCTTCTTAAAACACTGCCTTTCCCCAATATGATCTCCCTTATTCTCAGGATTCTTTGCTGGTTCCTCTTTCCTTTTCCTGGTCCCTCAATGTTGGATGCTGGAAGTTCAGACCTGAAGTGTGTCCTTTTTCATTCTATATGTTGCAGGATTTCTTTTCCTTTATTGCCCACAGTTCTTGGTCATGCCACTTAGAAGAATAAAGAGGTAGACCAGAAGAAGAATGGTGGGCAGCAAAGCAAAGTTTATTGGGCAATAGTACAAAGCTCCTGAAGAGGGAGGGGACCCGAGAGAGTTGCCAATTTGGCACTTAAATCTAGGGGTTTTTAGGGACTCTTTGGTGTGGGCTGTTTTAATCTGATTAACCCTCCACGTGCTTGTCATCCCATCAGGTTTTTGTCCATGCACTCATCTACCAATCAGGTAGTTGTTCACGTGGGAAAGGGTGGAGGGCTCCTTCCAGGGTGGTGTTTCGTAGCCGGGGACCAAGAGGGCAGCAGCTGCCACTGTCCTAAGGCATGCTGGCCAACTACAAGCCACCAGATCAAGCTCTTTGTTTAAATATCCCACTGGCTGTTGAGCTGGTCCCCAGGCCTGGGTTAGGATGCCCAAGGCCATTCCCTTCCTTTCTGTCAGCCCCTTCCTTTCCTTCCAGTAGAAGACTTAAAACTGGGGCACTGAGTAAATAAAATCTAGAATAACAGGATGGGGTCTTTTTCCTTTTAAGGGTAGTTTTCCTCTTAGGATGGGGGCCCCTTGTCCCTACCTATCTTTCTTCTGACTATCCTTTATCACTATATACTCTCCCTACATTACCTCCTTCTCTCTTATTGCTTTATTTTTTTTTAAAGATTTTATTTATTTATTTGAGAGAGAGAATGAGATGGAGAGAGAGAGAGCATGAGAGGGAGGAGGGTCAGAGGGAGAAGCAGACTCCCTGCTGAGCAGGGAGCCGGATGTGGGACTCGATCCCGGGAGTCCAGGATCATGACCTGAGCCGAAGGCAGTCGCTTAACCAACTGAGCCACCCAGGTGCCCCTCTCTTATTGCTTTAAATACAGTCTATATACCAATGATTTCCAAATTTAGTCTAGATTTTTCAAACCAAGACTTTCTCAGACCCTCATATCCCTGGGTTTTCTCTTGAATGTCTCACAGGCATCTCAAACTTGGCCTATCCAAAATTACCTGCCTGATCTTTCCCCAAATCTCCCTCCTCCCTCACTACTGCCCATATCAGATAATAGCACTCATCCATCCAGTAATCCTGTCAGAAATCTACACATCAGCCTTCCAACTACCTTCTCCTCAAGTCTTATAAACCAATCCCTTACCAAGTGTCTTACCAACATCAAAATAAATCTCTGGTCTACCCGCTTCACTCCATCTCCACTTCCAGCATTTATCCAAGTCACCATCCTCAGCTATCATGTAACAGTAACATTTAATAGGTGCCCTTGCTTCCACTTTTCTGGGCCAGCAGCATTGCCACCACTACCAGCAAGTGCCTCTCTCCTCTGGATAGTTCTAGACTAAAATACCTGCTCTCCTTGTTCTTTTCCTAAAGTTTTTTTTTTTTAACAGAAATTTTCTTTCTTTTTTTTTTTTAAGACTTTTTATTTATTTATTTGAGAGAGAGGGAGAGAGCATGAGTGGGGGGGGTGGAGGGGTAGTGGGAGAGGGAGAAGCAGACTCCCCACGGAGCAGGGAGTCCGATGCGGGGCTCAAACCCCAGGACCCCGAGATCATGACCTGAGTGGAAGGCAGACGCTTAACCAACCAAGCCACCCAGCTGCCGGAATCTGAAACAGACTCTGGGCTGAGTGTAAAGCCCGATGCTGGGCTCCATCTCACCAACCTGAGATCACGATCTGAGCTGAAACCAAAAGTGAGACGCTTAACCAACTGAGCCACCCAGGCTCCCTGTTCTTTTCCTAACTTTCCTTGAACTTTGTTAATATCAGGTCTGTTACTAGTTCCTTAGGGAGGCCCATTAATCTCATTCATTGCATGTGGAATTTATTAGTTTAACTCTCATTGGTAACCTTATTTCCAAGGTCTGCAAGAAACTTCATAGTTTCTTTTTTTTCTTTGTTTTTGTTTTCTTTCTTTTGTTTTGTTTTTCTTTCTTTTGTTGTAAATAACCAGGTTGGAGTAACGTGAACAGCTGATGACCAAATGTAACCTGAACAGTTGATGACCAAATGAAACCAGGATTTTACAACTCTACTGACCTTTAGAAAACTAAGGCCCTATGGCACACTTTACTTGTTAGTACACACTGTTATCTATACCTGAAGTAACCCAGTGTTTATGATAGGATACTGCCTGGACTAAAGTCTCCCTTTTCCTAGATATGTGACCCTGGAGGATATACATCCTGTGATTTAATTTTTAAATTCCAATAGGAACTTTATCAACAACTTGTAGTTGTATTCAGTGGAGACTGCCTCAAAGTGCTGTGCTGTATGGGAAAGTTAGGCAGGCCACCAGCAAAGGCAAAGCCAGCATTTTATGCTCTATTCAGTAAAATGCCTAGAAAAATCTGTTCCTTACCATCATGAATGCTGGTCTCTGTTAGGAAATTATGTAGAAATGTCACACCAAATTGTTTAAATACTATCATAACAACTTGCTTTTTTACTTTAAAATTGTCAGTTTCTTAAGAATCCTTATCAACCCCCCTTTTACTTTTTCTTAAAAGGGCCTCAGTCATAGAATGTATTTCTAAATTTGTCTTCTGCCTTTCCAAATCTCTACCCTCAGGCAACAACCTTCAAGACGGTTTCAAAATGTTATTGCTCATGAGAAAACAAATACCTCTCCAAAGTGGGGCCATTCTGTCATATTTTAGCATCAAACCTCTGCTTTGGTTCTGGTGTTCTGTTTACTTAATTTAAAAGTCGGTGAGTGTCTACTTCAAGTGGCTCTCAGCTCTTAAGCCATTCCTAGGGCTTTCTCCATCATCAGCTTCACCCACTGGAAAGCCATGCTTGGAAGACTGTGAAGGAACTCCACAAGGCAAGAAGGGAAAGCTGAGTTTTAAGTTCAGGTGCATGAGTGAAGCCAGGTAACCCCGAGTTAGTCCATCTCTCTGAGCAAAGCCTGCTCAGAAGCTGAGTGCAGGAGGTGCGGGTGGGACCTGCCAAGTATAGCCTAGCCTAGTGGGATATGTCTTAAAGTAATGAACATGACGGACTCTGCATGTCCCCTAAAAAATCCATCTCATTGCTTTGTCACACCTTACCCCCCCTGCCCTGACACATACTTTCATTTTTACCATTATTGGGGTTCCAGAGCTTGATCCATGTTTATCATCAAATCTTTTTTTTTTTTTTTTGAGCTCCTACACTGTCCAAAACACTTTACCAAATTCTGTTTTTAAAAACGAGGCCTTGGTGAGGGTTCTGGAGAAAAAAAAAATTGGTGAGGATGTAGAGAAAAAAGAACCTTCATGCACAGGTGGTGGGAATACAAGCTGGTGAGACCACTGAGGTAAACAGTATGGAGGTTCCTCAAAATTAAAAATAGAATTATCATATGATCTAGGAATTCCACTACTGGGTATTTACCCAAAGAAAACAAAAACACTTATTTGAAAAGATATATGAACCCCTATGTTTACGGCAGCATTATTTACAATAACCATGATATGGAGCCAGCTTCAGGGTCCATCCATAGATGGATGAAGAAGTGGTATATATTTACAATGGAATATTACTCAGCCATAAAAAAGAGTAAGATTTTTGCCATTTACAACAACATGGATGGCCCTAGAAGGTATAATGCTAAGTGAAAGAAGTCAGTCAAAGAAAGACAAATACCATGATCTTACTCATTTGTGGAATTTAAGAAACAAAACAAACAAAGAAAAAAGAGACAACAACAACAACAACAACAAAACACCCTTAATTATCAAGAACAAACTGGTGGTTGCCAGAGGGGAAGTGGGTAAGGGATGGGTGAAAAAGTGAAGGGAATTAAGAATACACATATTGTGATGAGCACTGAGAAATGTATAGAACTGTTGAATTATTATATTGTGCACATGAAACTAATATAACACTACATGTTATTTATACTTCAATGACAAAAAAACCAATGAGATGCTGGATAGAATGGATTATGCGAGCAATTCAAACAAATAGCAGTACTTACAGACTGAAATAAAATAAAATTTCAAATAAAAAAATGAGATGCACTACACATGCATTAAAAATCTAAAAATTTTTTAGATTTTATTTATTTATTTGAGAGAGAGAGTGCAAAGCAAGTGAGAGAGAGAGAGAGGGAGAGCACGAGCCGGGGAGAGGGGCAGAGGGAGAGGGAGAAGCAGGCTCCCCACTGAGCAAGGAGCCTGATGCGGGGCTCAATCCCAGGACCCTGGGATCATGACCTGAGCTGAAGGCAGACACTTAGCCGACTGAGGCACCCAGATGCCCCAAAACATCTAAAATTTTTTAGAAACTGACCATATCAACTGTTGGTGAGGATTTGGAGAAACTGGAACTCAGCTCCAGCTGCATAGCAGCTGGGAATGTAAAGTGGTGCGATCACTTTGGAAAACAGTTTAGAAGTTCTTCAAATGGCTCAACATAGAGTAACAATGACCCAATAACCCAGAAGAAAGGAAAGCCTATGTCCACATCAAAACTTGTTCATGAATGTTCATAGCAACCATATTTGTAACAGTAAAAAAACTAGAAACAACACAAGTGTCCATCAACATGTATATGAAAAACACATTGTGGTACATCCATACCAAGAAATGATACTCAGCAGGAAAAAGGAATGAACTAGATATATGTAACAACTTGGATGAATCTCAAAACTGTGGTAAGTGAAAAGAAGCCAGACTAAAAAAATACCCACTTTTTATACCATTTATATAAAATTCTAGAAAATGCAAACTAATCTGTAGTGAAGAAAGAAGAGGAATGGTTGCTTTGGATAGGGAGACGACTTTTGAGGAGGATAGATAATGCTCATTATCTTGAATATGGTGATGGCTTCATGATGTACACATATATCAAATTTTTTTTAAAGATTTTATTTATTTATTTGAGAGAGAGAGAATGAGAGATAGAGAGCATGAGAGGGAAGAGGGTCAGAGGGAGAAGCAGGCTTCCCGCCGAGCAGGGAGCCCGATGCGGGACTCGATCCCAGGACCCTGAGATCATGACCTGAGCCGAAGGCAGCCGCTTAACCGACTGAGCCACCCAGGCGCCCCACATATATCAAAATGTATAGTAGTGTGTACTTTAAATATTGGCTGTTTACCATATGTCAATTATACTTCAATAAAGCTTTAAAATTTAAAGGTAAAAAGGAAAGTAAGATACTTAATAGATTAAGGGGAAAAAAAGAAAGAAAGAAATGAGGCCTTGCCCTCAGTGGCCTTCCAGAGCATTTGGGGAAGGGATGATTACAGGTGAAAGTACGGCTGTGAACCATTTGTGGGTCACGCAGTGAGTGCCACAGAGAGATATCTTCAAGGGCTGGGCACTGGGGAAAGTCTCCTGAAGGTGATAAAATGATCCAGCGGCATATCTGGGCATGGCGAGAGGCTGTAGGGAATGAAAACCTGAGCACTGTTCTCAAAGGAGGGAAAGGGCTTTATGGACTTTGGCCTGTCCTGAGGGAAGCTCTCCCCTTAGAGTAAAACTTCACTTCCGAGGAAAGAGAGGCTTGAAGGAAGAATGTAGGCAGAAATCCTGCTTCTATTATAATAGAGCCAGTTAAGAGAGAAAGTGTTTGCAGATTTCATTTCATAGCTTCTTTATTCTGATGCATCAAGCCCATGGGATGGTACACCAATTCACTGATTCACTCTTACTAGTACCAGGCACTTTGCGGGATGCTGGAGACACGGGGGCAACGTGGAAGTTGCGTCAGTGTAGAGCCTGTTCCTCAAAGTGTAGACCGTGCCCGACCTGCAGCCTCAGCATTCCAATGCTAATACAAATACAGACCCTCCGGCCTCATCCCTAGGTAAGACCTAGACTTACCCTCTCAGAATCTCAGTGCTGGTCCTGAGACTCTGCTCCACTTTGCAGAACCCGCTTCTGCCCCTGAAGTCTGAGTACCTTGGTCTGGTGGCTGTTGCCTCTGCAGGCTACTTGCAGTGCAGCAATGTTCCCTTGGATTTGAGGCTGACAGAAACAGCAGCACCGGCAGATGGCTGCGGTGGCCGGGGTTTCCCCCCACCCCCCGGACCTCCCCCCCTTCAGTCCCCTCCCAACCTCCTCCCAGCCCCCACCCGAACCCCCTACCCGCAAAGGCCGGAGCTGAGCAGGGAGGCCCCACCCTCCATACTAGCCCCGCCCCGATTGTCAGGGGCGAGGAAGCCCCGCCCCGGGCCAGGCGTGCGCCTTTTCTGACAAGCAGGGCCTCCCAGCTCTTACCCTCAACCCTCGCGGGGCTGTCACCAAAACCCTCACGCGTCCTGCGGACTGCAGCCTCGACTCGGCAGGGAGAAAACGACATGGCGGCGGCCAAGCCCGAGAACCTCTCTCTGGTGGTGCACGGACCCGGAGACCTGCGCCTGGTAAAACGGGAAGGGGAAAGGGAAGCCTAGCCAGACCCTGCCCTGCGGGCCTCTGAACTCAGCCGCGGTCCCAGCTCGCCAGTTCCAGCCTGGCGACGGCCCTGCACCTCTGTGTCCCGGCCACCCGGATCAGAGCTGGTTACTCTGTTGGGGGAGGGGGCTGGTGGTTGTAAGGTGCTAAGAGGAAGGTTCTTGTCGCGTGCCGCCCAGAACCCAGCCCCATGGCCGGCACGTGGCCAGAGCCCAGGAAGATTGCAAACTGATTGAAGCCTTCTCCTTCCTTTGCCAGCTGCAGATTCGTAGTCTAGCCTTTTGTCATTGCACATCAAAAGAGATACCAGGAGGCTGCCTAACGTAGGACATGCCCTGGACTTCTCCGGGAAGACAGTGAAAGGCAGAAGGGAGGGCCAGAGGGACATTTAAAAAGCTGTGGAACGCGTATTTAATGTGTCTTGCTGGGGCTGATAAAACCTCCTTTGCAGGATTATTATGATCACAAGAGTACCCAGCACTTATTAGGTACTCAGAAAGTGCCAGTTCCTGCCTCTTTTCCTTCCAGCAGAGGCCTCCATCTCCAGGACTCCTGGTGTTCCCTGTGCCTATTCCAGACTTCTGGATCTGGATAGTGTCCATGTCTCTAAAGCTTCTTTCCTCCTTACCTCCCTTAGTCCACCCTTGGTTCACTTTACGGCCATTTTCCTCTGATCCGGCTCCCCTGTTTCTTTAAGAGCATTATGTGTATGTCTCCTTGGCACCATACCTTTCCATCTGCTCCCTGGCTCATGGGGCCAAAGTCAGGGAGCTGCAGGGTTGGCCCTGTGGTCGTGCCAGGGGTCCCTTGACAAAGGCCATCTCAGATGGGCCTGGGATGGCAGTGGGTGTGTGGGATGGGTGCCAGCCATCTTCTACTGCTCCCTGGTGCCTCCCTTCCTCCTCAAAAGGAATATACATGAGGATCTAGATAGGAGGGACTCAGGAGATTATCCAGATTAGCAGTTCTTGACTATTTGAGAATCTGTGGTCTCTCTCCCCACAGAATGCAAACAGACTGAGTTTGGCAGCAATTTCAGAGATTTTTGTGGACTTCCTTTAAGTCCCTCCATCAACCTTCTGGAGGTTTGTGGACCCCAGACTACACACTCCTGCCCTGAGCCAACTCTCCCATTTCCTCAGTTAAGAAAGTGCCGACCCCAGGGTGACAGGCTTGATTAGTTAACAGGGCCCAGATAAGAACTCAGGGGTTCAGGCTCCCATTCCGGTGCTCTCTCCACTCACTGTGGAGCCTCACCCAAGGTCTTGAATTGAAGTGACCCTATTAGTGTTTATTGCTCCCAACACCAGATGGTATTGTAAGGAAGGCAAAGTGGTGCAGCTCTGTGCAGCTTCCAGAGTGGTCTCCAACTCAGTCCTTCATTCCACAAACATTTATTAGATGAGAGGGTGCCTGCCATATGCCAAGCACTGGGCCGGGGGCTTGTGGCCCCTACCCTCAAGCTACTCTAGGGAGACAGACAAGATGAAGTCAACAATGAGTCCGTGCGACAGCCTTGATGGAGGCTGCGCAGAGTAAAGACCTCACAGGGAGGGGCCCTTGGCCTAGGAAAGAGGTCCTGGAGGTGGATGCTACTTGATCTGGTTCCTGAAGGATGAGTCGGAGTCATTCAGACAAATGTAGGAACCAGTGCAAAGATAGATGAAGTACAGGATTACAGGTCCTGTTTCCTGGCCCTGCAAATAGTGTGATGTACTGAGTGGAGTTTGAAGCTGGAGAGGTCGACAGGATCTGCTTTTCCTGTTGCTCAGGGCCTGTTTTCAGTCATGAACCTGTAAGTAGCAGAACTAGAATTGCAACCCCAGGATCTGCTTTGCCTTAACTCTTCAACTCATGCTCTCCCACTACTCTGCCAGATGACCTCTCTTTTTGTCATGCTTCTAGAGCAAAGCCTTGAAGACTGGAGGGGCCGGGAAGCTCACCTTAAAATTGATTTTATGAAAAAATAATAAACATTTTTGAAGATTGATTTTATCAGCTTTGCCTTAGAATCTACACCCTGAATTAGGGAGGAATTGGGGTGGGTGTATACTAAAGGCTCTAGAAAATATGACTGGCTAGAGAATGTTGCCCGTGGTTGTGGGATTGGTACACTAAAAGGCTTCAGGATGGATTCATGAGTGCCTCAGGTCTGTTTGAGAGTAGCGGGTGGTGGGATCATTTTACTAGACAAAAGAGTAGATTAAAATGATAAGATCGGGTTTGAGTTTAAAATGTCTCTGGGACATGACATCAGGGTGTCTTTGAGAAATTACCTTGGTTCTAGGGATCTGGGATATAGGGACGATTTCTTGGGCTGGAGATGTAAATTCAGGAGTCCTCTGCTTCTTTACTGAGCAGTCCTGCACCCCGCCCCATGAAGCATTTGCGAATGTGTGTGTGTGTTGGGTGTGTTGTCACAACGACTGAGGGGCAGACTTCATTCAGTTTACAGCACTGTCCTGCTCAACAAAGTATTGTCCTGGCCAAAGTAGCACCCTGGTGGGAATTTGTAGATGGACCAGCTTGCCTAGGCTGAGCGGGACATGTAGAGCGAGAAGGCAGCAAGTGGAGGACATTACCTTGGAGAGAACCCCATGCTCAGGGGAAGGGGCAGAAAGCTGTCAGCTGAGAAGAGTGACCAGGGATGCCTATGCTGCCTCAGAGATACCTGTGCCTCAACACAGACCCTCCTGGCCCCTCAGCACTCCCTCCAGAGAAGGACCCCCAGCACCTCCAAAGAGAGCCCCCTGACTGCCATAGCGCATCTCTGCTCCTTCCTGTAAGGCAAATAGATAAGTGGTTTGGGGTTAGGGGGTGGTGGTACTATTAGTAAACCAGGAAGCAACAAGGAGGAACAGTCCTAGGGCAGCTTTGGGAGCGAACACCAGTTCTCCTTTCTGTGGGAGAACCAAAATGAAATCTAAGATTTCCTGGCCATAGCTGGCTGTGGCCATTTTGGCCAACCAGGGTCAGGGTCCACTGATAGAAATGGTTGTGCCTCGGGAACTCGTGTGAAGGGAGTTGTCTGGGGACAGGCCATTTCTAAAATCTGAAGCAGGATTTGGAAGGGTTCTGAAGCAGGGAGCGAGGGCTCAACCCTGCCCGGTGCTGCCATCCCACTTCAGGTAAGCCCAGGGACCGGCCAACATCCATGGCAGCGGTGTCTGGGGGACATTTGACCTGCACCTCTTCAAACTCCTGCCATCGTCCACCTGCCAGGAAGGAAACCTCACACCTAGCTTCTTCCTGCCTATGGAGAAGGCAGGAAGGATTCCCTTTTCTTTCTTGGTGCTGGGGCTGCAGGGAAGGGAAAAGTAAATTCCTTGCCTACTGTGCAGCTAGTGATCCCCTTGGCCACAGCAAGGGAAGGGCCCTGGCAGCTCCAGTGCTCCCTGGCCTGGGGATTCAGGTCTGCGTGATGCCTCGGCTCTGAGCATTTCTAAATTGGGTGGTAAATCAGAGAGAGAGCATGCGCGTGCGACACACACACACACACACACACACACACACACACACTGACTGGTGGTTTATCTTTTATAATGAGGAAAACAAAAATATGAGGGGGAAAAAAGGGACTTTTACTTTTCCCTCCCTAGTTTAAATAGAGCAAGGGAGAGAGGCAGCCAAGCTGATGCATAAAGAGGCAAACAGCCTGTCAGCAAAAAGTGTCAGCTCAAAGTGCAGCTCACTGAGGTCCTCTTTAAATGGAAACAATAACAAAGTCACGAGCCAGGTTGAGGCCCAGAGTGGGGTTTAGTGCCAGCTCTGCTGTTTATAGTTGTGTGACCAGCCAAATTACTTTCTGCTTCAATTTCCCGTCTGAATGATAGGCATGACAGGAGTTTTCATCTCTGGGTTGTATAAGGGCTAGATGGTGTCAGGGAACAAGAATTCCTGTCCCCTCAAAGGTTCTAGCTGGACCAAGAATCAAATTGACATGAGACAGATTAACAGGAGAAAATCAAATTTAATAGTTTATATGTACAGAGAATCCACACATATATGGAAATGCCAAAGACAGGCAAAATGAGGCCTCTGTGTCATTCTGAACTAAGAAAAAGGGTTAGAGGCTTGGGACTTCAAAGGGAATGAATGCAATTCGCAGGAAGATCAAAAAGAGGAAATGTTTGGTAAATAAATATTTCCCCTCCCACATAGATGGATTACTCAGATAAAATTTATCTACGGTCAAGACCCTCCAATTTAGATTCTTCTTTGTAGTTAAGGCTGGGGC
This sequence comes from Callorhinus ursinus, assembly GCF_003265705.2. Taxonomy (NCBI): domain Eukaryota; kingdom Metazoa; phylum Chordata; class Mammalia; order Carnivora; family Otariidae; genus Callorhinus; species Callorhinus ursinus. The sequence continues at coordinate 11,393,332 of NW_027397087.1, forward strand.
AAAAGTTTCTCCTGAGCTCGTAGGATCTTGATTGCCTTCAACTCAAAATAATCCACATGCCAAAATGGCCCATCTTGGACCAGCCTGCCCTCAATCAGCCCTTACAAAGTGATGGTGTCTGTAAAAGGTCCAGCACAGCTAATGACAGGAAGCTAGGGCCTAGAAGAATCAGACATTTAAACCATCTCAGCATAGGGGTGCCTGGCTGGCTCAGAAGAGTACAGGACTCTGGATCTCAGGGTCATGATTTCAAGCCCCATGTTGGGTGTACAGATTACTTAAATTAAAAAAACAAAACAAAAAAAAACCATCTCAGCATAAAAAGAGATAAAGACCAAGATCTTCAAATACATGGGCATTTTTTTTCTTTTGTGTTACGTGGGCAATTTTTTTTAGATTTATTTAGAGAGAGTGCATGCGTGAGCAGGGGTAAGGCAGAGAGAGAGAGAGAGGGAGAGAAGAAGACTGTCTGCTGAGTGTGGAGCCCTGTGCAGGGCTTGATCCCACTGATGTAGTTTTGGAATGTTGGTGAGGCCTGGAGCCAAGGGCGAAGAAAGAATTCTTGAGACGTCTTTGGTGCAAAAAGGGTGATTTTATTAAAGCAACTGGGACAGGACCATGGACAGAAAGAACTACTGCACTAGGGTTGTGAGGAATGGCTGATTATAAACTTGGGAGTTGGGGGAGGTAAGGAAAAAGGGAGGTGTCCAAAAGGACTTTCATATGCTAAAGAAGACCCTCAGGATACTGGAGGTCTTGCTATTGTTAAGCTAAGGTAGTTTTTCCCTTAGCAAAGAATTAACTTTAAGATAGTTGAAAGTTTCCTGGACAAATGCCACACATATCCCACCTAGGAATGTGTGTGTGCCGGGGGGGTGGGGGGGGGTGGGGGGGGGGGGGGGAGGGGGTGTGGGGTGGGGGTTGGGATGTGACCTTGTGCTTCATCCTCAGCTTGCCTTCTGTTCCCTCATCACCACCACCACCCTGAGATCATGACCTGAGCCAAAATAGAGTCAGATGCTTAACTGACTGAGCCACCCAGGTGCCCCTATATGGACAATTCTTAACTGAATTATAAT